>NW_024412439.1:2884784-2996446 GCF_014898765.1 Herpailurus yagouaroundi | reverse complement strand
GGAGAAGGGGCGGTGCTCCGCCGGGGGTCCGAGACGGGCGGGCGCCCGGGCCCGCACCGCGCGTCCGCCAGCCGCGTCTGACCCGCCAGGCTCGCGCGCTCGGGACCCGGGCTCCGGGGGCGGGACCGCGGGGAGGCGGCGACGCCCATTGGCCGGGGCGCCCGCCCGTCTCGGACCCCCGGCGGAGCACCGCCCCTTCTCCCGAGGCCAAGTCTGCGCCCGCGCGGGGCCACGAGGGTCTCGGCAGCACGCGGCCGGGAGCCAGCCATGGATCCCGAGGCGTGGTGCGGTGGCGCTATCTGGCAAAATCAAGTTCCCCAACTTTCTCTAAGGCTCCAACTCTGTGGGTGTGTCCCGGGCGGTCTCACTGTCTGCCAAGCAGCGCGGCGCACGCAGAGCCCGGGCCGCCTCAGAGACAAGGCCCGGACTCTGCGGGCGGGGCGCCCGCCACGACCCCTGCCCCCCCCCCCCCCCCCCCCCCCTCCCCCCAGCCACTCCACGGTCGGGCGCGGCGAGTTGAGGATCTGAAGCCCTTGGGGAGCTCTCCCACCCGAACCCTGGGCACCCCACTGGTCAGGCAGGGCTCGCCTTGCAAACTGGACGAGATGCCGCAGGAGGGGACGAGGAGCCTGAACTCGCAGACCTCCTTAGGCCATACGTTCCCACCTGACCTGTCCCTTCGGGCCGCGGCACCCCGACGGCAAGGATCGCTCTGGGACGCTGAGGCTCTGCGGCACCCCTACCCCATGCACCCAGCACGCCTGGCTCCCTGGCCTCACCTGCTCTTCTGTCCTCCCGGCCACTGCCCAGGCGTCTCCAGCTCTGCCTTCTCCTACCTCCTCTCCACGTAACTTCGCTTCCTCGTCCACCCTGCACCCCCCCTTCCCCCCACCAGAGGCCAAGGTTCCTCGGGCCCTCTCTTTGTCCTTCACGCCCACCCTGGCTAAGCTCGGGCTCCTAAGGCTTCACCCTTGCCTTTCCGTGACCCCTGAGCGCCAGACCTGAGCACCACGCTGCAGAATGTTCAACTCCTCTGGCAGAGCCTGAGGGCCTCCGAATCCAGCAAGTCCAAAATCAAGCTCCTGTTCATCTCTGTCCCAAACCTGTGCCCTCTCCTGCTTCTGGGACTCAGTTATTGCCCTTACCACCCACCTTCATCCAGGAAATGCACCCACACCCTCCTCCGTCCTTCCCGACGTCCAAATCGGTAGTGTTACCAATTCTGCTTCCGGAGCTTTGCTCCTCTCCACCCTGAAGCAGTGTCTCAGGTGGGTTCCTCCTCACAGCTCGTTCCCATCGTCCCTCCCTCATCTCTGCCCTGCGACCTCAGTCAAGTTTCTCTGGTCCCCACCAATGCTAGCATTCTAGAACACACCTGGCCATGCTATTCCCCTACCCCAAATCCTTTGCTAGCCGTCACCAGACAAGGCAGTTAAAAAGATTGCCAGGCAATGGAAAAGATGCTTGTAAAATAATGTTAAACAGAAACAATAAAAATAAAAATCATAAATCATAAAACATGGAGGCGACTGCTAACGGATAGAGATGATGAAAGTATACTAAATACACGAAATGTGGTAATGGTTGCAGAACTCTGTGAATATACTAAAAAAAAAACAAACCCGAATTGTACACTTTAAATAGGTGGATTGTATGGTACATGAATTATATCTCAACGTAGCCGTAATAACGACAAAACCCATCAGCCTCCAACAGTCGTGGCCAGTCATATCTGCCTCCGTATAGCAAGAGCCACACATTTTCCAAAAGCATTTCCAGTCAATGTCCTGGATGGGTGAGGTTACCGGAGGGGACTTTTTTCTCCATTTTCTAGGTGCTTTTGTTACTTGCACAATGGAAAAACCACAACAGCCTGATTTTATGTTAAAATATTGGAGAGCCCACAAATGCCACGCCCTGGCTATCCGAGATCTAATACACCTCCTCTACCACCCCACATTCCCATAGCACTCGACACAAACTACTGTTACCCCGTGGATGATAAACCGGAACCTCGGAGAGGTCAAGGAGCTTGACCAAGAGTATTTCCTTGGGGTGGGGGGTGGGGGGATGGTGAAAGAGTCAGGGGAGGCTCCTTGGACAGGGGGCTCTTGCAGAGTGGGCAGAGCTTGGCAGTGAGGGGGTATCCTGGTGGGGTGCCGTGCCGGGCAGAGGTGAGGGCAAGAGGCTCACTCAGGGACAGCCGTGCCTAGGAGAGTAGAGCGAGGAAGATGGCCCGACCAGGGAAGGCTTCAACGTCGAGGATGGAGTGTTGGGCTGTTCTCCTGGAGGTGTGGGGCACCAGGCCAGGGAGGTGTCTGAGCAGAGCGATGATGGATCAGGGCATCATCTGGCAGCAGTAGCTGGAGAGTTGGCAAGGAAGAAGAGGCGGGACGGAAGCCAGCTGGTTGCCGTGAGTGTTTCCCGTACACTCTGCAGCCTCCAGGCCCTGGGCTCAGCTCCAGCATTTTCTGTGCCTGGAATCCCCATTTTCCTTTTCCAGAGCCTCCTTCGGGAAACTTTCCCCGAATCGCCCCAGGTAGGAGCGCTGCCCCCCGTGCAAGGCTGTGCCCTAGCCCTGCCTGGGTTGTAGCCTGCTGACTTCCACGTGACAGGAGTCCACCTCTGGACACCCACCAGCAGAGCCTCCCTCTTCTCTGTCCTCTCCCCAGCCGGCCCCCGCCTGGCACAGTGCCCTTCGCTCCACAGCCACCCGCTCCTCTTCACCAAGTTTACGTGAAATGCATCGAATTTATCCTGACTCCATTAAACCCCAGCCCAAAACCCATGCTGGGATTTGAACTGGACTCACAGGGTCCTTGGGGGTGGCAGGAATGGCTGAGTCAATTGGTGAGAAAACAGGAGAAAGCGTGCAGTCTAGAGGGAGTCCTGATTAGTCTCGAAAGCAACTGGGGTGCAGTGAACAGAGCCCGGGTCTCAGCGGCAGAGAACCCAGGTTTGATTCCGAACCCTGAGGCTGACCTTGGGCAAGTTAATTCACCTTTCTAAGCCACAGTTTTCTCATGCATTAAGACGGAAGAACAAAACTTACCTCACAGGGGTCAGGCTAACAGGGGCTCACATCTGCCATGTGAGGACAGGTAGCACCTAAACTCCTTGAAAACTACTCCAGTGACAGGAGCATTTGGATAAATTAGGAGTAGAGTCCTAGAAGTCCAAGTGGGGCCTTTAACTGGTGAAAGTGGAGGGGTACATTTTGTGAAGCAAATGACCCTCTGGAGACTTCCGGATGGCTGGCACCCGTTCTCCTATCTCCCACTCCTGCTCCATCTTGCCTCAGCTGCCAGAGCAGAATCCAGGTGGCATCCAGATGGCCCCAGAGCAGGCGCAATACTTAGAGATGTTGTCAAAGACCCAGACTCTCTCTGTCTTTTGGCTTTGCCATGTTCCATCTTGGGCTTATTGCCTCATGGTCACAAAGAGGCTGCCATACAGCAAACATCACTTGCTCATGCCACCACATGAAAGCCATAAAGGGAGCTCACTTCCCTGGTGGGAAAAGCCTTGGACCGCGCACTACTCTAAAACCCTCATGAGCAAATAGAATTATCATGAGAAAACAGAATTATCATGCCTGGCTTAGGCCAAATATGGTTTAATCTATGGGACAGAAGAAGAGGCTCACCTGCCCCAAATATGTCGCCATCTAAATAATGTTGGGGTTCTGTAAACTAAGCAGAAAGAGAAGACAATGCACGTTGTTTTCCACTCTCTCGGTGACTGTCAGAGGGAAGTTTCAACTTATAACCTCCCAGACCTCACTGGATTGTACATAAAGACGGGGGCACATTGGGAGTAAAAGTCTGCACTTCATTGGTTGTTACGTTTTCCTGACCTCAGTTACCACCAACCCAGCAAACACTTCTGGGTATCTGCAGAGGGTGTATTAGTAGTTCTGGAAGTTCTACTTCCCTCTGACATCTAAGATTTTATCACCGGATCAAGTTAGAGCTGTGTCCATGTCTTCCCAGGAGGCTCCTCGGTCTCTGATCAGTGGACTTCTGTTGGGTCGGTCTTGCTAAGTCTCCAGATGCAGGTCTGCACCGCAGAGATGGACCCAGTAGGAGGCTACAGGTCAAACCAGACTCCTGTACATACACACACACACACACACACACACACACACACCACAAATACTCAACACGTGGATTTCATGTTCTTGGACTTGGAAAAAGACCGTCTTTTATTTCTTCTGTACTGTGTTTCCTAGGGCCCTTGAACAGTATTCACAAAATAGTGAATATTTAATTATACTGTAGTATATTGTTAGGTATTATTCCAGAAGTAAAATTATTCCAGAAGTAAAAGTAGTATATCTCAGCTTCCTCATATGTGAAATGCAACTGAAGGTTGCAATAAAAGTCCAATTATATGATAAACAGAGATTCACATTAAAAAGTATTCATTCTAGGGGTGCCTGGGTGGCACAGTTAAGCGACCAACTCTTGATCTGGGCTCAGGTCAGGATCTCCCAGTTTGTGAGATTAAGCCCCACATCGGGCTCTGCGCTGACAGTGTGGAACCTGCTTGGGATTCTCTCTCTCTCTCTGCCCCCCCCCCCCGCCTCGTCCTCTCTCTCTCTCTCTCTCTCAAAAATGAATAAATAAACCTTAAAAAAAGGTACTCATTCTATTAACGTATGAAACAACATCACACGTTTATTTACTCTGCCCTTAGACAATCCGAGAAAATGCAACTTCTTTATTCTATCAATTGCCCTGATCTTCTTCCTGACCCCCGCCCCCCCCCAACTCCATCGGGCACTAGAGATAACTTAGATTTTCCAGTTTGCAAAATTTATAATAGGTGAAACTAGCAGGATGAAGGGCAGCCTCAAGATGACCGTTCTACAGCATTCCTAGAGAAGCAGTTTGGGTTGGAGCAAGACGACAGAAGGAATGGTTCCAACAAAAGAGCAGAAAGAAGTTTCATTGTTTGCTTCCTTTGACGTTCTTGAGAGACACTTCCTATACACTTGTAGAGCTTAGCAAATGATTAGTAATAGGTACTTGGGAACGAGGCAAATAAAGGAGGTGGTTAATATCTCTAGGAAAAAATGAAGTTAAACGAGGAAGAAAAGGCATTAATAGTACACACGTGTCTCAGTGTAAACATAATCATACGGTCATAATACTGTGAAGTGACACTTCACCAAAGTGATACTGACTCTTAAGCTTAAGAGGGTGTTTAGAGGGGCGCCTGGGTGACTCAGTCACTTTAGCGTCCGACTCTTGGTTTCGGCTCAGGTCATGATGTCCGTGAGTTTGAGCCCCGTGTCGGGCTCTGGGCTGGCAGCATGGAGCCTGCTTGGGATTCTCTCCCTCTCCCTCTCTCTCTGCCGCTCCCCTCCTCGTGCTGTGTCTGTCTCTCTCAAAATAAATAAATAAATACATTTAAACAACAAGGAAAGAGGCTGCTTAGAAATATGTGCATATATATGTTTTTGGTTCCCAATTTTGTATGGCCACAACTGGCACTTTGCGGGCAGAGACCAGGAGTGTTAAATGTCCTTTACAGTGAAAAACTGTCCCACCAAAATAGCAATATTGTCCTCACTGAGAAATTCTGATGTAAAAGTGAATATTGATTTAATGAAAAATTGTGATGCAACCTTCTCGATGAAATGATAGTAGGGAGGTGGAGAAACGTGTGTGTGTGTGTGTGTGTGTGCGCGCAGACTGGAGATATGGAAGATGTTTAACAGCACAGGTGCCTGAGGCAAGACCAGTTAAGGCTAACAAGAGGCCAGCCAGAAACTTGAAAAGAAAACCCAGAAAATGACACCTCCATAATGGGCTTTGAGAAGCTCAGACGCATTCATTGGACTATAGAAGGCCACGTACATCTGCGTATGCCCAGGAAAGACCTGAAAATACCGTAATCTTTCGCTAGCCGCTGACTTTGAGGCTATGTGTCAGCAGGAAATAAAGACTAAGACAGATTTTCTTAATCTGTCTGCCAGAGCACTGAAACTGTACAGGAACACATGCTCTGAGCCCTTCTGTAAAAGCCGGGAGACTTACGGTCTCAAGGCATTTAAGGACATCTCTCTCCGATCGTGAGCTGACATGACTAACCTAATTGAGTCAAGACTTCAGCTGCCACACATGACAAGGAATATGGACGTTACAGAATTAGTCCAGGAAATTCACTAAACAAACAGCAACAACAACAACAACAACAACAACAACAAACAGCAGCAACTATACACCCTGGGGAGGGGAGAGAATCCGATTTTCGGAGTTGCCATGTTACATAATTTAAAGTGTCCACTCTTCAGCAGAAAATTATGAGACAGATATGTAAACAGGAAAACATGGTCTATACACAGGAGAAACAGTCAGTAGAAAGTGTCTCTGAGGAAGCCCGGATGTTGGATTTATTAGACTGTGATTTCAAATCAGCTATCATGAACATGTCCATAGAATTAAAGAGAATCATGTCTAAAGAGTTAAAGGAGAGTACGGGAATGATGTTTCACCCAACAGAGAATCTCACTACAGAGACCGAAATTATGCAGAAGACCCAAACAGAAATTCTGGAGTTGGAAAATACAATAACTGAAATGAAAACTAGAAGATCTCGAAAGCAGATCTGAACTGATAGAAGTAAGAACCGTGCTGAGTGTGGAGCGTGCTTGAGATTCTCTCTCTGTCTGTCTGTCTCTCTCTCTCTGCCCCTCTTCCCTGCTTGTGTTCTCTCTTTCTAAAAATCAAAAAAAGAAGAAGAAAGAAAATTTAAAGAAATAATGGTGGTAAACTCCCCAAAGTTGATGAAAAAAATAAAACCAGTGATACACATTTAAACACAGTATAGTCAAACTATCAAATCCAAAGTCAAAGAGAGTCAAGTCAAGTAGTGGCTACTAATATAGGGCAAAGAGACTTTAAGAAAAATAAGAATATTTTACAGTATTCAATCTATTATAAATACATATGGATATTTTTTAAATGTTTATTTATTTTTGAGAGAGAGAGACACAGGGTGCGACCGAGGGGAGGGACAGAGAGAGAGGAGACACAGAATCTGAAGCAGGCTCTAGGATCCAAGCTGTCAGCACAAAGCCTGACATGGGGCTCGAACGCATAAACTGTGAGATCACGACCTGAGCCGAAGTCAGCTGCTGAACCCACTGAGCCATCCAGGAACCCCAAATACATATGTATCTAATAATGGAGCTTCAGAATACATAAAGCAAAAAGTGTCAGAAT
This sequence comes from Herpailurus yagouaroundi, assembly GCF_014898765.1. Taxonomy (NCBI): domain Eukaryota; kingdom Metazoa; phylum Chordata; class Mammalia; order Carnivora; family Felidae; genus Herpailurus; species Herpailurus yagouaroundi. The sequence continues at coordinate 2,989,214 of NW_024412439.1, read as the reverse complement.
TGAACAGAGAAATAGATAATTCAACAATCATAGTCGGAGACTTCAATATTCCCTTTTCAATAATGAATAGAACAACCAGACAAGTAGATAAAAGATCGTCATAGAAATAGAAGATTTGGGGGCGCCTGGGTGGCGCAGTCGGTTAAGCGTCCGACTTCAGCCAGGTCATGATCTCGCGGTCTGTGAGTTCGAGCCCCGCGTCGGGCTCTGGGCTGATGGCTCAGAGCCTGGAGCCTGTTTCCGATTCTGTGTCTCCCTCTCTCTCTGCCCCTCCCCCGTTCATGCTCTGTCTCTCTCTGTCCCAAAAATAAATAAACGTTGAAAAAAAATTTTTTTAAAAAGAAATAGAAGATTTGAACAACACTATAAAACAACTACACCCAAGGGATATCCATAGAATACTCTATTCAATAACAGAATGCACGTTTTTCTCAAGTGCATGTGAGATGATCTCAGAAATAGACAATATTGTAGGCCATAAAACAAACTTTAGTGAGCTTAAAATACTGAGATCATACAAAGTATGTTGTACAAACAAATGGAATGAAATTAAAAATCAATGATAAATGGATATTTGGGAAATTCACAGATATTTGAAAATTAAAGGACACACTCACAAATAAATGATCAAAGAAGAAATCATAAGAGAAATGAGAAAATACTTTGAGAAAACAAAAACCCAACACATCAAAATATATAGGATATAGCGAGAGCAGTGCTTAGAGGGAAACTTATAGTTGTAAATGCCTGTGTTACATAAGAAGAAACAGCTCAGCTCAGTAAGCAAACCTTCCACCTCAACAAACTAGAAAAAGAAGAGCAAACTAAACCTAACGCAGGCAGAAGAAAGAATAAAGACTAGAATGGAAAACTAGTCAATAGTTTTGGATTGGAAAACTTTTCAATTGGAAAAGATCAATAGAATTGACAAACCTTTAGCTGGACTAATCAAAAAGTGTGTGTGTGGGGGGGGGCGTGGTGGAGAGACAAATTTACTAGCATTGGGAGTGAAAAAGAGACATTACCAACTATACAGAAATAAAGAGGAATATATAGTAATACTGTGAACAACCGCACACCAACAAATAAGATAACCTACATGAATAGACAAATCCCTAGAAAGATGCAAACTACCAAAATGGACTCAAGACGAAATTAAAAATAGGACTAAATCTATAACAAGTAAAGAGACTGAATTAGTAATCAAAAAACTTTCCGCAAAGAAAAGTCCGGGCCCAGACGGCTTCACCGGCAAGTATTACAAAACACTTAAAGAAGAATTCTACCAATCCTCATAAACTTTTTTTTTTTTAATTTTTTTTTTCAACATTTATTTATTTTTCGGACAGAGAGAGACAGAGCATGAACGGGGGAGGGGCAGAGAGAGAGGGAGACACAGAATCGGAAACAGGCTCCAGGCTCTGAGCCATCAACCCAGAGCCTGACGTGGGGCTCGAACTCACGGACCGCGAGATCGTGACCTGGCTGAAGTCGGACGCTCAACCGACTGTGCCACCCAGGCGCCCCCCTCATAAACTTTTTAAAGCAGTTTCACAAAAAAAGGGGGAGGAACCCCTCCCATCTCATTCTATGAGGCCAGTATTATTCTGATACCAACCCAGAGAAAGACAGAACAAGAAAAGAAAACTACAGATAGTCCTTATGAATACAGATGCAAAAATTCTGAAACCATGACTGGACCCAGCAACATACAGCAAGGATTATCTGCCATGAATAAATGGGATTCATCGAAGGAATGTAAGGCTGGTTTAACTACAAAAATCAATCTATGTCATATACCTTGTTAATAAAATAAAGGACAAGATGCCTCAGTGACTCAGTTGGTTCGGTGTCTGACTCTTTGGCTCAGGTTATGATCCCAGGCCCTGTGTTGGGCTCTGTGCTGAGCATGGAGCCTGCTTGAGATTCTTTCTCTCTCTTTTTCTCTCCCTCTGCTCCTCTCCCCTGCTTTCGAGTTCTCTCTCTGTGTAAAAGAAAGAGAGACAGAGAGAGAGAAGAAGGGAGGGAGGAAGAAAGGAAGCAAGCAAGCAAGCAAGGGGGGAGGGAGGAATAAAAATCACATCATCGGGGCACCTAGGTGGCTCAGTCAGTTAAGTGTTCGACTTTGGCTCAGGTCGTGATCTCACAGTTCGTGGGTGTGAGCTCTGCGTCAGGCTGACAGCGTGTAGAGCCTGGAGCCTGCTTCGGATTCTGTGTCTCCCTCTCTCTCTGCCCCTCCCCCACTCATGCTCGCTCTCTCTCTCTCTCTCAAAAATAAACATTTCAAAAAAAATTTAAAAATCACATGATTATATCAATAGACACAGAAAACATTTTAACAAAAATCTAACATCCTTTCGTGATAGAAAACAATCAATGAAATAAAAACAGAAGGAAACTTCTTCGATCTAATAAAAACCATCTATGGAAAACTCATAGTCAATAGCATATTTAATGGTAAAAGACTGAAAGCTTTCTCTCTAAGATTGGGAATAAGCCCATGATGTTTATTCCTGCCATTTCTATTTACTGTGGTAAATTTCATTGTACTGGTGGTGCTAGCCAGGACACTGAAGCACAAAGAAAAATGAAAAAGGAAGAGGGGAGGGGCACCTGGCTGGCTCAGTCAGTAGAACATGTGGTTCTTGATCTCCAGTCTTTGGGCATAGAGCGTACTTAAAAAAATAAATAAACATGGGGCACCTGGGTGGTTCAGTTGGTTAAGCTTCTGACTTTGGCTCAGGTCATGATCTCACAACTCGTGAGTTGTTGGGCTCTGGCTGATGGCTCAGAGCCTGGAGCCTGCTTCGGATTCTGTCTCTCTCTCTCTCTCTCTGCCCCTCCCCCATTCGCTCTCTGTCTCTCTCTCAAAAATAAATAGGGGCCCCTGGGTGGCTCAGTCGGTTAAGCGTCCGACTTCGGCTCAGGTCATGATCTCGCGGTCTGTGAGTTCGAGCCCCGCCTCAGGCTCTGGGCTGATGGCTCAGAGCCTGTAGCCTGCTTCCGATTCTGTGTCTCCCTCTCTATCTGCCCCTCCCCCGTTCATGCTCTGTGCTCTGTCTCTCTCTGTCTCAAAAATAAATAAATGTTAAATAAATAAATAAATAAATAGACATTATAATAAATAAATAAATAAATAAATAAATAAACAAACAAACAAATAAACAAACAGGAATAAGAGGCACCCAGATTGGAAAAGAAGAAGTAAAACTAACTCAATTCACAAAGGCCATTATCTTCAATATGGAAAACTCTAAGGGATCCACAACACAACAAAACAAAACCAAAACCAACCGAACAAAAACCTATTAGAACGAATAAATGAGTTCAGCAACATTGTAGTATACAAGATCAATATGTTGTACAAAATATAAAATCAATTGTATTCTTATTCAATAGCAATGGACAATCCAAAAATTCAGTTAAGAACACATTCCACTTACAATAGCATCAAAAAGAATAAAATTCTTAGGCATAAATTTAAAGAAGTGCAAGGTTTGTACAACGAAAACTATAAAACATCACTGAAAGAAATTAAAGGACACCTAAATAAATGCAAAGACATTCCATGTTCATGGATTGGGAGACTTAAAATCTTGTTAAGATGGCAACACTATTCAAACTGATCTATACGTTTGGTATAATCTCTTTCAAAATCCTTGCTGACTTCCTTGCAAAAAATGACAGGATAATCCTAAAATTTATATGGAAATGCAAGGGACCCAGCATGGACAAAACAATCTTAAAAAAAAAAAAACAAAAAAAAAATAAGCACGAAGTTGGAGAACTGACACTTTCTGATTTCACAACTTCCTGCAAATCCACAGTAATCAAGACGATGTCGTACTGGCATAAAGGCAGACATATAGATTGCTGGAATAGAATTGAGGGTCCAGAAATAAGCCCTTACATTTACAGCCAGTTGATATTACTGAAGGTCCCATGACAATTCAGCTGGAGAAAAAACAGCCTTTTCAACAAATGGTGCTAAGACAACTGGACAGACTCACGAAATAAATAAATAAATAAATAAATAAATAAATAAATAAATAAAATAAACAAACAAATAAATAAAAAGAAGTTGGACCACACACAAAAAGTAACTCAAAATGGGTCAAAAAGCTAAACAGAAGAACAAAAACTATAAAATTCGTAGAAGAAAACACAGATGTAAATCTTGTGACCTTGGATTAGGCAACAACTTCTCAGATGTGACACCAAAAGCTCAAGCAAGCAAATAAAAAAAATGTGAGAAAGGGGACTTCATCAGAATGTAAAACTTTTGCACGTCAAAGGGCACTACGAAGACAGTGAAAAGACAGTGCACAAAATGGGAGAAAACATTTGCAAATCACGTATCAGATAAGAGTCTGAATATATCCCTTATATACCTGGAATATATAAGGGACATTTCTGACTCAATGACAGAAAGACAAATTATCCAGTTTTGTTTTTTGTTTTTTTTTTTTTTTTTTAAATAGGCAAAGCGTTTGAACGGACCTTTCTCCAAAGAAGACACACACCCGAAAACAGTCCCATAGCTTGTAAGCTGATGCTGTGCACACAGGTGAAGGGGCTGAGCGACTGGACGGCTTTCCCGGAGCCACCACACTCAGCTGGTAAGTGGCAGGGCTGTCCCATAAAAGCAGGTCTGTTTGCATTCCAAGCTGCCCTCCCAGCAATGCCCACACCTGCCCCACGCAGAGACAGATCTCCCTGTAGCTCCTTGGTAAGGAAAAGGGCACTGAAGTCTTTGTTAGACGTGTGGTTTCTTTCCAGTATCCGTGGACTTGAAGGCCATCCGACCTCACGTTACGCAGAAAGGCGCCGGGGAAGGCTTCCAGAGTAGGCTGAAGAGCTGCCCCAGGGGTGACTTCCGGCTCAGGCTCTTAGCAAAGGCAGGCGGCTGAAGCACGAGGCTCCAGGGGGGAAAGTGCCTGGTGAGATAACGCGGGATTGAACCCGGACACCCGGCCTCCCTCCTGCTTTCTCTCCCCCCTGTGTGACTCCCAGAAGGCGCCTCATTCTGCTCTGGGTCCAGCCCAGCATACACCCCCACCCTAGCCAGCCGCCTTTCCTTCAACGGATGGGGGAACAGGAATGAGAGGAACAGTCACCATCCTGGCCCCGGGGAGGCCACCGTGTCTCTCTCCTGTCACCTGTGAGCCTCCCGCCTCCTCAGTCTCTTTTCTGGGAAGCTTGGTCTATTTTCCACCGAAAGCTGAAGCTGCAAGCCTACCTCGCTGTGTCCTGTCTCTGGGGACTTCTGCGATTCCTTCATCGGGAATGAGACACTTGCTTCTGTAGCTGATTTCAGAGACCCCGCGTGGAATATGTCAGTTTTCCCCAGTGTGGTTCGTAAAACACGTCACGTGAGGAGGCTGAAGGCGTCCTCAGGAAATTCTAGAATCCATTAATCGGCTTTTCACTGCATGTTTAGGCTAGTCATCCTCCATTTATACCTGCTAGTTACTTCACTGCTCCCAGAAGGTGGAACATTAGCTCAAGCCAAGCGCTCAGTACGGTCACTACCAAAGATCTTGTCGCATCTTGGCACTTTAGTTCCCCAACCCTAACCGCCCTTGCGGGCTTGCCACCAGAACCCAGTGGGGCTGTAGCAGCCACATGTCAGAGCTAGAATCACGACTGGTCTAAGCCAATCAGACAATCCCTTCCCCCCTGCCAGCGATTGGGCTAAGGAATGGTCACATGACAAATTCTGGCCAATAGGATTCAAGGACAATTACATGGTGAGGTTTGGACCTCCTCCTTCCCTTCCTGCTTTGGACAGTGCTGTGTGTATCTATCTAGAGCCGTGGCAGCCCTCTTGCCACGGTGAGGTAACAAATCTGATGTGAAACCCAACGCGTTGAAGGTGATGGGAGAAAGATGGAGGCAAGAGCTTGTGTCCCTGATCACATCTTTGAACATCCCAACTGCCCCCAAGAACAGCTTGCTCTGGACTTCTCATAACACTATAAATGTCCCTAAGGAATAAGCCACTGTTGGCCCATGTGTTTCTGTAACTTGCAGCAAAGCATCCTATGGAATTCAGAGCCACACAGATGTTTTGGGTCAAGGGAATCTTGGTTCTTGGCTCATCCATTCACACAGAACCTCTTGGAAGAGAACGAAGGCCAGGACCCCAGAGCCTAGGCTCCAGGGCGCAGCCAGCTCTCAGGACAGGACTGGGATCATGGCTTCATCTCTTCGCACCTTCGTTTCCTCAAACCATGAAATGCCAAAGTTAAATCCAGTGACCTCTAAGATGTCTTGCGTCTCTGACCTCCTGTTAATCAGAGTCTAGCACAGAAATACTTAAAAAATTTTTTTATGAAGATATATATTTATTTCGGAGAGAGAGAGAGACAGAGGGCAAGCAGGGGAGGGGCAGAGAGAGAGAGGGAGACACAGAATTCAAACAGGCTCCAGGCTCCGAGCTGTCAGCACAGAGCCCGAGGCTGGGCTCGAACTTGTGAACCGCCAGACCATGACCCCAGCCCAAGTTGGACACTTAACCAGCTGAGCCACCCAGGCACCCCCAGCACAGAAATCCTAACTGCTGCATTGGCCACAGGAAACACAACAGAACACAGTGGGGGCCAGCACCTGCTCCAGCCTCAGCTCAGCTGCTACTCTGTTCTTCCGGGCATCTGGGGTGACAGCATGGATTCTGGGGAAGATGAAAAAATCACCAAAGGAGAATTGTCACCCCCTAGGAATAAACGTCGTCCAGGGGCGCCTGGGTGGCTCAGTTGGTTGGGTGTCCAACTATTGCTTTTGGCTCAGGGCATGATCTCATGGTTCATGGGATTGAGCCCCACGTTGGGCTTTGCCCTGACAGTGTGGAGCCAGCTTGGGATTCTCTCTCCCTCTCTTCCTGCGTCTCCCTTGCTCAAGCTCTCTCTTTCTTTCTTCAAATAGAGAAATAAACTTTAAACAAAGAAATAAAGGTTGTCCAGGGGTGGGAAAGTAAACCCGGCCTCCTAGAGGCTCAGGATAAAATCTGGTGGTGCTGGCCATGGCCAGATCTGGTGCATCTGTTGTTAGCGTTTTGTTTTTATATATTGCCAAAATGATATGCGCTCACAGTAGAAATGTAAACTTACAAATGTTTAAGATAGTAAACGTGCCTCTCCCAACCTCCCTAATTCCACCCTCCCATGGTTCAGTTTTGAGTACTGTTCTGGATATTTTTGTGTGCTTATACAAACATAATGCCATGGATTATAGAATCAGAGATACCAGTGATGACATATCCTGTTACAACGTGAAAAGGATATGCAATCTGGGATTAGTGAAACCGAACATATGCACTTACACACAGAGAGATTTTTTGAAAAGCCAAAGTAGACCCACACTTGTCAAGAAGCCTGTTTTCAACAGGTTCTCTTTCTGAGAACACATGTTCTGAGAACACATCTTTCTGGTAGATGCCTACTATTCCATACTATTGGACACACACATTTTATTTTTTATCCCTCTTCTGTTCATGGAAATTCCCAGTTTGTTTGCATAATTTTTGCTATTGCTCTTTTTTTTTTTAATGTTTATTCATTTATTTTGAGAGAGAGTGAGGGAGAGAGAATCCCAAGCAGGCTCCGAGCCATCAGCACAGAGCCCGATGTGGCACTCGATCTCATGACCCTGAGATCAAGACCTGAGCTGAGATCAAGAGTGGGGCGCTCAACTGACTGAGCCACCCAGGTGCCCCCTTTTTTTTTTAAATGAAGTAGGCTTCATGCCCAGCGGAGAGCCCAACATGGGGCTTGAACTCACAACCCTGAGATCAAAATCTGACCTGAGATCAAGAGTCAGACTCTTAACCAAATGAGCCACCCAGGCGCCCCTGCTGTTACTTTTGTCTGTAGCTCTTCCTGAAAATCCCGGAGTACTTCTGTGAGGTAGATTTCCAGAACTGGGAACGCTCTATAAAAAGGTTTAAATAATTAACATTGTTATGTTAACATTTAATGTATGCACATTGCCACATCACTCTCCAGGAAGATACTGCTCATTTATCCTTTGCCAACAGTGTATGAGAGTATCCATGTCTGCATAATTTGGCCCAAAGAGAACATTATCAATATTTTTCATTTCTTCCAATCTGCTAAGTAAATGGATGTATCATTACGGCTTTATTTCACAGCTCCTCACTTTCTCGTGAAGTCAAATCTCCCTCCATTATTGCTAATACTTTGCACCTTTTTCCCCCTGAGAATTGCCTGCAACTCCGTCTTTGTTTTTTTTCTGGCTGGATGGTTTGTCTTACCCATTTTGGAGGCCTCTTTGTAGATCAGTTATTATGTAGTGAATAGTATGTATTGCCTGCTATGTATTGCAATTTTTTTTCAGTCTATTTTTACTCTTTTAATTTTGGTTAACAGTGTCTTCTGTCATACAGAAGTTTTTCATTTTATGTGGTTAAGCATGTCAGTCTATTTCTCCATTTATGGCTTCTGGGTTTTGTGTCTTACTCAGTAAGAATCTAATTTGCTTTTTCTTTTCTTCCTCTTACAGCAGCCGCAAGGCACCCACCTGCGCTGTGGTGACGGGTCGTCTTCTATCTTCCCCCTATGGGTGGAAACACCTTCTTGCTCAGATCCTATGTCCCCCATCCTAAGTACTTACGCCCTTCTGGACTCTTCTGGTTTACAAATTTATTTTTTTCTCTCTCTTCCTTTGCTGGTACTACACTTTTGAAAAGCACTGCACCTTGGTGGCATGTTTTGGTATCTGGCTGGGCCTGTCTTCCTTCACGACTCTTAGAATGTTCTGGACCTTATTCTCTGAGCTCAGACGCCTTTGCCAGGCTCCCAGCAGGCACTGAGTGCTCAACACTCAGGTGACTATAATGGACTTCAGCAGACACTATTTTCTCTAAATGAAAAAATCTGGACATTTTAATGATAGTTTTGAGATCTGGCGCTTGAGATTGAGGTCAGGAAAATAACCATAGTGCCTGGGCCGGCTGTTTGTGAGCGTTTTGGCTGGTTGCTGAGCCCCGAGCTAAGCTAACTGCCCATGGTGCCCTGCTCCACCCGATGCAAATCACCACCCTTGGGAATTCGGATGTCTCCGTGTGAGACCCGAGTGTGGCACAGGAGTCCTTCCTGCGAGGCACCCGTGAGCAGCCCCCCACCCAGGGTTGCTCCGGAGGCGCGGGCACTCATCTCCTCAAATCCTCACCCACCCTCGTTCCTCCTCCTGGGCCAGAGACCCTCGCAGAGCCCTGGGGTCAGGAGACAGATTCTGATCCAGTGTGAGGCCACAAGGCCGTGGAATAGCCCGAGTTTCCCCGAGCTGACTTTTTTGAGAAACCATTTTAGCCATTTCCAAGCATACAGTTCAGTGGCATTAAGCACATTCACGGTGTTGTGCAATCATCACTGCTACCCGTCTCCGGAACTTTCTCATCATTCCAAACTGATACTGTCCCCATCAAACACTAACTTCCCACCCACCTGCCCCCCAGCCCCCGGAACCACCCCTCTACTGTCTGATGACTCCAGGTGCCTCCTATAAGTGGAATCCAACAGTATCTGTCCTCTCGTGTCTGGCTTATTTCACTTCGCACGATGTCCTCAAGGTTCATCCATGTTGGGACATGGATGTCAGCATTTCCTACCTTATTATTTTTTGTTAATGTTTATTTATTTTTGAGAGAGAGAGAGAGAGAGAGAGAGAGCAGGGGAGGAGCAGCGAGAGAGAGGGAGACCCAGAATCTGAAGCAGGCTCCAGGTGAACCACGAGATCATGACCTGAGATGAAAGTCGGAAGGATATCCTACTTTTTTAGGCCTGAGTAATATTCCACGGTGTAGACAGACCTCATTTCTACCTTTGGGTCATAGTGAGTAATGCTTCTGGAAGGGGGCAGGCGCCACGGTGGCTTGGGGACAGGATGGAAGGAGGGGAGGACGGTGCTTCTTGGCCACCCCCACAAGAAAAGCAGCCCCCAACCAGACCAGGCCCCCAGGAGCTGGGCAGACAACGGCATGTTCAGTATCTTCCTAAATGATGCCCGATACAGCCCCAGCTCGTCTTGGGATCCACCCCAGGGCTCCTGGGCTTGCCTGGGGGGTTCCACTCCACTGACTCCTCTAGAAAGGCCTCCTGACTCTCAGGCTTTGGAGTAGATTCTGTCTCATGTTCCACACTGTTGTGATCTCCACGTGGCTCAAAACATTCTGTCAACCGGTCCAAATGTCCACTGCTTTCTGACCCTCACATTTTTCCTGGGAACTCATGGCGTCACCAGAAATGTCCCAAATCCTTGACCTCCTCTCTGAATGTTCCCATCAGCCTCTCACTCTGAGGAACCAGCTCCTCTCCTCCACCTGCTTCCCTCACTCTCCCAGCTCTCCCAGAGGAGGGGATTTTGTGTCCCTTGTCCTGCATCCCAGGGGACCCAAGCTGACTGCTGACCATGTTCCCCTCCCCACCTCCTTCCATGATAAAAAAGCGTTCCTCTCTGAAAAGCAAGCTTCACACAACAGCACCCTCTACCCTTCCTCACTCGGACTCATCCGCTTCCCTTCCCTTCCGGCCACTTTGCTCACCTCCCCGGGTTGTTGGGCGCCGGCGTCCCCCCCCCCCGCCCCCATTGCTTTTCTCTGCCCAGATGCCCCTGTCATCATTCTCAGGACCTTCCTCAGTGTCTTTCCACCGACCCTCTGGCTTCCGCTTCGCAAGTTGCTGGTGGGCTCACTTTCCCTCGCACCCGCGCGAGCCACCTGCACCCTGGTCATCCCACCTCCGAGTCACGGCCAGTAGCCGGACAGGCCGCAGAATTTCTGCTCCCATCACTGCCTCTGCGTTTCCAGGTGTTTCCTCCGCCACTGCCCCGGCCCCACCCCCAATCCACCTGCGCTCCCGGCACCTGCTGTGGGATGGCCCACAGCACTGCCGCCCGGGGCCTCCCCACTGCCTGGGCCTCCCGCTTCCCCCCCCCCCCGCCCCCCCCGCCCCCCCCCCCCAGGCCTGCCCTGCCCAGCCCTCCCAGCGACCCCTCCTTTCCTCTGTTCCTCTGCACAGCAAAACTCCAAAGCAGGGTCTTCCCTGGCCTCTGCGTGCTCCCCGCACACCCTCCTCCATCTGGCACGGTCAGCAGCCTTTGTCACATGGTCACTTCCTCCTAGAAGCTTCTGGCTTCCGATGTCAGCGCCCTCGCCTGAGACCCCCTCGGCCTCTCCGCCCCCCCCCTCCACCCGCAGCAGCAGCCCCAGCGAATCCCTGGCACCCGCTGCTGTGCGTGGGAGGACCCCAAGAACCACCTTGCCGGCGGTTTCTTTTTTCTCCTGGGCTCCGGACTCCTGTTTTTCCCAGTCGACCCCGCTTTTCCACCCAACCTGACTCCCGATTTCTCCCGAGTCTCCTCCAGTTCAGTGAGCGGCCCCGGCGGGGCGGGGAGGAATCAAATGCTCAGTTCACACGTGTCCGTGGGTCAACCTTGATTCCTTTTTTTTTTTTTTTTTTTTTTTTTTGATGTTTGTTTATTTTTGAGAGAGAGGGAGAGACAGAGCGTGAGCAGGGGAGGGGCAGAGAGAGAGGGAGACACAGAATCCGAAGCAGGCTCCAGGCTCTGAGCTGTCAGCACAGAGCCCCACGGGGGGCTCCAACCTGCAAACCGTGAGATCATGACCTGAGCCACCCAGGCGCCCCTTGATTCCTCTCTTTCACTCCCCAAATCCACTTCAAGCAGGTCTGCTCTGCTTGAAACCAGCCCTGGATCTACCTGCTTCTGCCAGCATCCCGTCTGAGCTCCCTCCCCTCTCACCTGAACTGTCCCCTCGACCTCCTCCCCAGGTTTATTTTATTATTTTAACTTTTTTTTTTTTTTTAATGCTTTTGTCTCACTACGATCGCTTCTGTTTGACTTCCAAAGAGCATGTTTAAGAATATAATTAGACTGCGTTCAGAACCCTCCAATTAGTTCTGAAAAGGCCTGGGAGGTTCTTAGCTACCTACTTCGTCCAGCCAGCCGTCTCACACATTTTGCTGCTCACACTGGCCTTCCTGCTATGTCCCCAACACACACACACACACACACACACACACACACACACGGCTCTGCCCTGCTCCCACCCCAACACAGCTCATATGTTCCTGCCACAGGACCTTTGCACATGCTGTTCCCCCCCAATCCATCAAGCGTTTCCTGCCATTTTCATACGGCTCCCTCTCCTATCTTTCAGGTATCTGTTTTGTCACCTACTCAAAGAGGCTTTCTGTGACCATCCTTCCTAGATGAGCATCTGCCCCCAGTGACACCCTAGAGTTTCTCCCTCTGCTCTGCTTTTCTTCCTGATGCTTATCAATACCTGACATCTTGTAGATTCCTCTGTTTCTCATCTGCCTCCCCTACCAAAATGTGACTCCAAAAGGACCCCGGCTGAGTCTGCCTTATTCACTATTGTATCCCCAGCACCTGGCATTCTGCCTGGCACAGAGGAGCCATGGGGAACATTTGCAGATGAATCTAGGGTTGCTCAGAAATGCGAGGCTGAAAAGCACTGAGGTAAAGAAAACAAACACCGGGCTATTGCTTATTCAGAGACAAACGCAACCAGCCATTTCAGCCAATAAGACAGTGTTAAGTTCTCCCCTACCAGGCGTTACCTGCAAATGTATCTGGTTTTCAGATGTTTACAAAGGAGGTTACAATGACTAACTCAGGTCATTTATTGAAAAATGAAAAGTTAAAACGCTTTTAAAAACAGAAATAGAACATGGTCAAATGCCAGGACCAGCTGCCCAGTGAACTGTCACATCAACAGCGACAGGGACATGGTGGTGGGGGTGTAGGATTTAAATTCTCACATAACATGAAATGGAGCATGCTTAAAACTGATAAAGTGAATACAGAGCTGTGTACATTACTATTTATAAATATGAAGGTAAATCTGAAAAACAACTTTGAAAAGACTGGAAACTCTCTAACGATGCCCAGGGGAAGCTCAAATAAATACTAAATAAGTAAACAAATACTATGACTTTCTAACTATGAGCTTGTATTATGGTCAAAAAAGTAAATTATGGGCGCCTAGGTGTCTCCATCAGTTAAGTGTCCAACTCTTGATTTTGGCTCAGGTCGTGATCTCACGGGTCGTGAGATCGAGCCCCGTGTCTGTGCAGCCCATGCTCTGTGCTGGGCATAGAGACTGCTTAAGATTCTCTCTCTCTCTCTCTCTCTCTCTCTCTCTCTCTCTCTGCCCCCTCCTCAGCTTGAGCTCACTCTCTCTTTCTCAAAGAAACTAAATATACTTACTAAAACATAGATAATTTCATGCTCAACATGTATACCATGATATATCCCAAATGCACCCAGGGTTTAAAATATAGCAATGGAAATTCTGGAGGAAAACCTGGAAGTGCTCCTTTATAACCTTGGGCCAGGGAAGAACTTTCAAGCTTTGACTTAATACCCAAATGCATAAAAAGTAAAGACAGAAAAATTTAAAACCCTGCATGGCAAAGACAAAACACCAAAAGCAAAGACTAACAACCAGCCGGGGAAACTATTTCCATCTCAAATCACAGACATCTCTTTAAGGTACAAAAAAGCTCCAAGGTACAATTTCTAAACACCCAGTAAAGAATAGTGGCGAAGGATGTATGAGAAGACAATTCACAGAAAAAGAAACACGAATAGGATTTAAGGCATAGTCAGCCTCATTCAGAATAAAACGCAAATTATAATGAAATTCTGATATCACTTCTCATCTATCAGATGGGCAAAAATCCAAAGGTCTCATAACACGCTCTGTGGGCCAAGCTGTGTTGAAGAGACACCTCCTCCCTTCTTGCTGATGACAGAAGCCCATCCAGTTCTTACAGAGGCAATTTGGCAGTTTCTATCCAAAGCACAAATGCATGTACTTTTCAAGGCAGCAATTACACGTTTGAAACTTACGCAGACGAACCTATCGATATACGTGTATATTAACAACTACAGCATTGTTGTAATTAATTGCAAAAGACTGAAGACAACCCGGGGCACCTGGGTGGCTCGGTGGGTTAAGCGTCTGACTCTTGGTTTCAGCTCAGGTCATGATCTTGAGGTTCATGGGATCGAGCCTTGGGTCTGTAGACAAGGCTGATGCTCAGTATCTGTGGGGGCCCCTGTGTCCCAGTGTGCTTGGGAGAGCTGACACCTTTAACTTCCGTGTGACTAATAATAGAGACCCCCTACTTGCACTCCCCAAAGTGTCCCAGTTTGGAGGATAGATCATATGGCCATCCCTTTGGGGACTAGATAAATAATTTATGTTGCCCCAATACAGCAAAGTATCAGACAGCAGACACAGAGAGAGGATGCTCTCTATGTATTGACAGGGAAATCTCTCCAGATACACTGCTAAGGGAAAAGAAATAAGCCACAGAACAATGTACACAGGGTGCCACTTTTTTGGGCTAAAAGTGGGTGGGGCTGGGGGCACCTGGGTGGCTCAGTCGGTTAAGGGTCCGACTTTGGCTCAGGTCATGATCTCACAGTTTGCGAGTTCGAGCCCTGCATCAGGCTCGGTGCTGACAGCTCAGAGCCTGGAGCCTGCTTCGGATTCTGTGTCTCCCTCTCTCTCTGTCCCTCCCTCGCTTGCACTCTGTCTCCCTCTCTCTCAAAAATAAATAAACATTAAACATTTTTTAAAAAGAGGGGGTGGGCATGTAGGGGGTTAGATATGATACCATTCACATTTGCTTGTACATGCATGACACTTTGGAAAGAAATACAAAATAACTCATAACATGGTTATCAGTGTGCATTCGAGAGGGGAGAAGAGACTGTGTGGTTGGGAGATTTTTCACTGTACACCTTTTCAAAATTTTTAATTTTTGAGCGAAGTAAAAATAAGATTTTGAACTTATTCAAAGAATTAAGCTTTAAGATGCAAAAGAATATACATGGTCTAGGTCCTTCACAATGTTGATTCTTCCCTTCTTTTTAGTCACAGAGCCTCAATTTTTAGCCAGCCCCACTGCTCTTCACCTAAAAATTACATTTCCCAGGCTCTTTTGCAACTAGGTATAGCGACAGGACTAAATTCTGCCCAATGAAATAAATATAAGTGGAAATGTTACCCAGGTCTTCTAGAAAGACTCCAAAGGGACAGGGCAGTCTTCCTTAATCCTATCACTTGGAATACAGTTGTGATGATTGGAACTCCGGCAGCCATATTAGATCATGAAGACAAATGCCACCCCCTTAGGGATGTCAAAGTGGAAGGGAGCCTGGGTCCCTGATGATTTTATGACCCTAACATATCATCTTTGGACTTTTTACCTCTGGACTTCTTTGTTTGTGGGAAATAAATAAGCTTCTTATCTTGTCTAACACCGTATTTTTCAGGTCTCAATCCTTGCAGCTTAACCTAATCCTGATATATAAGTGCACCGGTGCACCAATAAAATACCAAAAGGCTGTTAATTTTGGTAAACTATTTTTTTCTATGATGCCAAGAGATTTTTATTTTCTTTGTGCTTTCTAGTATTTTCTGTACTAAGCATCTATTTTAATAACAATTGTCACTTTATTTATTTTTAAACATTTATTTATTTTGAGAGAGAGAGAGCATGAGTGGGGGAGTGCTAGAAAGAGAGAGAGGAAATCCCAAGCAGGCTCCACACCCTCAGCACAGAACCCGATGTGGGGCTTGAACTCATGAACCGTGAGATCACGATCTGAGCTGAAGTCGGATGACAGACTGAGCCACCCAGGCGTCCAAACAATTGTCACTTTAAAACAATAACCTCTGCATGATTATAGCAAATGAATCTCCCGGCTTCTGGTTTTGTGGCAGGAGAATTTTCATTTCACAGGAGATGGTGATGATGGGGGGTAACATCTGTCAAAGCCACTCAGAGGGGCCCTTTTCTGGTGGCAGTGACTCCATTACACCTTGGCTGTCACAGGACAGGCTTAGGGTCTGCAGGGTGAGGAACAGCCACCTGTTGCTTTAAATCGTGAACAGGACCAGGGCACCTGGGTGGTTCACAGTTGGTTGAGCATCCAATTTCGGCTCAGGTCATGATCTCGCGGTTCATGGGTTCGAGCCCCACATCAGGCTCTGTGCTGACAGCTCAGAGCCTGGAGACTGCTTCAGATTCTGTGTCTCCCTCCCTCTCTGCCCCTCCAAACCACCCCCCCCCCTCAAAAATAAGTAAACATAAAAAAAAAAAATTTAATTGTGAACGAGACCTAGAAGATGCTCGGTGCCAGGTCTGATCCACATTTGCCCAAATCCCCTGGCTCTACTTGTCTGCTCTCTGCTGGGAAACAAGTTTGCATTGTCTGCAGACATTGACTGCAGGGGAGGATCCGTGTCCACAGGCCATGGACGATGAGGGTGTTGTGGGCTCCCCGCTGACTCAACCTGGGAGGGGTTGGGAGTCCAGCGTTGGCTTCCCATGTTGTACAAACAGTTCCAGAGAGAGAACCTTTCCAGAAACCTGTTGAAAGGGGTTCTGAGGAGACCGGTTACAGCTGTCGTACCTGATTCGCTGCTCCCAGATGCCTGTCGTCATGCAATTTGTGATTCACCCTTTTGGCCTGGTGCTTCTCCAGCCGGGCCCCCGTCCTCTGAGGGGTCAGGCAAGTCTGTGGGTTCTCCACAACACAGGATATCTCTACGATGAGATGATGAACCTTCCTGTTAACTTTCCTCAAGGATCTTTATGGGGAAAGTCCCCGCTTTTCTACTAAACTATCACGGATATGTTAAGAAGGGAATGTAGGATTCTCAACATTTTTTTAAGACTTCAAATAAAAATTTTAAGCCTTCAAAATAAAAGACCTTGACAAGGCCTTGTGGTACCCAGCTGCTAACTGTGTTCTGAGACCCATGAGGTGCCATTTGTGCGCTTGGGCCTAGGGGAAAAGGTCTGAAACCCTGGCTTAAAGGATTTCAAGCTCCCACTATGTGAAAATATCCTGGCCCCGTGAAATATCCAATCTCGTCTAAACAAATTCACCCAATCCCTTCATGAAGGAAGGGTTTTGCAGAAGACGGCTGGAGAACATGGGTCTTTCCCTTCCCACGTGTTCAACCAGCTGCCAGTTGCCTCCTCCTGGCTCCCGCCCCCGCCCCCACGAAGGCTTTTCTGTTCCACCCCAACTTCGTCCTGCCATACCTGGTGTCCACTTCCGGACCTCCCAACTCTCAGTGCCTCCAGTGTGCCTGGGCTCCCGGGTCCCCGATTTCCTGCTGAAAAGTGTGGTGCCAAGATATGGCATCTGACCAACAAGGCAGGTCCCTGCCCTGGGACATCTTGTAGTCCTAGGGTGGGGTGGGGACAGGCATGAACCCCCAAATAACGCCCATGGCCGGATAGTTGTACATCTGACAGTGGCCCTGGGGGAAAAGTGAAGGCCGCGTTGAGAGGTTATTTCAGGGGGACACGATTTAATTCGGGCGGGAGGATAGAAGGAATGCTTTGTTTGTTTTAGAGAGCATGTGAGCAGGGGGAGGGCAGAGGAGGAGAGAGAGAGAAAGAGAGAGAGAGTTTAAGCAGATTCCACACACTCATTGCAGAGCCCCACTCGAGACTCGATCCCATAATCCTGGGATCAGGGCCTGAGCCGAAATCAAGAGTCCAACACTCAACTGACTGAGGCACTCAGGTGCCCTAAGGGAATGCTTCTTGAAGTCAGTCGTATCTTATTAAGGTGACCCTAGGGTGAGCAGGGGCCAGGCAGGCAGAGGGCGGAGGCAGAGATCACTCCACCGACCGCAAAGCTTTGGCTGGACAAGTTGGGTCAAACAACCCAAACTGGCCCCGAATGTGGCTTGGAACAGGCCGCCGGGCATTTAAAACAAGACACCTCCAAGGATCTACTGTGGTTGTACCTTGCGATGTGACTTTTCCTTCCCGAGGGGTGGGAAACCCACGCTGCCCTGAAATGCACGTGTTCGTAGCCGCCATTTACTTCCGTACCTGCATCGGCCGCCCAGAGAACAGAGCAGAAAAGAATCTTCCCACTGAAGGCTAAGAAGGGACCCAACCCGGACGCCAGTGGCGGACGAGGGCCCCATCTGGTTTGGCTCACTTGGGGTTTAAAATTTGTTCAGGTGGACGGGGCACCTGGGTGACCCAGTCACGTAGGCGTCTGACTTCGGCTTAGGTCACGATCTCCAGGTCCATGAGTTCAACCCCTGTGTCAGGCTCTGTGCGGACAGCTCGGAGCCTGGAGCCTGCTTCAGATTCTGTGTCTCCCTCTCTCCCTGCCCCTCCCCTGCACTCTCTTTCTCTCTCTCTCTAAATAAATAAATAAACTTAAAAAAAAAAAGAAGAGGCTTAAAAAAACAAATAATTTAAAAAAAGCAAAACACCAGAGTTGGAATTTCAGATAAACAACAAATACTTTAAACATGTAAGTGTGGCCTACGTATTGCAGATGTATTTATGCTAAAAAAAAATTATCCACTGTTTACTAGAAATTCAAACTTAACGGGGCGTCCTGTATTTTATCCAGGGATCCGACCTGGCCTACAGATCAGACCGCCTCAACCCTTCATCAGCGCCTGGCAGCCCTGAGAAAAAGCCTTGAAAAGCCTCACAGCCCAGAGATGTCCTAGGTGTCACTTCCCTCCTACAAGGCTCAAACTCCCCACCTGAGGACAGGTTTGAGCTAAGATTTTTGAGGAGCCTGAAGTGTCGGGAAGAAAGGTAGCCGTAGCCTAGGGGTGCCTGGGTGGCTCAGTTGGTTAAGTCTCCAACTTCGGCTCAGGTCATGATCTCCAAGTCCATGAGTTCAAGCCCCATGTCGGGCTCTGTCTCAGAGAGTGAGAGAGAGACAGAATGTGAGCGGGGGAGGGGCAGAGAGAGAAGGAGACACAGAGTCCGAAGCAGGCTCCAGGCTCCGAGCTGTCAGCACAGAGCCCGATGTGGGGCTCGAGCTCACGAACCGTGAGATCATGACCTGAGCCAAAGTCGGATGCTTTTAACCGACTGAGCCACCCAGGCGCCTGCCCCCTCCCCCCCATTTTTTTCTTGAAATTTTCTTGAAATTTTGAAGAAAGGTGGCCTATACAGGAGACTAAGGAGGAGGAAAGCCAGGAGAGAGCAGGCCCTGGGGTCCCTTGAGGGGATGGGGGGTGGCATGGGAGACATGGTGATGACAGAGTTGCACTGGGGCTGAGGGCCGCCCCTTGGCCTGTGTGATGGGGGTGCCGGAAGCCCCCCTGCCCAGGAGTGGAGGGTGCAGAGGCCGTGGTGGTCGCTCATTCCACATCCGCACACACAGACCTCTCTCATCCTTTCCTGGACTCAGGGACAAGTGGTCAGTCACCAAGACTCGGGCAGAAAGAATTCTGGGCAGGAGCTCTGGGACAGACAGACGCTGGACGGCCTCCAAAGCCCACCCACACCCCCAAGTGCTGCCTTCTTTCCAATTCCTGTGGAAAAGAGCAAAGTAATCCCCAAACAAGGGCCTGCTCCTGTCAGCACCAGCCTCTGGGGAAGGTCGTCCTCGAAATGGAGAGCCGGTGGGGGCCGGACGAGGCAGGCTGCCCCAGGGCCCAGTGCGGCCCCCCCAGTTGTCACCCAGCAAGGGGATCCCTTGTCAGGAGGGGCCATTTTATGCCTGGCCCCCGGCCTACCCCTTACAAGGCATCTTGCTCGTCTCCACCGTCTGTGACGTTCGGCTTGGCCCGGCCAGCAGCGCTGGGGGTGGGGTGGGGGGTCGGGGTGGTGGCGCAGGGGCTGAGAGCAGACCTGGGGTCAATATTCCTGCCCCACCGGGCCCCTCTGGGCCCCTCTGCAAGTGACCCCCACGTCCCGGGTGGTTGTGAGGGAAGAAGTGCAGCCTGTGCCTGGTGGCCTTGGCTGTTACTCACACCCGCCTGCTTCCAGGTGAGCTGTTCTGAGGGAGCCCTGAGGACGCATCCCTTGGGGGTCTGGAGCTGCCGAAAGGTACCACTGTCCCCACCGGCAATGTCTTCCTGAGGAAAATCCGTGCGATCGCTTCTGCAGGTTGTGGCACCCACTCGGTGACCCCCGCTATTCCCAGGCTGACGGAGCTCCCACTTCCGTTCAGGTGTGGGGGTGCCCTGGGTCAGGGAGGGTGACCTCCTCCATTCCTAAGAAGTCACGGAAGATGGCTCCATTCCCTTTTGGCGGTGGCCGGACGGGCGGGGGCACGAGACACCATTTTGGCCAATGGGACAGAGCCTGAGAGGGTTGGAGGTGGGTTCCGGGCAAGGCTTTCGAGCCGTCCTCGAATGTGGACGTTCCGAACATAAAGGTCGTGGTCTCTGGTTAGTGTGCCATCAGAAAAGTATACGCACAAACTCCCTCTTGGCTAAGATGCATCTGAGGTCTCGATGCAGGAACTAATTGCTAAGCTTCACGGGACAGGAAATATCTCGTTGCTTTTCAAGTAATAAATCACGGCAGGTGCACTAAATGGCATCACTCTGAAGACCCACGCTCCCCAGTATGCTCTTCCTTCCCTGTGGCAGGTGCCAGATGGTGACATATCAACGGAGAGCTGGACGTGTAGGCTTTGGTGCCAGGCTGCTGGGGTTCAAATTCTTGCTTTGCCTTCTCCAAGCTGAGTTGTCTCAGGCGAATTATTTAACCTTCCGTGTCTCAGTCTCCTCTTTGGCAAGATGGCCTTGTACGTACCTCACGCAATGGTGTCCCAAGCCCTCCGAACCAGCACCTCCTTGGTGCTGGGCTCCCGGCTACAGGAGGGCAAGGCTCTATCACCTGTGAATCTGGGATTGTGCAGGAGAAGCCTGATTCGCACCCCATGGAACATGCCAGCACGCAGCTGTCCCGCTCACCACTGCATTTGCAGGGAGACTGCTCTAGTCCGCAAGAGGCTCGGCTCATTCTTAAGCGGGTCCCACAGGACACCCGGGTCCCACATGACGCCTGCCCTGACGAGTCGTCAAGGACAGGCACTTGCCACAAAGGCAGCTAACTACTGGCGGGTTAGTGACCCGTAAAGGGATCTGGTGTGAAAACCAGTGACCAAAAGGCAGGATGAGGAGGCCCAATGGTAGGTCAATCCGATTCTTCAAGCTTGGCAATTAGAACTAAGAAATACAGACAGATTTCACTGGTTGTTAATGGGAAGCCACCAAAGATGACTGAGGTGTGTAGAAAAATGGCCCCCCCCCAAGATGTTCGCACCCCAGTCCCTGGAGCCCATGCATACGTTACCTGACCCAGCAGAAAGCGCCGTGCAGATGGGGACCAAGGGTTGGGAACCAGGGACGGGGAGAAGAGCCGGATTACCTAGATTGGCCCAATCTAACCGTGTGGGTCCTTATGTCAGAGCGCCCTTCCCAGCTGCAGAGTACCAGAGGGGAGCCCTGGGGGCAGAGGAATGGTCAGAGACCATCTATGTTGCTGGCTTTGAAGACGAAGGAAAGGGGCCACAAGCCAAGACGTGTGGGTGACCTTGAGAAGCGGAGAAAGGCAAGGAAATGGATTCTCCCCTAAAACCTCCAGAAAGGAATGCGGCCCCGTCGACACCTTGATTTAAACCCCGCGAGACTAGTGTTGGACTCTGACCTGAACTGTAAGATAATGGATTCGTGCTGGGTGAAGCCACTAAGTTTGTGGTGCCTTGTTACAGCAACAACGGGAGACTAATACAATAGTCTGGCAGAGGCACGTTAGGACCCCAGCCTTGGGAGGGGGCACACAGTAAGTGCTTCCCTGGGCCCTCACAGACCTGAATTTCAGAGGCGACTCTCTTTAAGGTGTCAGGATCTGGAAGGTGTCAGCATGGAAGCTGGAAGTCTCAGGGCACCTGGCTGGCTCAGTCAGGAGAGCGTGTGACTCTTGATCTTGGGGTTGTGAGGTCGAGCCCCGTGTTGGGTGTAGACGTGACTTAAAAATAAATAAATAAAAACTTTTAAAAATAAAAAAAAAAAAGTTGGAAATGTTTTTTTGTCAAAGTTACCCTTGAAAAGCTCCGTAAGAAGATACCATCGTGGGGGCACCCGGGTGGCTCAGTCGGTTGAGCGTCTGACTCTTGATTTCGGCTCAGGTCATGATTTCATGGTTCGTGACATCGAGCCCCATGTCGGGCTCTGCGCTGACAGCGTGGAGCCTGCTTGGGATTCTGTCTCCTTCTTTCTCTCTGCCCCTCCCTCCCTTACTCTCTCAAAATAAATAAACTTAAAAAAAAAAAACAAAAAAAGAAGCTACCCACTTGGACATCTACAAATTTTCTCTCAAATGGGCCCAACACCGTCAAGTTTTCCTCCAGGGATGGAATGAGATCCGCCGAAACAGTTGGCTTGCGGTTAGGGGCCGCAGTGTAGCCCAAACAAACAAAGACAGCTTCACACACTGAAGTGGCATTCGGTCCTGAGACACTCGCACAATGAGTCGCTCACAGGAACCAAGACAGTAGAAGGCAACAGCACCTGTCCCATGCCTCATACTTGCTCTGGGGCACACGAGCATCGGCTGGAATGGCAGGTGGCGAGAGTCACGCTTTTTTTTTTTTAAAGCCTTATTTTTCTTTTTACATGTTTATTTTTGAGAGAGAAAGAGAGAGCAAATGGGAGAGGGGCAGAGAAAGAGGGAGACAGAGAATCTGAAGCAGGCTCCATGCTGTCAGCACAGAGCCCTACGCGTGGCTTGCACCCACGAATTGTGAGATCATGACCTGAGCCAAAGCTGGGCATGTAACCAACTGAGCCAGCCAGGTGCCTCCCATACCCTTATTTCCCTGTGGTCGACTCTGTGGGAGTTAAATGCGAGTTTGAAATGCCTCTTCGGGACTGAGTGTGGATCATCTTCCTTGGCCATGAGGACACCCCCGTCTGGGGTGGCCTGCCTGGGTCTGTTCCTGGCCACTGGAAGAGCCCAGTGAGGTCCGCCCAGCCCAAGGAGGTCTGAGACTCTGCCCTGGCCCTGACCTTGACTTGTCCTCTCAGGAAAGGTACCTTCTCTGGCAAGGCGTCTTCTAGGACAAGACTTTTCACAAGGTGGCCATGCCTGGTGATGTCATGTGCAGCAATATAGGAAAGCTGAGGCTAACTTTTCCCATGTTCCATTTTCTGTTTTGCTTCATGTTTCTGATACAAGGGTAAGGACGTGGTATAAGGAACGGTATAAATAGTAACCCAGATGGACAAGTGGGAGGAGTGATGGGACTCTTTGGCCAACCCTCTCAGATGTCCAGGCCAGATCTTTTTACGGCTTATTTTTTACAATCTAGAAAAATCTCACTGAGGTTTTGGTAGGGCAGGTGGGTTAAGTTAGATTGCATTCATTTAAAGAACCGGGGAGGCTAGATTCTGCTTGGAAACGTGTGTCCTCTTATTTGCGAGAATGGGCCTAATGCCAGCAAAGAAGGAAAACCAACGATCTTCTGACCCTCAGGCTTCAAGTTTCTCCCCAGGGTCCTCCTATATGTAGTTCTGGGATTTTTTTTTACCACCAAGTTGGAAAATGCTAGAAATGGCCATTTGTGAGACCAGCTGCAGCACAGAAACCCAGCTAGGTGCCGAGGCGTCTGTCCCCTGGGTTCAAAGAGGAATTCCAAACTGAAACAAACAGTTCCTTCCTGGTAGCTGGATGTTTCCACCAATTAATCAAAACTGATGTATCCTGGGGTGCCTGGGTGGCTCGGCGGGTTAAGCAGCAACTTCAACTCAGGTCATAATCTCGTGGTCTGTGAGTTCCAGTCCCGTTGTCAGGCTCTGTGCTGACAGCTCAGAGCCTGGAGCCTGCTTCAGATTCTGTGTCTCCCTCTCTCTCTGCCCCTCCCCTGCTTGCTCTCTTTCTGTCTCTCAAAAAATAATAAAAAATTATAAAAAACATCTGGAGCAGAGAAGGGGGCCGGCTGTGCACCAGTGGGGCCCACGGCCTGTGGTTCTGGGTCTCTGTGGCCGCGGAAAACCAGGACCACCGAGTGTGCGACAACAGAGGGCCCCGTGGAGCCTCCTGCCTGTTACCCTGACTCAATGCATATGGGCTACGTCAATACTCAGGACACGAACATTGGGGCATGTGCTTCATTCACAGAGGGGCCAGGCTCACCAAACTTTGGGAGGGATCGATTTGCAAGTGTTGAGATGCTGGTCATCTGTCTGATGCCTGTGTGTGTGTGTGTGTGTGTGTGTGCAGACTGAGTGGCCGCAGGTGGCTGTGCATAATCACCTGGCATCCTCTCCCATCGCCTGACAGCCCACGGAGGACAATGAGCTGTGCCTGCCGTCATGGCTTGGTGCGTGGTAAGCCCTCATCAGAGACCGTGCGATTCTGACAAGACGGGAGAGTCCCTCAGGAGACAAAGGCCAGTGACAGTGGAACTTCCTTGGAAGGGGAGGGAGAAGTAAAGATTCTCGAGGGCGGGCAGCCTCCCTTTCCCTCTCCTGTGGGAGGGGCTGGTCATCTAAGACACCAGGGAACGGTGGCCTCCGATGATGCCCAAAGAGCCACGTGTCACCTGATGCCTCGGCACGCACAGTGCACCGGGGTCTGGACACACAGACGACTCGGGTCTGTTAGAGTTCATACGGGCTCTGCCTGCTCAACCTTGGTACAACTGCCGCCTGTGGTCTCCAGGACCCGTGCACTGAGTGGGGGCGGCCTGTGCGGGCGCCTGTGCTGTGCTCATCTGCGCGGCCCCAGGGGGGTGACTTTCACAGGAGACTGTGGTCGCAGCCCTCTTGCCGTGAATGGAGGGAGGCGGAAGAGCCATCAGGACCCCAGTCCTTTCTGGCAACTTCCAGTAACGCCAGAGAGAGCAGCTCAGTTGGGGCGGAGGGGGGAGGGGCGACCACGGCCCAACACGGAATAGGGACACGAAGCCGCTAGCCTGAACCGAGGCTTGGCGTTCCGACAAAGTGCCAACCATCAACGTCACCGGGAAAAATTCACCATCGGACAGAAACAAAATATATTTATTAGAAATGTGACACAGTCGTACATCATACACTTCCAAATGTTAATAGTTAATACGTCTACGTTGGCACGTCACGTCCCGACAGTGCTGGGTGTGCTCTTTCTAGAAACGAGGCCACAGATATATCCACTGTATTCAACTAATGTAGTTAAAATTAGTGATCGGCCGAGATGGCGTAGACTTAGCCGCAGTCTAGCCTGGGTCGGAGGAGTGACACACCCAGGGCACTCGGGCAAACGGGATACTTAAAAGTACTTCTTAAAAAGGTAGCTGTGTCCTGTTCTTTACTGCGTGTCACTGGTGGTTCACCTCAAAATGGCACTCGAGCTTTGGGCCAGGAGGAAACGCGGCCGGATTTGGCATATGGGTTTGTGTACGGGGGCCGAGTCCTCTCCTTCCACGGGCTTCCACGGGCTTCCGCGGGCCGGTGAAGTGCCTGCCCTCCCCCGAGAGATTCAGGGAACATCGGTTTCCGCGGGGGAAGAGAACACCGCAGATGAACGTTCGTCACCGCCGCATGGCTCACCGCTTAGGGAAACTCTCAACCAAAGCTACAACACAACAGCTGAATGAAGAACGAAAACCCAAGACTAACGTCATTTCTGAAGTGAGAAGGGACTAGGGTGGGAAGGGAAGTGGGCGTTCGCCTGGTTCCTCAGAATATGCTCGCCCTGGGGAGCAGGGGCGGGGGCACCACCATCAGGCAGCTAGAGTTCACGTCCACGAAAGATCTCCCAGTGAACGAACCCGTGGACTCGGCTTTAAGTCTTTGAAGAACTCCTCCACTCTGCTGGGGCAATTAAAAATGGGTCTAAAATCCCCATCCGGTGGCCCAGCACTGGGGCGGGGACAGCCTGCCCCGGTCTGAGGCTCTGCGAGTGCTGGAAGGCCCGGTCCCCCTCGAGGGACCCTGCGGGGCCAGACCTGCCCCCCAACCACCACCAGGCTTCCCCTTCTGGAAGCGTGCCCACTGGCAAAGAAAATGGTAGTCAAGGACCTTCTTTGAGTTATAAAAATAAATGGCACATGGCCTTTCTTTCATAGGACATTTCTTTCTTTTTCAGCTAAAGGGAGCAGGCTCCAGTGTTGGAGGAGAAGAAACGGCAACGTCACCCCTGCATAGACCTTGCTTCGCCCAGAGCTGAATCATCGGACTCATTTACTGTAATCACTAAAAACAGGGCCCAGTAATGCTAAACACCCCCTCCAGGTATCCCTAGACCTCTTCGGCCTCTCCCACACAAAACCCCGAAGTAATCCCAGATTAAACACAACAACCGAGAGCTCACCCTGATACTCGGGATACTAACCTTTCCCCACAGCAAGGGTGAGCAAGGCAGAGGCTTGGAGGTCATAGAAATGCCTGTTATGTCAACAAAAGACAGATGCATGGAGCCACACAGGGAATCCCTTCCATTTGGATACGCTCCTCAGGAAGGAGTAAAGTAAATTTGCTCAGGCTGTGCCTCCATTTCCACTTGAAAACAAAAGAGCCACTGACAACGCCATCCTCCCCAAACTGCTCCGGAGAGACCTCAGATGCCACTCACCGCCCTGCCCTGAGGAGCAAGAGGAAAGGCCTTCTCTCCTCTCCGTGGCTGTCAGGGGAACTCTGGAAACATACAGAAGACATCCCTGGTTCGACGGCAGGGGCAGGCCAGGAGGGTGCCTTTTGAACACATTCCGCAGGAGATCCTGATCTAGGGCCACAGAGGACAGGTAAGCAGGCAGGTGTGGCAGCCTGAGAGTGAGGGGTGGACCCCCTGCAGAGATTTACTGTAGAGTGACACTGGGAGGTCCCAGGGACTGACACAGGGACGGCCCTTGGGGGCAGTGGGGAGGAATCACTTGCATCAGCAGGTGGCAGGCACTGAGGTCACCTGACTACCCTGTGAGCCACGCCTTCACGTGCTACATGATGCACATTTGCGGGCCCCACCGACCTCCAGGGAGCTGCCAGGTCCGTCCTCAGCGGGTCTCCCTGCAAGATCTGGGGCGGGGGGGGGGGGGGGGAGTGCCCTCTGCAGCCACTAGGGGTGACGGCAGGACGGTAGACGGTTCACTTCTAAATGGAGCCATCCCTGCCCACCGCTCAGGGCTTGCTGTTGCCATGCAGATGTGAAGGGCCCGAGGAGATACCGAAGACTGGAGTCTAGAGTTCAAATACTGTTTTCGCCTGCCGTCCGCCCGGCACCTCTTCAGCCTGTTGGCGCAAACACACGAAGACCCGGGTGGGCGCAGGCCGCTTCGCACGCAGGGGGCTTCCTGTTAGGTTCGGCACCTGGGGCAAACGTGTGCGGGCGTGCACGGGCGTGTGGACTCGCGGGGCAAACACAGCAGGCGGGCAGGTGCTGACGGGTCCCTTCCAGCACGCGGGGGACTGCCTGGCCCGGGGCTTCGGAGCGTGACCGCGTCCCAGCACACGGACGGACACACGCTTCTCTCCGCGAGCCACCCCACGGGCCACCGCAGCAAAGCGCCCACGGGCTGCTTTGTGTGCTGGCGCGTCTTGTCTTCCCCCCAAAGACTCCAGTAAGTGACAGCGAGATGTAAACTGCTCAGTCCGGTTCTAGGTGTTCAAACTGTTGTCTGGAAAGGAAGCGTTACAGCCCCCAAAAGGCAGGGCTGGGGCGTTTTTCCAAGCTGCTCCAGAGCCAAGTGTTGGTCCTTTTTGTGTTTTGATGAGCGTGTGGGTTTCGGAGGCCGTGGGTGGTGGCAGGGGGAAAGTTTTTCTAAAGGCCAAAGGAAGGAGTTTTAGTGAAAAGATGGCTGTTTGTCGTGAGGCTCCGCAGCCCACGGGTGAGGTCGTGGCATGTGACCGGAGATGTCCTACTGGGTTCTCACGGAGTGAGCCTGGGCGTGGACCCTTAGGTCTAGAAGGAGGGAGGCCCGTGGGAGAGCAGGCTTTCCAACTTACGTGCCAAATGCATCTAGATTAAAAGTAGGTGTGCCCTGGAACCCAGCTCCGTTTTTATTTGTGTGTGGGCCCCCCCGGATCGAGCGTTGAGGGTGGTGGACGGAGCAGGGCCTGTGCAAAGTGACCAGGTGCCCCCAGGACAGGCTGCGGGCGGTGGGCGGCTGCTCGAGGGCCCTTCCGGGTTTACGTCTCAAAGTACTTGTAGATCTGGGCCACGTACTGCATCACGCTTTGCCAGTCGGGCCGGTCCGTGTACAGCATCTCACTGAGCTCCTGCGGGAAAGAGGAGGAGGTCACGGGGGGACACCACAGACCGCCTTCCCACAAAGGGGCTCAGAGCCTGGTCCAGGATGGTGCTGCCTGGAGACCCCCCCCACCTGCATGGACAGGAGGCATGGGCAAGTTAAAAGAAAAGCGTTTTATTCCTAATCAGGAGATACTGTCCCTTTTAAAAAACATTAGACAGGACTTCCTCCCCCTTTTCATCTTAAGAGCATGACAGCATTTTAAAGAAAACTTTGTGGGGCGCCTGGGTGGCGCAGTCGGTTAAGCATCCGACTTCAGCCAGGTCACGATCTCGCGGTCCGTGAGTTCGAGCCCCGCGTCAGGCTCTGGGCTGATGGCTCAGAGCCTGGAGCCTGTTTCCAATTCTGTGTCTCCCTCTCTCTCTGCCCCTCCCCCGTTCATGCTCTGTCTCTCTCTGTCCCAAAAATAAATAAATGTTAAAAAAAAAAAATTTAAAAAGAAAACTTTGTAGGGGCGCCTGGGTGGATCAGTTGGTTAAGCATCTGACTCTTGGCTCAGGTCGTGATCTCACAGTTTTGTGAGTTCGAGCCCCGCATCCGGCTCTGTGCTGACAGCACACAGCCTGCTTGGGATTCTCTCTCTCCCTCTCTCTCTCTGCCTCTCCCCTGCTTGTTCTCGCTCTCAAAATAAATAAATAAACTTAAATTAAAAAAAAAAACTTTCTTGGGGCGCCCGGGTGGCTCAGTCGGTTAGGCGGCTGACTTTGGCTCAGGTCATGATCTCACAGTCTGAGTTTGAGCCCTGCGTCGGGCTCTGTGCAGACAGCTTGGAGCCTGGAGCCTGCTTTGGAATCTGTGTGTGTGTCTCTCTCTCTCTCTCTCTGCCCCTACCTGTTCATGCTCTGTCTCTCTCTGTCTCAGAAATAAACGTTAAAAAAAAAATTAAAAAAAAAAAAAGCTTTGCAAAGAGAAAGTCACCCATAATTCTATTATCATAAAACAATTTCCACTTTCCTAAGTTATATTTACAGGTACCCCTATGTTCTCCCACGCTTCCATCGAGTGGACATATCGTGTGCTCTGAGTTTTTTTACTTCATGCTTTCCATGCACAATCTCACGGGCTGCTGTGTCGCGACGCTGGCCGTCGCGGGAGGGAGTGCACACAGCCCACGAAACTGCTGCCCCACAACCCACACGACATCTAATGCTCGCCGTGGGGCGTGCGCTCACTTCTTCACGTTACAGACTTTGCCGTAAGCACCTCCGTGGGCGGAGTTGTTGAATTCATGCCTTGAGATGAATTCCCATGAATGGGATGGCCATAAAAGCCTTGACCCAATTGAGAATGCAACCAGCGTCTTATCAGAATCAGGTGTCAGACCATTTAATGTTTTTGTCGTTGTTGTTTGTCCCCTTGTTTAGTAGGCTATCAGCAAGAGCAGAGGAGGCCACAAAGTGACAGACAGGATGGCTGGGCCAAATGTTCCTGAAATACATGCCACCAAAGGTATTAGAAAATTCACTTCGGGACTGAATTTGGATTCTTTTGTGGTCACAAGAGGATAGTAGACAAGGACTCTGATGGAAAGCCAGGAGTAGAGATGCCGTGGAAAATCAGGGTTGAACTTATTGAGCACATCTGTTCTTGAGCAGTGACAGAACTGAGGCCTGTCACCAGCCATTTATTTCCTGTTCCCACAACACCTAAATATATTTGACCATTTCTACTTCCTGGTTATGCTAAAAAATTATCAGCCTCTCTCTGGTCATGGGAAAGGAGTGAAAAGGCAGCGAGTGGAACATTATAGACAGATCTACTGAGAACAATTTAAAAACATAATTTTCACAGAATACAAGGATTAAAAGTCTCCTTCTACATAAACTACTGTGGGCGGGACTGTGCACACAGACCGATGCATGAAGAGCTAAGCTTCTCACAATAGCAGGGCTGTTTATATGGCAATAGTGAAAATAAACCATCAAGAATTGAGTGTGACTTGGGGTGCCTGGATGGCTCAGTCCGTTAAGCGTCCGACTCTTGATTTTGGCTCAGGTCATATGATCTCACAGTTCGTGGGATCAAGCCCTGTGTTGGGTTCCATGCTGACAGCACAGAGCCTGCTTGGGATTCTCTCTCTCTCTCTCTCCCCCCCTCTCTCTGCTCCTGTCCCACTCGTGTTCTCTCTCTTTCAAAATAAATAAACTCTAAAAGTTAAAAAAAAAGAAAAATTGAGTGTGACATTTAGGAGGCAGGGGAGGTGCTCTGAGAAAGGAAGCCACACCTATGAACCAAGAGAGATGACAAGCCTCCCTCCCTGTGACGGCGAGGATGGGTCTTGTGTCTCAGAGAGGACACAGGAGTCGGACTGACGCTCGCAGCTTTACTCAGACTATCTCACATGCCTGAACCTAACAACAGTAACATTACTATATTTTGGCACATTGTCAACATTGCAGCTGAACACATCTGGAGAAATAATTATGGCACATTTCTGGGGATGGGCGAGTAAGCCGCCTGAACAGAAATCTGAGGACGTGTGACATGTATTTGAATCAGTAGCTGAAAACCTTTCAAAATGGAAAACACCAGGCTCGGATGGTTTCACTGGCTGATTCTGCCAGTTCTACACATTCCCTTCCAGGAAATAGAAGAGGAGGGAACACTTCTTCACTCGTTCTCTGGAGCCAGCGTTGCCCTAATACCAAATCAGACAAAGACTTTAATGAGAAAGCTATCGATTTTCTCACATGAACACAAACACAGATGTCCTTAACAAACATTAGCAAACTGAATCATGATCAGGTGGGGTTCATAGCAGGAATGCAAGGGAGGTTCAACATCCAAAAGTCAGCATTGTTATTATTGCCAGACTTAATAAGAAAAGTCATATGGTCACATCAGCAGATGCAGAAAAAACATTCACACATAAACCCTGGAGATATTTGTGGGTTTGGTTCGAGACCACCACAATAAAGCAAACATAGCTTAAACAAGTCAAATGAATTTTTTGAGTTGTCAGTGCAGATAAGTTATAGTTACACTACTGTAGTCTATTCCGTGTGCCATAGCATATGTCTAAAAAAACCCACAAGGTACGTTTGACCCTTGCACAATGAAAAAGCTTGAAATACTTTGAGAATTACCAAAATGTGACACAGAGACAGGAAGTGAGCAAGGCTGTTGGAAAAATGGTGCCAACAGACTTGCTTGACGGAGGGTTGCCACAAACCTTCAATTTGCAAAAAATGCCGTATCTGTGAGGCTCAATAAAGGGAAGCACAAATGAGGTATGCCTGTACACAAAATTCAGCAACTATTCATGATAAAAACACCCAAAAGACTAGAAAAGTAGGGGGCGCCTGGGTGGCGCAGTTGGTTAAGCGTCCGACTTCGGCTCAGGTCATGATCTCACGGTCCGTGAGTTCGAGCCCCGTGTCAGGCTCTGGGCTGATGGCTCAGAGCCTGGAGCCTGTTTCCGATTCTGTGTCTCCCTCTCTCTCTGCCCCTCCCCCGTTCATGCTCTGTCTCTCTCTGTCCCAAAAATAAATAAAACGTTGAAAAAAAAAATTTTTTTTTAAAAAAAAGACTAGAAAAGTAGAAGGGCATTTCTTTTACCTAATAAAGGACACGCACAAAAACCGAAAGCTGACATCATACTAAATGGATCTTACTCTCCCAGTAAGATCAGGAGGAAAGAACAAGGCAAGGATGCCTTCTCTCACTTTTTCTACTGGACACTGTACCAGAAGTTCTAGCTAATGCAATAAGGCAAGAAAAAGAAACAAAAGGCATACAGATTGGAAAGGCAGGACTAAATCTGTCTTTATTTGCAGGTGAAATGATAGTTGATGTAGAAAACTCCAAAGAGTCTACCAAAAAACCCACTGGAACTAATATGCAAGTTTAGCAAGATCTCCGTCAACAGCTTTCCTACGAAATACCAGCAATGGACAACTGAAATGTGAAACCAAATCAAACCATTTAAATGGCACTAAATTTTTAAAAAGGATTTATATGCAGAAAACTTGTTTATAAAACACTATATGCAGAAAACTACAAAGAAAGAAATCTACTGATGAAAGAAATCAAGAAGCTCTAAATAAATGGAGAGTATTCTATGTTCATGGATCTATAGAGACAACATAATCCCAATCAAAATCCTGGCAAGGTCTTTTTGGGGGGTAGATATTGACAAACTGATTCTAAAATCTATAAAGCAAAGGAACTAGGACAACCATATAAATTCTAAAAAGAAGAATAAAGTTTGACGACTTAACTTCACAGTTAAAAAAAATTTTTTTTAACGTTTATTTATTTTTGAGACAGAGAGAGACAGAGCATGAACGGGGGAGGGTCAGAGAGAGGGAGACACAGAATCTGAAACAGGCTCCAGGCTCTGAGCTGTCAGCACAGAGCCTGACGCGGGGCTCGAACTCACAGACTGTGAGATCATGACCTGAGCCAAAGTCGGCCGCTCAACCAACTGAGCCACCCAGGCGCCCCTTAACTTCACAGTTTATAAAGCTGTATTAAAAATTTTTGTTAAGTCAATTTGACATTAAATTTAAAAAATTGAAAAAATGGTTTTAATGTTTATTTTTGAGAGAGAGAGAGAAACAGTGCGAGTGGGCGAGGTGCAGAGAGACAGAGAGAAAGAGAGAGAGAGACAGAATCGGAAGCAGGCTCCAAGCTCTCAGCTGTCAGCACAGAGCCCAAGGTGGGGCTTGAACTCATGAACCGCAAGATCATAACCTGAACTGTCAGATGCTTAACTGACGGAGCCACCCAGGTGCTGCTACAAAGCTGTATTCATCAGGACAGTGTGGTATTGGCCAAGTGACAAGACACTTAGATCGTGTTATACGTATTTTACCACAATAAAAATAATTGAAAAGACAGGGCTTCCTGCCCTTGGGAGCTCATGGTCTTGGGGAGATGGGATGAAGTCCTATAATCAGACACATCACAACATAACACAGCATGTGCTACATAGTACGAGGAGTAAATGCTGCTCTAAGAACCCAAAGGTGGGCACGGCTGTCCTGGATGGAGGGTCATGGGGCAGGTTAAGACGTGGGCTCTGGAGAAGGCCGGCCTGCCTTGACTCTTGCCTCCGCTATTCACTCCTGTGTGAGCTTTTATGGAACAGCACCCGCCTCACTGTCCTTCCTGTAAGGAGCATCTGTCGTTACAGGACTTCTGAGAGGGTTCAGTGAGTCAACATATGGAAAATGCCTGGCGCGTGGGAAACGCGAAAAAGCAATTTTTCACGCTATTAAACTCAGATGAACTCTTTGAGTATCCTTTATAAAGTTTACACTACGGTGCAGGCTCACTTACGCCTACAGAATCATTCAGACACCGTCATCAAAGCCTGAGTTGTAATGACCCCCTCCTAACCTCCGTGGGTAGTGACTGTCCGGGTGGCTTACTCGTTAAGCAACACTGTCACAGACTGTATGACTCAGCGTGAGAGTGCTCCCCTCACCAGCATACAAACACATCAGTCCTCAGAGGACACACCTTCTGGCTGTCGTTCCGGTAATGGCAATGTGATGCCACACATCCTCTCTTATCTATTCGTTCCACGGGGAGTGGCTCACCCTTGTCATGTGGTGGCCTAAATTTCTACCCTACGCTGAGAAAGTGGCTGAGAAAGAATGCATTTTTTTCTTCCTTTCTCTCTTTTCCTTCCTTCCTTCCTTCCTTCCTCCCTCCCTCCCTCCCTCCCTCCCTCCCTCCCTTCCTTCCTTCCTTTTTACTGACTAAT
This sequence comes from Herpailurus yagouaroundi, assembly GCF_014898765.1. NCBI lineage: Eukaryota > Metazoa > Chordata > Mammalia > Carnivora > Felidae > Herpailurus > Herpailurus yagouaroundi. The sequence goes on along the minus strand of NW_024412439.1, from coordinate 2,955,403 downwards.
CTTACAAGAGACCTTTATCAAAGACCCGGGGGTTTTTACTGCTGCCAATTCTGACTGCATGTATTTTAGAAGTGACATGTGTAATTAAGGATTATTTTTCAATCCACATCAAGACACTGAAGAGCAAGTTTAATAATGTAGGAAGTTTCTGTTTTGTTGATGGCACGAACTAGTTAAATGGCTCGCAAGCATCTCCAAATGCTTCTGAGATTAATTATTATGCTTGTATCTCCTCACAGACATCTGTAAAAATGCAGCCATTGGCTCTGACTGTTAGTTTGGCAAGATGATCTCATTCACTTCCTAGCTTTCACTGACTTCTGCAGTATGTCAGATAAAAAAACAGGGAAAAAAGGTGAAATTAAAAAAGAAGCAACTATTAGCTGGAACACTACAGAGAAAAACATTCTGTGTATGATACCATCTTCTAACAAGTTCGCATTTTTTCTTTGATTCCCCGCATTAATTATCTGTTGTTACTTGTTAGCTGTTCAGTGTTTCCGAAGGGAAGATAAATCAGATTCCCGTTCCTCCATCTTGGCCAGACATGTATGTCTCCCCCTTTCTAAATTCTCTAGCCTTTAATTTATAGGATAGGGACATCTGTTTCTTTTTAAAAAAAAAATTTTTTTTTCCAACGTTTATTTATTTTTGGGACAGAGAGAGACAGAGCATGAACGGGGGAGGGGCAGAGAGAGAGGGAGACACAGAATCGGAAACAGGCTCCAGGCTCTGAGCCATCAGCCCAGAGCCCGACGCGGGGCTCGAACTCACGGACCGTGAGATCGTGACCTGGCTGAAGTCGGACGCTTAACCGACTGCGCCACCCAGGCGCCCCAAGGGACATCTGTTTCTTGTAGAAAGTTTTGTAGAATTTGGGCTCACTGGCATTTTTGTGTGTGTGCGACTACATTTTTTAAACAATGAATTCAATTTCTTTCATGGTTGAAGTTCTACTTTTTGAGTGAGTTTTGGAGAAATAGTTACATTTAGTATTTGAAGAAATATATTTATATTTGTTTAGAAAACTGTCCGTTCTGATTTAAACTCATTAGCGTAACTTTGTTCATAGTACTGAAATTTCTATGATCGCTTTTCCATTTCTCAGACTCCCTTCATACTCTGCTGGTTGCAGAACTGTCTCTGTTATTTCCACTTGGGTTTTCCCCATCACTGATGAGACTGAACACCTCTTTAAGTGTTTATTAGCCATGCACGAGTTGCCATGCACCTCTCCTAAGGTGTCTTCTTTATTATTGGCTAGTAGAAATTATTTATAGATTACCTGTCCTCGCTTTACTTTTTACGCAGCTCCTTCCGTTATGATGTGTCTAGATGGGTCTTTTGTATTATTCATCTTTTAGAGATCCATCTTGTTAGAGATTCACCTTGTTAGAGACCAAGAATCTGTGGTCTTTCATCATTCTGGAAAAATTTCAGGCACCATTGCTTCAAATATTTTCTCTCCCACTCTTTCTTTCCTCTTCTGGAATTCCCACTGGCCATGGGACTTGGAAATGATCTGATTTTATCTTCCATTCTCTTAAGGTCAGTGACAGACACTATCAGTTGGTTAATCTAATGGCCGTTACCAACCCCCCTCTCCCTTGTAGATTTCCAGCTGAAGAGAATGGAGAACATTCACTGTTTACTTTCTCAAATTCCCTTGCAGCCGGGGTGGCCATGGAACAGAGTACTGCCAGCGAGCTGGAGGGACTCTGGGAAGCCTTTTGATTTCCTTATCAAAGGGGGGAAGACAGGAGGCACTTGCTCTAATCCATCCCACTCCCCTTCTTGCCCTGCAGATAGGAGTGATGTCTGGAGCTTGACAGCCATGTTTGGCCACAGAGGACATGGGGACAATGAGGTAATAGATTAAAGATGGTAGAGTGTAGACAAAACACACTCTGGGGTCCTTGATTATAACACTGAGTAGTGAACCACTCCTGAAACTGCTTTTGGACTTCTCATTAAAAAATAAAATTAACATCTTTATGGTTTAAGCAACTGTTAGTTGGTTTCCATTTCTTGAATTTGAATACATACTAATAAAACCTCTCTATTATATTTTCCATTTTTTAAATGTCTGTTTTATGTTCTGGATAACCTCCTTAGTTCTATTTTCCAGTCCAGTAGTTCTCTCTTCTTCTGTATCTAATCCGTTTTTCAACCCGAACGGGTTTTTTCTTTTTTTTTTTTAATTCCTAATTTTTACTTCTACAAGTTTCACTTGAATCTTTCCCCAAATCTTTTTTTATAGTACTATGCTTCTTCCTTATGAGTTTTAAAAAAATTTATTTGAGAGAGAGAACAAGCGGGGGAGGAGTAGAGAGACAGGGAGAGAGAGAATCCCTAAGCAGACTCTGCATTCTCAGCACAAAGCCCTATGCAGGGCTCAATCTCAGGAACCATTAGATCATGACCTGAGCCGAAAGGATGAGTTGGACGCTTAACTGACTGAGACACCCAGACGCCCCCTTGTGATTTTTGTTCTCTTTTTATCTCTTTATTTTTAAGTTTATTTATTTTGAGAATGAGAGAGACAGCATGTGTAAGTTGGGAAGAGGCAGAGAGAGAGAGAGAGACAGAGACAGAGACACCAAGAGAGTCCCAAGTAGCCTCTGCACTGTCAGCTGGGAGGTTGATGCAGGGCTAGAACTTGCAAACTGTGAGATCATGACTTGAGCTGAAACTAAGAGTTGGATACTTAACTGGCAGACTGAGCCACCCAGGCACCCCCCTCTTTTATCTCTTTAATATTCGCAAACATAGCCTTCTGTAGTCGCTTTCTTATTGTTTTATTATTTCAAGCTCTGGTAGATGATCCTCTTGTTTACTATGTCTACTGAATAGCTCAGCTAGTTCACTTTCTTGAGTGTTTTGTAATTTTGGATTGTGAATGTATTCTCAGTGGCCATTATACTACTAAGCCAGGAGCTTCCTGCCTCAGGCAGTATAAACTATCTTGTAGCACAGATATTATAAATTTGGACTCCAAACCTCATTTGGCCCAGTTTTCTTTTCTTATAGATTTTCCTTTTTCTGGCTACCAAAAAACAAAACAAAACAAAACAAAACAAAACAAAAACAACTCAGGTGGAGACCAAGCTTCCTGCCTAGACTGCCAGGCAGGGTTTTTTATTTTCCCCTTCACTGAGAAGAATGTTACTTTGTGAGCCTTGGTTTTGTGCAAGGGTCTCAGTACTAATGTCCCGTTTATGGGATCTCAGAGCCTTGTTTCTTGTTCCTGTGTTGGCATTTAAATAAAACCTATATCCATTAGGTACCCGTTTCCTGTGACCCCTCCACCGACACCCCCAGGCCTACTTCTGAGGGTTGTCACAGTCTCGGCTCATGCCTCATGGTTCTGGTTTTCACTTCTCTTTGAATTTATGACATCTGGTGATTTCCCATTCTTTTTTTAGACCTCAACTACATATTGATATTTTTTTAAATTGCATCTTATCAAATTTTATCGGATTTCAAGAGGGCTTTAATGATAATTCAGTCCACTGTGCTTCCAGAAATGAAATTTAGCCACAACGAAATCTTTGAAAACCCTCTAAATCATATGTGGTCAGACCAACTGGATATTTACATGTTAGGGATCGTGAGTAACAAATCTTCAGCAAATGGATTTTAATATTCTGTAAGAAATTGTGTAGATGGCATAAAGTTCTTTCTCCTACAGGTAGAACAAAGTATCACAAGGATACAAAATAGGATACTTACCAGGCTGGGTTTGATGCCCACACTTTCAGCTGCTTCAAATGCCAACAAGAGATTTCTTTTCTAGGTTAAAAAGACAGAAACTGGTATTACCAACTAAAAATAGATAGCTTTTAAAAAATAAAAATAAATAGCTTTTGTTAGGAAAGAACACTAAACGACGCTCCCATACAGATTATCTACTATTACAAAACACTCGAAATTTTAGGTCAAATATTCAAACAATAGTTTCAATCTAAGAAAAAAAAAGACTGACAGGTTGTAATTGGTACTAAAAATGACATTATTGGTGATTTCTGACCATCAAAGGTCAATCTGTGTTATTTTTTACTTTGTCACGATTCATGACATACATATTCTGTTGCGTATCAACTGTTGTTTAATTAATGTGCTATGTCATTTTCCCCTAGAATTCCGAAGGTACTGTTCCACAATTTGTAGCTTCTTTTTGAGACGCTTTCTGGCTGCTCCCTGCTGTTTCCTCGCCTGGATGGACTTAAGAATCACTTTAGTATGCCTCCTCCCCTCCATAATTCATTGGAGAATCATTAGGATTATGTTACAATTTAATTAAATTGATGTGTTAAACATGATCGAGAGTGTAATGTTTCTGTGAGTATTCATGTTTTATGTTCCCCAGTAGAATTTTGTGACTTTATGCCTTTAGATTAAAAAAAATTTTATATTGGGGCACCTAGGTGGCTCAGTCTGTTAAGCGTCCGACTTCAGCTCAGGTCATGATTTCATGGTTTGTGGGTCCGAGCCCCATATTGGGCTCTGTGCTGACAGCTCAGAGCCTGGAGCCTGCCTCACATTCTGTGTCTCCTTCTCTCTCTGCCCCTCCCCCGCTCATGCTCTGTCTCTTTCAAAAATAAATAAATTGAAAAAAAATTTTTTAAATAAAAAATTTTATATTTGTTTTCTTTTTTGGTGACTTTTTTTGAGAGAGTGCATGCGTGTACAAGAGGGAGAGAGAGAATATTTTTTTTTTCTTTTTTAAGTTTATCTATTTATATTGAGAGAAAGAGAGAGAGAGAGAGAGAGAGACAGCACGCTAGTGAGCATGAGTGGGGGAGGGGCAGGAGAGAGACTCCCAAGCAGGCTCCTCGCTGTCAGCTCAGGGCCTAACACGGGGCTCGATCTCACGAACCATGAAATCATGACCTGAGCCGAAATCAAGAAGCAGACGCTTAACTGACTGAGCCACCCAGGCGCCCCACATTTGGATTTTATACATATTCTTATCTGTTTTTCCATTTCCTCATGGCCTCTGCCCTCTGTCCTTGGGTGCACATCTGCTTCCTGCCCTGACGCTGAAGCAAACTCTCTGCTCTAGGTACCAGGTCACAGAAAAACACTCAGACAAGGCTACACATGTCTCGTACCAGTGTGTGGTCAGGGCCTGGGAAAGATGTTGATCTGCGGTCAGCTTGCCCAAGCCGCCAGCCCTCTTCCTCCACATTAAGGGAGATTAATGGGCAGGGACTAGAAACCTAACGCTGGTTTCCGTAACACTACTCTCTGTTCTGCTGAGAGGGGAGCTGAAAGCTGGCTCCTGGCTTCCTTTAATTGAGCCCAAACTTGGGGCAGCCATTTCCTATTCTGTGCTAATGAGGCCTTTATCCTTATTTTAAAGTCTTCTTGGTTAGTTTTGAGGAGCAAGGGGGTTTATAAGCCCTGTCTGCTACCATTATTCCAGAAGTCATGCCTTTTGATATGTAATGCCAAATCGTTTTCTAAAACACGACACCAGGGGGGCCTGGCTGGCTTAGTTGGTAGATCATGCGACTCTTCATCTCAGGGTCACGAGTTCAAGCCCCACGCTGGGCGTGAAGCCTATGAAATGACATGAAACGACAAGACACGACATGGCATGAGAAAATAAAAATGATACACCAATTTTCAATTCCAGCAACAGGGTGTAAGCGTCCACTTTCTCACACCCTTACTTGCATAGACTATTACGACCAAGCACTGTTATCTAATTCTCTCTCATCACATCACTGCTACGCCACTGCGAGATGGCCACTTATGGGGAGCAGCAGAGTGTGTCTGGGGCGGAAGCCAGGAAGGGCCTCACTCGGCCTCGCTCTGCCCACACGGGCCAGAGACCTTCCAGACCCAGGACGATGAGCCCCTGGTTAGAGACCTCTGCCGTTGGCCCCGTTGGCAGGGCATCTCACCTGAAACTGATAGCAGAAAGCACCCCAAGTCCAGAATTTTCCCTCTCACGTTAACATTTTGTTTCAGACACTGGCATGAAAACACTCCATTCTGTCAATTCTATCATCCGAATCTGCGTAGCCTCCGTGGAAGTTTCATAGGCTGACACACTGAAAAAAATGTGTAACTCATGTCTCCCCAGTGGCTTGGAAGACATCCTTGTTAGTTTTATCAGAAATTCCCTGCTTAGGACTGATGTCAGACTTCCATGGTTGCATCACTTCCGTCTGAATTGGGGCAACAGCTCACGACTTCTGAACTTCCCAGCTCACGACTTCATTAATCTCCCAGACCCACAGTCTCCCGCAATCTGACCTGGGTGCTCCCTGACTGCATTATCCTAGATTAAGGGGGGAGAAATTCAGCCCTACATGGAGAAAATACCAGCCCCTCTACCGCAAGGACAATAGGAAGTACACAGACAGTGGCTTCTGGCTGTCTGCAAATCTGCAGCAGGTCACTGGACAGCCAGCTGGGTGCTATGTGGGAGTCAGGGGCACCCACAGCGAGACGATACGGTTCCACAGGGAACATATGCTCATGGTTTCAAGGTGTGAAGGCACACACTTTTAGGTTCATTTTTCTCCAACAGCTGGGTAGCGATTTAGGACAAAGAGCCTAGATATGTTTTGCATTACAGCAGAGGAACATCGCGCATATACAGGAAGACTCCTGTTTTAGGTGGTGTATTCCTAAGTGCTCAGCCTTCTTATCAACTGTGGTTTTAGGGAGGGCCTCTGAATATTCTGAATTGTGTTCTGCCCGCTCTTTACTCCATTATCTTCATAATATGACATGGAAAAGGCAGAGACTAGAAAGTGAAGAGGGAGGGAAGAAAACGGACATCGAGGTCACGGCTGGATGTGAGGAGCACGATCACAGGCGGCGTGGACCCCGCATTGCCCTGCCCTGTGTCCTCCTCTCTGGCTGCTCTATCCTGGTTCCCTTTTTGGGTCACTCTCGACCTACACAACAGGCATTGGAGTCCTCAAGGTTGTTCCTTAGCCTTTTCTCTACGCCTCTGTGATACTGGGATTTATAGTAAGAAACATGTATTTGGTCTTTGTCCCTGGTTCCTGGCAGAGCTCCTAAAACCCTTATAATTTCCTACAGAAGAGCCACAGGGGCATCTTTTGTTACAATTTTTGGTTTTTGTCCTCAGTTCCAGAAATGGCTTCAGGACAATCATGTTGAAATAGATGTCTTTTGTTATTCATAACAAACTCCTTTCAACCACACCTGAGTTTATGTCAAAGAGGTGATGTTCCCCCAACCCCCAGATCACCTAAGGATGCCCTAGCAACCAGCCATGTGATCAAACGGTTGGAACTGTCAGTCCCACATTCCCCTGACCCCAACCTCAGGGACAGGAGACAGACTGGACACTGAGAGTTCAATCACAGATGGGCTGTGATTTAATCCATTGTGGCTGTGTCATGAAGCTTCCATAGAACTTAAAAGGGCGGGGTTCAGAAAGCACCTTGGATTGGTGACTCCATCTATGTGCTGGGAGGGTGGTGCACCCCAAAGTCCAAGGGGACAGAAGCTCCTGTGCTTGGGACCCTTCTGGACCCCACCCTATGGGTCTCCTCATCTGACTGATCATTAGTGTCCTTCAATATCCTTTGTAATAAACTGGTAGCCTAGTAAGTTCTGTGAGCCAGTCTAGCAAATTAACTAAACCTCAGGAAGGGGTCACAGGAACCTCTGAGTTACAGTTGGTCAATCAGAAGCACAGGCGACAGTCGAGTTGTGACTGGGGTCTGAGGTGAGACTGAGCCCTTAACCTGTGGGACCCGATGCTCCCTCCAGGTAGACAGTGTCAGAATGGAGATACACTTTAGGACATCCAGCTGGTGCTGCCAGATTGCTTGGTGTGGGAAAACCCCCCATCTGTTTACAGGAGTGTCAGAAGTGAAACACTGGCAGGAGCAGAGATGTACAGGAGTGTGTTTCTCCTCAGAACCCCCCTCACGACCTAGGACTGAGGTGATCGCTACTCCCATGGCTTTAAAACACCATCTATACCTGCCCTGTTTCATGCAGCAGTCACGCTTGACACGACGCTGTTTAAATTCTAATTCAAATTCAAAATTCTGTTTTCCAGTCATTTAAAGCCACATTCCATTAACAGCCCATATGGCTGGTGGCTACTGTACCGGACGGGACAAATATAGAACATTTCCATCACTTCTGTTCAATCAGGCAGCACTTATCTACTCATGGAAGACTCTTGGGGCGCCTGGGTGGCTCAGTCGGTTAAGTGGCCGACTTTGGCTCAGGTCATGATCTCGCGGTCCGTGAGTTCGAGGCCCGCGTCGGGCTCTGTGCTGACGGCTCGGAGCCTGGAGCCTGCTTCAGATTCTGTGTCTCCCTCTCTCTCTGACCCTCCCCCATTCATGCTCTGTCTCTCTCGGTCTCAAAAATAAGTAAAACGTTAAAAATAAAAAATTATTACTCATGGAAGACTCCTGACTCTTTCCAGCTCTGATCTCCCCTCTAAACTCCACATTTGGTATCCAACTGCCTGCCTGACGTTGCAAACTGCATACTTCGTGAACATTTTTGACTTGACATGATTAAAAACAGAACACTTTTTTTGCTTTCCAAATGTTTAATAGTCCTGTCCGGCCTGCTTCACAGACTATAAACAAAGCACCACGCACACATTTTATGTCTTGAAATTTGTACACACTCTGTGATGCTTAATTTTTTTTTTTTTAATTTTTTTTTTTAACGTTTATTTATTTTTGGGGGACAGAGAGAGACAGAGCATGAACGGGGGAGGGGCAGAGAGAGAGGGAGACACAGAATCAGAAACAGGGTCCAGGCTCTGAGCCATCAGCCCAGAGCCCGACGTGGGGCTCGAACTCACGGACCGCGAGATCGTGACCCGGCTGAAGTCGGACGCTTAACCGACTGCGCCACCCAGGCGCCCCTGTGATGCTTAATTTTATGTATCAACTTGGCTAGGTCGTGGTACCAGATATTTGGCCAACCATTATTCTAGATGTTTCTATGACAGTATTTTAAAAATGAGGTTAACATTTAAATCGGCAGATTTTGGGTAAAGCAAATTACCCACCAGAGTGTAGGTGGGCCTCACCCAATCAGTTGAAGGTCTTACTAGAAAAAGACTTCTCTCCCTTTGACAAAGAAGGATTTCTGCTAGGAAACTGCCTTTAGATTCCAACTGTAGCATTCAACTTTCTTATACACACACACACACACACACACACACACACACACACATACACATACACACTATTAGTTCTGTTTCTCTGGGGAACTCTAACACTCTAAAAAAAAAAATCATGGTCTAGTCAATTATTATCACCATCAGTGTCATGACCATTCTTTGGGCTTTATTTAAGCCCAAGTGTGGGATAATCAAAACAGAACTTTCCAGCATTTCTATTTGATCCCCATCTCAAAAATGGTCCGTCAGGCTAGACACATGGGGCCATCTTTCTTTCCTCTTGTCCTCCCCCACAACCAATCAGTTACTAAGTCCAGCTGATTCTATATCTAAGACCTATTTCTATATCTTTCTATTTACGATGCTACTGCCCCAGCCACAGCTAGAGGCTGGAGCCAGGGAAGCTGAGTCCTGGCTGAGCTGTTCACTCCCACAGCACGGGGCTTCCCCGGTAGCTCTTCTGAGGTTTCTCTATAGCATTACGTGCTGTAGGTTTACTCACTTGTGGACTGTCTCTCTACTTCAGAGGGCAAAGAACAGGTCCACATTGTTCACTGTTGTCTTTGCTACCGTGCGTGACACTTGGCAAGAAATACTTGGTGAGAGAATGAGTGCAGGGCCCAGAAGAGCATCTGCCAATGTACGCTCTGTGGAATACGGTTTTGTGGGACGTTCTAGGTTAGGATTTGGCAAGCTACCGCCCATGGACCAAATCTGGCCCGCAGCCCGTTTTTGTAAATAAAGTTTTATTGGAACACAGCATATGCCCATGCATTTTGTCTACAGCCGCTCAGGCACTCCAGTGGTAGATGAGTAGCTGTGACAGAGACCCGTGGACCCGCCAAGTCTACCATTTGGCCCTTAACAGGAAAGTCTGCCAACTCTTGTTATAGGTAATTATGTTGAAGACCATTCTGTGGATCTCATATACGCAGGGCTTAATAGAGTCACACAGGTGTCTTTAATGAAGGACTTCTTGAAGTCTTCACTGGGCTAATGAGAGCTGTGAATCTCTGAGAATGTGACATAATACACAGTTTCCCAAGCTTATTTGAGGAGGGACATCCTTTCGGTGGTGCTTTCTGGTTCCTTGGAAAAGACTTTGAAAATGCTGGCCAGGGTCTTGAAATTTCATCAGGGCCTTCTCTTAAAAAATGGGCGACAGGGACTTCTCAGCAGCCACAGTAAACTGGTCCTCACGGCCTTTTTCTAGCTAGTGAGGGAAACTGAGAAGTATTTACTGAGGGTGGGATCCTACAGCCTCATCATACACTCAGTAGTTAGCTAAGCCTGGTGTCAATAGCCTAATTTCCTCTTGGGGTCTCATCGGGATGTGCCAGTATGACAGGACTGGCATGTTCTAGAGGATCAGCAGGGCTGACTGGGCAGGTGACTTACTTTCTCCTGACTGTTCAGCTCCTGATACGGGATGTGGGCAGGCAGGTAGGTATGGAGGAGAGCACAGAAGGCCAAGCCATCACTCCAGCTGCTGCTGAAATTGGTGATATCGATGTTCTGTAGGGGAAAAGCAGCATTAGTCTCCAAACTGTGCAAAGTCAGAGAATACGGATGATACTTTGGGAAGATGGGTATCCGCCTCCGGGTTTGCAGGAAGGCCAGATAAGAAACCACCCAAGACTCCGGAAAGTCTTAATTAATTTGGGGACCGGCAATGGCCTGGTGCCACCCAAATCCGTTCACAGAATGGCATGGGAAAAAAAAAAGCCTTTAGAGCTCAAAACCCTGGGGAATTCATTTCTGCCTGCCCCGTGGCACATTAAAAGCTCAGAGACGTCTTATTCTCAAATTAGCCCACCCGATTAGCTGTGTATGCCCCAGCACTTCCCAGATTTATTTGGTCAAGGGGGAATCATCACCATCACCACCATCATCATCATCATCATCATGTATGACCCCAATTAACAACAGGTAGAGTGAGACAAAACGAGATCTTAAAAACCTACATGGCTGGTCCGTGGCTTATTCCTGCTAATACCCTCTTCTCCCCACAACGTGAAGGGCTTGTCAGGGGGAGAAAACCCTTCATGCTCAACAGCATCCTTGTTAGAACATCAAATCCCCAAGGATTATGAGGCTACCTGAGGAAACACCTTCCCCTCTGGAATAGGCTGGAGCCCCAGTAGCTACTTGGTAAACAGTGATTAGAAAACCAGAATCTGACTTTATATGGCTTGGCTCCCAGGCAGGTCCCCTGGGCTCGATAGCCCCGGGCCACGTCCACCTCTTGGAGCCTCACACCTGTCACCCACCTGCCTCTTTCTCTCTGACCGTGCTTCGTACTAACAGGGTTTTTCTTCCCTGGATTCCCAAAGCTCATCCCAAACGAAATGAAATGCCAGGTTCTCAAGCCCGCTAATTTCCTTAACGCCTTGTTTTATCTAGTGGCTGTTTAAATGTGCTGAAAAGGCCTGGGACAGGGATTCCTGCAAGGAGTGCAGATGTGTATGCTTCCATGGGCTTTGCTGAGTTTTAGGTGTGAGTTCTGAGCACTTCAAGTGCAATAAGAAAGAGGACTTGAGCAAGGGTGGGCTCCTTCTGCCGTCTCCCCACAGCTGCTGGAGCCTGGGGGAGACACGGAAGTCCTCTTTCTCCCCCGGAACCCCCCATCCTGGGATGCGGGAAGCCAGCACGGTCAGCAAAGTGGGCAAAGGTGAACGGATGGCCAACGGGCGGCTCTCTCCGAAGGCGTGGACGGGAACAGCCGGTCCCTCCCTGTGCCCAGACCAAATGCAAATGGGGCAGAGGCTCCACTCTGACTGCCCTGGGAGGTTATTCAGGGCGTCTCCACCAGAAGCAACGGCACTTTAATAGGAGAGGAAGGGTGAAGAGGAACGTGGCAGGAAGATAAACTGGAGTAGGGGAGGGAGACTTTATGGAGTGCTTCCTGAAGTGTGCGTAAAAGAAGCTTCCAAGAACACACGTGGGCGGACATGCGTAATAAAATACGGTGGAAGAGTTTACCATGTGGTTTCCTGGGGTGGGGGGGGAGGGGGTTGGAAGCAAATGGCTTTTATCATCTCGTTTGGACATTTTATCTAGATTTTCCCAGTGCCAGTTTGAGCGAGCTCAGCCTTTGGCGGCGATGTAGGTCAAATGCCTCACTTTACAGCCAAGACACTGAGGCCTGAGGAGATGGTGTCATACATCACACACAGGATTTACCTGGATGACGGATGCTTCAGCAGGCCAAGTCACACCCGCCCCCCGCCCCTCCCCGCCCCTCCCCGCCCCATGGCCCTTTCTATCAAACCTCCTCTGGCTTCTAGCTAGCGTCCGGGATGACCCAGGCGGACCTGAGAGCCTCCCCGCAAAGCACGGGCTTTCAGGGATGTCGGATTCTCCAGTCTGCTTTGCAGTGACATTCACCTGGGGGAAGGACAGCTGACTGAGAGCAACACACGACGATAATATCGCCTCTTCATCCTGGTTTTCATGACCCACGCACAAGCAAATGTTAAGAGCTGCTGAGCATCGGTGTTACAGAGAAGTCTGAGAATGCCCCGTCCCAGTTTCCAGGCTGAATGTGCAACAGCTGATCGTTTGGATTTTTGGCTTCAGAAAGCCTCTCTGGAGACTCTGGAGCTACTTGATGGGGCCTGGATGCTGCTTCAGAAATGGGAAGCATTGTAATTGTATGTTTTCTCAAAAGAAGAGGACAGACACAGGCGGGGGTCACGACCCGGCCGGTTTACTCCCAGTCTCAGGAGCTCGAACCAGAAGTCGTGCACCTGGGGCCCTGGGAAGTGGCAGCAAGGAGCTGGGCCGGGCCAGCCTGGGAAACCAGGTGTCCCAGCTCTTCTCAACATGGGAGTCCCCCTCCTTTCTTTGACTCGCAGAGGCTGTCTGAGGCCCCGTCTGCAAACCCATCTCTCACGGTAGTGCTCTCTCCGAAAGGCAATGTTGCCATACAACTTCATTTTCTAGGAAAAGAAACTGAGGTCGTAAGAAGTGGTGTTTGAGTCAGAAAAAGGCCAACCGTTCCGTGATCAAGATGGGAGTCCCTTAAGCAGGAGCCCCCTTACATACAAAGCTCCCAAAATGGGAGTGGGAAGGGCAGTCACCTCGACTGTCCACGATGTGTCTGTTCCTGGGCATCTGCTCATTTAATTCTCAGAACGGCCGTACGGGGCAAGTAGCAATGTGCCCCACTGCACAGATGAGGAAGCCGAAGGAGGAAGAAGTACCTCCGGGGCCAGAGCCAGGGACGGACTCCAGCTGTGGGTCGTGCCTTGCTGCACAGCCTTCCCTTCTTCACGAATTTACTCGACACCTAAAGCTTTTAAGATTTGATAAGTCTTTCACTTCCTAAAATGTGAGAACATTTTGTACACTTATCTCTTGTGCCATTTTTTTTTTTTTTTTTTGTGATACAAAACGTCATTTCCCTGCATCTGCATGGCCTTCAGAAGCGTCGTGAGAGGCCGAATAGAGCGGAAGGAGCGACGATGCCGTCCTGTCTCACAAAGCCGACACAGTGCCCGGTAGTTTAGTTAACTGGGTGCCATTTAAAAACAGTTTTTGATCTAGAAGTATAAATGAGCCACAGGCTGAGACTAAAATCTGGTGAGATCAAAGCCGGGGTTGAAAAAAGATCCATCTAAATCGCTCCCCAACCTCAGGGGAGCTCAGAGAACCCGGATGTTTCCGGCCAGATGGCAGCTGGCGGGCCTCTCTGGAAATGGGAGGTACGCTGTAAAGCAGACCCTGGCATTTCAGCAGCAAGACCACACCAACACTATACAAGAAATAGGAGTAGTGCCCTATCTTTAAAAAGAAACGGAATTATGGAAATTCCAACATCTAGTCAGGTTATCAAATCCAACGTCAAGGTCAGGAAATGCTTCTCTTTCATGTAACCCACCCTCACCCTGTTTGAGACTCTGAGTTGTTCTGACACTGGCAGGGACGGAAGACAACCAGGTATGATCGGTAGCATTATACTCCTTCCCAGAACATGACGATCAGTTAAAACCTTGACCTTTCTTAGGGTAGAGGGGAACGATCTCAATTCCAGTGCCCTGCATGTCATCTGGAATCGTAATTCTATTTGAACGAGAGAATCCAAAATTCCTAAGTCAACTCAGCTGGCAGAACAATTAAGAACACGTGTGTGTTGGGGCGCCTGGATGGCTCAGTCGGTTAAGCGGCCGACTTCGGCTCAGGTCACGATCTCGCGGTCCGTGAGTTCAAGCCCCGCGTCAGGCTCTGTGCTGACGGCTCGGAGCCTGGAGCCTGCTTCGGATTCTGTGTCTCCCTCTCTCTCTGCCCCTCCCCCGTTCATGCTTTGTCTCTCTCTGTCTCAAAAATAAATAAACGTTAAAAAAAAATTAAAAAAAAAAGAACACGTGTGTGTTTATGATGCCTCGTGTAAGATGATGTAAAGCACCACACAAATCTCAAGAGTTGCCGTTGCTGCTATCTTTGCTCACTGAGGTGTATTTTGGGGAGCTATGCGACATGTTTCAGTGAATGAGGAGCTAGCGGATGGGGTGTGCCATGCTTTGACAGTGTTCACGGCTTTCACATGGAGGGAAGCTAGGCAGGGTGTGTGGGTCCCAGCGAAATGGGCTGAGACACAGAACTGATGCAGGAACCAGAGACGGAGGACGAGGCAATCATGGCAGGAAGGTGCTCGTGTGGACAGGACCAAGGCACTGGGTGACGGGCAGGAAGACAACAGCTTCTTGGGTATGGCTGGCTGGCCAATCCCAAGAACCCCAGGAGCCAAGCAAGGACTAATTCTAGGTCCTACCCCTAAACAGGGTGAGGGGGGCGGTGAAAAGTCTTAGTTTTGGCTAGAGATGATCAGGATTGGCTTGGCCTTGGGCCGGGGGGGGGGGGGGGGGTGGGAGGTGATTCTTGCTGAGCTGGTGCTCAATGCCCACAGATGAACCTCTGACTTAGGACAAAAACTCAGGATAATAATACATATACCCCAGGCGGTATATTTCCCAATTGGGAATAATTTCCCAACTGGGATAATCTTCCCAATTATCATTCAGCTGAATTCAAAAGAATAACTAAGAGGAAAAGCGGAAAACGATCAACAAGGCATTCTAAAAATAACAACGTATACCATCCATTACTTTCCTTGTTATCTATTCCTGAATAAAATTGACTATGATAACCGGAAGTTAGTAACGGAAAGAGAACATACAGAGGATTCTGGGGGTGCTGGCAATGCTATGTTTCAGGACCTGAATGCTGATTATACGGGTATCTTCATTTCACGAAATTTCATTGCACTGTACTCTTGTACGTTCTATCTCAGTAAGAAAGGGAGGGAAGGAGAAAGACCGACTCTGATCATCCTAAGGGACTGACTTGTGGCTGTTAAAAAGAAGTACACTTTCTGGGTTTTATCTACTGTAAGATTTACTGGGGGGGGGGGGGGGAAAGCAGAGCAAAAACCCAAAGACACGTACTGATTATTTCCCCAGGGGAAATGGTTAATTACACATTGCAAATTAACTTTCTCTGGGATATAAATACCTTAGAGATATTTCTGAGAAGAAGAGAATTCTGGGGAAAGGAAATCTCAGATAGAGAGATAGGAAGAGATATAGATAGACAGATACAGATATAAAAAGTAACAATCCAAGCATCTCCAAAATAAGTTCCTATGAATGCTCAGAAAAAAATTTTTTAAGATATACAATTTTGTCCTCGGCACAGCAAAAGTCATTTGAGAAAAGTGAATACCCTGGAGAGTATTTACATGGGACTATCCAAGAATATTCCGAAGGCTGAGACCATAGACAAAGTTCTATGCGGAGGCAGCACTCTTAAATTACACAGTGGGACAAAATCCAACAAACTATATCATTTGCTTCTAGAAGGTTCTGTCATTTGCCTTTTGTTGCCTGGCAACACCAACGTTTGGTGAAAACATCCACCGCTGGAGGGGGAAGCTGGGAGCACACAATGAAACGGGTCCCACGCTCGACCCCACAGGGGCCACGACAGGACCTCATTCCCACTGCTCCGGCATCTCTTCTGGGGCTTTGTAGATTCCTCCACGAGATTTCTATGAATGGGGTGACTCCGTGTGCACTGAATAGAAAAGTTTAAAAAATTTAAAAAGACAAAAAACCCTGCAAAGCTCCCAGGAAGAAGGCAGAGGCCCGATTAGGAAATGCAGCCTGCTGGAATGTAGGAAGCCGGCAGAGTAGAAGAATCCTGAGTGCGCACCTCCTCACGTGGACACATCAAGGCTGCAACTACACACGTAGCGACTCCCTCTGGAAACGGCCTCAAAACCAACAGAACAGCTCTTCCGCAGCTAAAGATGAAAGAAAAAGCCACATCGAGAAGGGTAGGAGGGGCAGAGACACGGTCGGGAACCAACCCCCCCACCCCATGCAGTGACCCCCAGTGGAAGGGCTGTCACAGGCATGGAGGTCGGTCCTCTCCGAGGAGCGAGGGGATCAAGCCCCACGTTGGGTATTCCCCCATAAGATGAACTCCCATAAGATCCCGGCTTTGAAAATCAGTGGGACTTAAATCTGGGAGAGCCTGAGGGCTACAGGAAATGGAGACTCTGCTCTTAAGGGGTCAGTGCACTGTTACCACTGGATTGCAGACCCAGCACAGAGGCAGCAGTTTTTGAAAAGCACCTGGCTTATAGTGGAAGGGGGTTTACTGATTTTAAAAATGTCTGCCAGGGGAGCAGAGATGTGTAGGAACTTTCTCTGGTAATGGAGGTGTGCTGGCAGGCGCCATTTTTCTTGCCTTCCTTCAGCCTAGCTGGCCCGAGGCTGGGGACAGCCAGCTCTGATACTCCCCATCTACTTTGCTAGCACTGCTTGCCCAGCCCTGTGTTGCCCTGCAGACCCACACACCCAGCCCACTCACTCTGGCAGGTGCCCCTCCAAAGTGGTTCCTGCCCTGCCAACACCTGGTGGGCAGTCCCAGCTGGGACCCATGCCCCTCCTGACTCATGCCCTGGGGCAGAGGGGCAGCCTGCCCACTAGTAGGCCTGTAACTGTCATGGTGGGGCCTCTTGGCCAGCTGTGCTGGGGGCAGCCCAGTCCACCAGCAGGTCCCCAGCAGCTGAGACAGGAGGGCTAATGATCTGGACACAGGATAGTGCCAATTGTCCAAACTGAGCATTAAAAAAAAAAAAAAAAAAAAAAAAGAATAAAACAAAAGGGGATAAGTTAAGAAATCTCTGGGACAACATTAAGCATACTAATATCTGCATTACAGGGATCCTAGAAGAAGAAAGAGAAAGGGTCAGACGACTTATTCGAAGACAGAACAGCTGCAAGTTTCCCTAACCTTGGGAAGGATATGGACATCCGGGTCCTGGAATCACAGAGAGCCCCCAAAACGGTGAATCCAAGGAAGTTCACACCAAGACACGTAATGAGGAAAACAGCTAAACTTAAAGAAAAAGAGAATCTTAAGGCAGCAAGAAAAAAAGCAGTTACATATGGGAAAAATCCCGTTCAGTAATTTGAATCAGGCTGGAAGGGAGAGGCAGGACATATTCAAGGTGCCGAAAGGAAAAAACCTACGACCAAGGATTCCCTACTTGCAAAGTTATCGTTCAGAAGCGAGGGAGAGATGGAGTTTCCCAGACAGACAAAAGCTAAGGAGTTCATCACCACTAAATCAGCCTTACATGAAATGTTACATGGACCTCTTTAAGCAGAAAATAAGGCTATGACTAACTAGAAGTAAGAAAATTATGAAAGTGAAACGTTATCTGTTCAAAACCCGCTGTGCCCCGCCCCAAGCCACACTTTTACAGACAAATTCACAGGAGTCTGCACTTGGCCCTAACTCCGTTTTTCTAGGTCACGGCACCCTCCATTCTCAGAAATTAGACCCCAACTACAAAACAGATTCTTTTCCAGCCTGACCACAACCCACATCCCATACGAGCCCTGGACAGAGCCCCTCGAGACACCTGCTGCTCTACCTGGCCAAGAGTCGACCCCCTCAGCACACCCCCCATGGGTGAAGCTACAACCCTCTCACATTCTTAAAAAAAAAATCTTGGGGCACCTGGGTGGCTCAGTTGGTTAAGCGTCCGACTCTTGATTTCAGCTCAGGTCATGATCGCACGGTCCCCCTGAGTCAGGCTCTGAGCGGACAGTGTGGAGCCTGCTTGGGATTGTCCCTCTCCCCTCTCTCTCTGTCCCTCCCCTGTTTTCAGTCTCTCTCTCAAAATAAATAAATAAACATTAAAAAAAAAAAAAAAACAAACCTGGGGCACCTAAGTGGCTCAGTCGGTCGAGCGTCTTGACTTCAGCTCAGGTCATGATCTCGCAGCGGGTTCGAGCCCCGCTTCGGGCTCTGTGCTGACAGCTCAGAGCCTGAAGCCTGCTTTGGATTCTGCCCCTCCCCCACTCATGCTCTGTCTCTGTCTCTCTCAAAAATAAATAAACATTAAAAAAAAAAAAACCCAATGGCATTTTCCACAGAACTAGAATAATCTGAAAATTTGTATGGAACCACAAAAGACTCTGGATAGCCAAAGTTATCTTGAGAAGGAAGAACAGGAATGGGGATTATCACAATCCCGGATTTCAAGATATACTATAAGCCTGTAGTGATCAAAACAGTATGGTACAGGCACATAAACAGACATGTAGATCAATGGAACAGACTAAAGAGCCCGGAAATAATCCCATGCTTATATGGTCAGTCTACAACAAAGAAGGCGAGAATATACAACTGGGAAAAGACAGTCTGTTTAATACATGGTGCTGGGAAAACTGGCCAGCAACATGCAAAAGAATGAAACTGGACCACTTTCTGACACCATACACAACAATAAACTCCATAAACTCAAGACTTGAAACCATTAAACTCCTAAAAGAAAATAGGCAATAAACTCTTCAACATCAGACTAGGCAATATTTTTTTTTTTTTTTTTTTGCATCTATCTCCTCAGGGAAGGGCAACAAAAGCAAAAATAAACGACGGGACTGCATCAAACTAAAAAGTTTTTGCACCACAGTTTTGCATTTCACTAAAAAGTGAAGGAATTCATTAACAAAATGAAAAGGCAGCCTACTGACTGGGAGAAGATATTCGCAAATGACATATCTGATAAGAGGTTAATATGCAAAGTATATAAAGAACTCCTATAATTCAACACCAAAACAAACCAACCAACCAAACAAACACCAAGCAATCCAATTAAAAAACGGGCAGACCTGAATGGGTGTTTTTCTAAAGAAGACGTGAAACCATGCAGATGGTCCACAGATACATGAAAAGATGGTCAACATCACTCATCATCAGGGAAATGCAAATCAAAATCACAAGGAGATACCACCTCACACCTGTCAGAATGGCTAACATTAATAACTCAGGCAACAACAGATGTTGGTGAGGATGCGGAGAGAGAGGATCTCTTTTGCACTGCTGGTGGGAATGTAAATTGGTACAGCCACTAAAAAAATAAAGTGTGGAGGTTCCTCAAAAAATTAAGAATGGAAATACCACATGATCCAGTGATTCTACTTCTGGGTATATACCCAAAGAGAATAAAAACCCCAATTTCAAAGTACGTATGTGCTGCTATATTTATTGCATTATTTACAATAGCCAAGATATAGAAGCAACCCAAGTGCCCACTGATCGGTGAATGGATGAAGAAGATGTCACACACACACACACACACGCACACGCACACGCACACGCACACACGCACACTGGAATATCATTCAGCCATAAGAAAGAATGAAATCTTGCTGTCTGTGACAACAAGAACCTGCAGGGCATGATGCTAAATGAAATAAGTCAGACAGAGTAAGACACACATCATGTGATTTCACTTACATGTGGGATATAAAAAAAACAAAATGTAGGAACAAACAAATAAAAACCCAGAAACAGACTCATAAACATAGAGAATAAACTGGTGGTTGCCCCTGTGGAAGGGGTCGGGAGATGGGCAAAATAGGTAAAGAGGATTAATAGGTACAAACTTCCAGTTATAAAATAACAAAGTTAGGGGCGCCTGGGTGGTTCAGTCGGTTAAGCATCCAACTTCAGCTCAGGTTGTGATCTCGTGGTCCATGAGTTCAAGCCCCGCGTCGGGCTCTGTGCTGACAGCTCAGAGCCTGGAGCCTGTTTCGGATTCTGTGTCTCTCTCTCTCTGACCCTCCCCTGCTCATGCTCTGTCTCTCTCTGTCTCAAAAATAAATAAAGGCTAAAAAAATTTTTTTTAATAAAAAAAATAACAAAGTTACAGGGATGAAAAGTACAGCATTGGGAATACAGTCAATAATATTGTAATAATGCTGTACGGTGACAGATGGTAACACACTTATTGTGGTGAACATTTAGTAACGTATATACATGTTGAATCACTATGTTGTATGTCCGAAACTAATATAATATTGTATGTCAACTATAATTCCGTTAAACATCAAAAAAGAAAATGCAGTCTGTCCACTGCCACAGGAACTAGATGTCTTGGGCACACAGTGACCTAAATATCCTCATTCCTGGGACTTCTCTGAGACTCTTTTTTGACATGTCTTTATTGTCACAGCTGTAGAATCAGACCAAGTTTTTTTTGCATGGGGGGAGGGGTGTAACAATTTATGGATCGTACAGAACAAAAGTTCATTTCTCACCATGGGCTTTGGGGTTCATTCCTTGCACTGGGTAGATGTCTACACCCGTCCAGTTCTAGTATCCCTGTTCTGATCTCAGGCTATCTGGTAAACCTCAGCAGGAGGCCCCACATATGGACAGCACAGCCCACAGTCACGGACACATGGTGACTCACACAGAGAGCACTTGGGACCCTCCTCTGCACAGCTTTTTCCTTTCTGATGCCTCGTCCCCTAGAACATTGCTGTTTCAGCTGCCAGTAGTGGCTGTCCCCCTCAGTGTGGATCCCACCCTGGTTCCCCATACTGTGACATGGAAACTATTCCCAAGCAGAGGGCTGGTGATCATGGAGGTCACCTCGTGAGTTTCCCTTCTCTTGGACATTAGTTATCTGGCGATAAGCTCCAGATGGCTAAATTTCAAAGCTAAAATTAAACATTATTAGAATCTACATAAATAGGTTTATACCCTTGGGGGAAAGAAAGCCATGTAAGGCATAAAATGCAAAGAGTATAAAAGAAGGGACTGAGAAAACTGGTTATATAAAATTAAGTTTCTGCATAACAAAAATTATAAGCAATATAAATACATATATAGCAAACCACTAATACCTGGAATATATTCTTTTTAATTTTCTTAAAATGTTTGTTTATTCTTTGAGAGAGATAGACAGCATGAGCAGGGGAGGGGCCGAGAGAGAGGGAGACAGAATCTGAAGCAGGTTCCAGGCTCCGAGCTGTCAGCACAGAGCCCGACGCGGGGCTTAAAGTCATGAACTGCAAGATCATGACCTGAGCAGAAGTTGGACGCTTAACTGACTGAGCCACCCAGATGCCCCTGGAATATATTCTTATAATCAATAAGAGAAAACAAGTCAAGGAAAACTTAGCAGAGGAATGTATCAGTAATGCAATGAAGAGGAAATATAGTCAGAAACATCTGAAAAGGTGTTGCCTCACCAGAAAGTAAAAATAGTGAACTGTGTTCACTCATCAAATTGGCAAAAGTTGGGGCGCCTGGGTGGCGCAGTCGGTTAGGCGTCCGACTTCAGCCAGGTCACGATCTCGCGGTCCGGGAGTTCGAGCCCCACGTCAGGCTCTGGGCTGATGGCTCAGAGCCTGGAGCCTGTTTCCGATTCTGTGTCTCCCTCTCTCTCTGCCCCTCCCCCGTTCATGCTCTGTCTCTCTCTGTCCCAAAAATAAATAAACGTTGAAAAAAAAAATCAAATTGGCAAAAGTTAAAAAGATTTTTAATTCACAGAGTTAATGAAGATGTGGGGAAATGGGTGTTCCTCCATTGGCTGACGGGAATACAGATTGGTACAGGCTTTTGGGGGGGCAACTGGAAACATTTTTTTAAATAAAAATATGGGGCGCCTGGGTGACTCAGTCAGTTAAGCGTCCGACTCTCGGTTTTGGCTCAGGTCATAATCCCGGGGTTGTGGGATCAAGCCCCATGTTGGGCTCCGTGCTGAGCGTGGAGCCTGCTTGAGATTCTCTCTCTTCCTCTTTCTCTGCCCTCCCCTGCTCACATTCACTCATTCTCTCTCTCTCCAAAAATAAATAAATCAATAAATGATTTGACCAAGTAATTGCACATGTAGGTATCTATTCTAGAGAAAACAGTCATGCCATCTACCCAAAGACACACCTACAAAAAATGTTTACTCCAGCATTATTGTTCAGAATGGGGAACTGGAAATATCCCAGTTGTCTATCAATTAAGCTAAGCAAACTTTTTTTGCTTTTGAAACATTGTTATGAAAACCCATCTACAGTGCTCGCTTCAGCGGCCCAGATACTAAAACTGGAACAAGACAGACAATGTTAGTGTGGCCCCTGCCCCAGGATGACATATAGATTCATGAAGTGTTCCGTATTTACAAACACCCTCCCCCCAAACCAATCTATAACTCAGTTTTCTAATCTGCAGGCATTCCTGTGAAGCTCATGGGAAAACGTCGATGTTCTGATGGCTTTTTTTTTTAAATGTTGATTACTGAATGAGAGAGAAAGAGGCAGAGAGAGAGGGAGAGAACAAGTGGGGGAGGGACAGAGAGGGAGGGAGACAAAATCTGAAGCAGGCTCCAGGCTCTGAACTGTCCGTGCAGGGCCCGAACTCACGAATGTTGAGATCGTGCCCTGAGTGGAAGTTGAATGCTTAACCAACTGAGCCACCCAGAAGCCCCGATGTTCTGGGTTTTGATGGGTCTGCTATATGCGATTTGTTCTAGATACTCGATGCTTCTCACTAGTTATCAGTGTCAAATGTCAATCTACAGGACTGGTCCTACGCTTTCCTCCACGGTCACTGGCACTGAGGTAATCTGGGAGGACAGGGAGTAACAAATGGAGAGAGTCAAAATCCAAAAAAGATTTCAATAGGCCAAATTAAGTGGGATGACATCTAACTTAATTCCTCATCTTCTTTTTGTGTTTTCCTATTTTTCTACAGTGACCGTGTATTACTTTTGCAGTTAAGAAAAATAATACGTTATTAAAAATATTAATGACATCACTTATAGACAAAATAGGCCAATGCCAATTCCAAGGTAGTGAGTGAATAATAAGACTGCTAATAACTGTATGTTTCTATGCTGAACGGATCCGGAAGAAATCGTCTTTCCCCCAAAATGTTGGCTGTGTAGATGAAGGAAGGAAGATGCAATTAAGAACTTGCTAGAGGGGTGCCTGGATGACTCAGTCGGTTAAGCATCTGACTTCTGCTCAGGTCATAATCACATAGTTTGTGAGTCCAAGCCCTATGTCGGGCTCTGAGAGGACAGCTCGGAGCCTGGAGCCTGCTTCGGATGCTGTGTCTCCCTCTCTCTCTTTCTGCCCCTCGCCTGCTCGTGCTCTGTCTCTCTCTCTCAAAAATAAATAAACATTAGGGGCGCCTGGTTGGCTCAGTCAGTTGAGTGTCTGACTTAGGCTCAGGTCATGATCTCACGGTCCACGTGTTAGAGCCCCGCGTTGGGCTCTGTGCTGACAGCTCGGAGCCTGCTTCGGATTCTGTGTCTCCCTCTCTCTCTCTGCCCTTCCCCTGTGCATGCTCTGTCTCTCTCTGTCTCAAAAATAAACAAAACATTTAAAATAAATAAATAAATAAACATTTTAAAAAAAGAACTTGCTAGAAAGGCAGTGTAGAGACCTTAAGTTTCTTTCTTTATGTGATAGATGAAAAGCAGCTACAGATTCCCTGAAATCTTCCAACTGAGAGGTGAGGTCTAATTCTTCTCCTCTTGAATCTTAATAATTTGCTTGAATGCAGAGGAAGTGCAAGGTGGGATCTGCAAGGCTAGGACACAAGAAGCCTTGAAGTTTTTCTGAGGACTCTCAGAATACTCTCTCCAGGAGTCCTGAGGCTCCTGTAGTGGGTAGAAGCCCAGGCTAAGGGCAGAGGCCCTAGACATGGTGCAGCAGGGAGGCGTCAGGCCTAAACTGCAGACACAGGAACAAGATGAACACTGCTGTATTTTAATCCACCAAATTTGGGGGGTAGTTACATAGCTGTAGATAACTCAGAACATCTGACGTTCGTTACTTCTTTAAAAATTTTTTTTTTCAACGTTTATTTATTTTTGGGACAGAGAGAGACAGAGCATGAACGGGGGAGGGGCAGAGAGAGAGGGAGACACAGAATCGGAAACAGGCTCCAGGCTCTGAGCCATCCGCCCAGAGCCCGACGCGGGGCTCGAACTCCCGGACCGCGAGATCACGAGATCCCGCGAGATCGCGAGATCGTGACCTGGCTGAAGTCGGACGCTTAACCGACTGCGCCACCCAGGCGCCCCTCGTTACTTCTTTTAAAACTGTTGCAAAATGGCAGAATGGAAACCAACCTTCTGCTCCTCAAGCAAATAACTTTGGGGGTTCCTTGGAACTCCTTTGCTCTTTTGATCCTGTTCATATTATTGCTTTAATCACTTACTCTCTTTTAGATGGCTAATCATCTCCCAAATCAAGGGTGAAAGCTTTTGCTTGCCTTTAAGATTTAAAAAATGTGACCCCACTCCAGGTAGTCAACTAGATATCTTTTATACTTTTTTTTAAAGTTCATTTATTTTTGACAGACACAGAGAGAGAGAGAGAGAGAGAGAGAGAGCGAGAGAGAGAGCTAGGGAGGGCAGAGAGAGAGGGAGACACAGAATCTGAAGCAGGCTCCAGGCTCTGAGCTGTCAGCACAGAGCCCGACACGGGGCTCGAACTCACAGATCGTGAGATCGTGACCTGGGCCAAAGTCGGATGCTTAACCGACTGAGCCACCCAGGCGCCCCTCTTTTATACTCTTAAACATGGGTCTGTTCCACATTCAGGTCTGTTTCCACTGTTTGTGTTATCTGTTCTGGAATACCTATGATGGCTGAAAGTGGGTTATGAAGCAGGGACCACTTCTAATCAGGTTGGGCAACCATGCCTTCATCATTACTTTCTCAAAACTTTCTTGGCTGTTCTTACTCGTTTATTCTTTTGGGTGAGTTTTTAATTTATTTTACATTCAAGAATAAAGAAATGCTGTGGGATTTTACTTGGAACTGAATTACATTTAGAGGAACAGTTTACTTTTTTAAATGATTCTTCCCCCTCTTTATTCCTGTGGAAGGAACTGAGGGTTTGAGACTTGGAAAAGAACAGATCAAAACCGCAAATCTAGGAAGGACTGCACTTTGCTTTACGGGGTGAGGATCAAATGAGTAAGTTACAAGGGACAACGTCAGCAGAAACATCCTCTGCCGAGTCCTCAGAGAACGATGCGTAGGTAGATACCACACAACCTCTCTCTGGAGGCAGAATCAAAAGGATGTTGAGCTCAGAAGAGTGGCTGGAGCTACATCTTTCTTACTTCCTGCTTTGCTTCCTCCTTCTTCATTTAAGCAAACACCCCATGACGTTTCCTTCTTGAGGTTCTCTGCCCTGGGCCTGGCGACACTGGGTTGAGTTTCACGGCAGGCGTCCTGCCAGCCATCTCGTTGGGTCCATGCCCATGCCAACACTCCATTCTTGGTCCACCCAGCGGCTCAAGCAGCAGGGCTGGCGTCCCATGGCCAACGCGGTCAAAGGAAGATGAAATACACTGGCTCAGCATGGGAACTTGGGTTCTTGCACAACTTCTGTGAGCAGATCTTCTCTCGACCCCTCAGCTTGGCTCCCAAACGATTCTCTGCCATGTTCTATTCCCCAGGCCCAGACCAGGTTCCAGATCTTCGGAGAAACACCTTTCTAGAGTTTTCTTCCCCTCCTTTCCTCTCTTGCCTTTCGGTTGAGTCGGTTACCTCATCTTAATTAACTTCACGTGTCCTTTTAGCTTACTCTTTCTGAAAAAGATGGTAATTGCGGCGCTGCTGGTTCCGTTCATCCTAGAAGGGCCCAATGACCCACTTTTCAGGCTCAGTATTCTGTTAGCACTCTAAAGCCCCTCCTTCTCCTACCTGAGAGCTTATCTAGCTTATTTCGCCAAGGAAATGGTGGAAGACCTTCTTATGAACCACCCGCATTCATGGGTCAACTCTTAAGGTGCTCTAAAGTGTGTAAGTACAGCCAGCAAATGTTCATCGAGCCCCGCTGCGTGTAAGCGCCGAGAGACAGACAAACATAATGAGGCGTGGTCCCTGGTCCCGAATGGTTCACCACAATCAGTGGAGCAGGCAGGGCGAGGCAAGTGGTGAGTCTGGGCTGCGGAGGAGGCCTGATGTGGTCTGGGCTGCAGAGAGTGAACAGGTCATACGCAGGACTCCCACGGAGTTCTGAGAACACAGGAGACACAGGTCTGTTTTGTTTTCTGTTTTTTTTTGAGCTGATACTCAGACTGAATGAGCCCTGGCAAACCAAAACGTGCATGACTCAAAAGAACAAATCCAAACTCGGACCGGCTCCTAGGCCTGGCTCTCTCTCTGTCACAAAAGCAGCTATGTGACTGTGACTTTAGACAAATGACTTTTCTGGCTTCTAGTTTCCTCATCTTTCCAGCGAACTGGTTAGATCCTAACGGTGGTTGTGAAATGATCATCAGCTGTGGGACCTGCTGTTCTAGCTAAAGCTTTCTGTGGAAGGTTTTTATAAAGGTAGAGAGTGAACGCTATAAGACTAAATGATTTCTTACCAGCTCCTTTTGTGTCCTTCTGTGAATATCCTATCTTGCACTGTCCAATACAATAGCCACTAGTCACATGTGGCTAAATTGGTTAAAATTGAATAAAGTTTTTTAAAAAATGTTTATTTGTGAGAGAGAGAGAAAGGAGAGAGAGAGAGAGAGGGAGAGAGAGCGAGCACGCCGGAGAGCCAGAGAGAGGCAGACAGAGGATCCACTGTCTCTGCACTGAGAGCAGAGAGCCCGACGCGGGGCTCAAACTCACAAACTGCCAGATCATGACCTGAGCCGAGCTTAACTGACTGAGCCTCCCAGGCGCCCCAAAATGGAATAAAACTTAAAATTCGGTGTCTCAGTCACATTAGCCACCTTTCAATTGCTCAAGATCCACAAGTGGCTGGCCAGTGACTACTGTATTGGACGGTGCAGGTCTAGAACCTTCTCACCGTCACAGAAAGTTCTATCGGACAGCACTGGGCTGCACTTACACAAACGTGTATATGTATCTCCCCCTTTTTATGCAAAGGGTAGCATGTGATGCACATCGTTCTGTACCCACTTACTAAAGCCTGTAGACAGAGGCCCTTTCATGACACGTGTAGAAACAGTTACAGTGCAGAGACGGAGAGATCGGATTCTGAAGCCCGGAGCCCCGTCACTGAGGAGCTGTGGGACCGTGCGCAATTACTTAAGCTCTCTGTGTTTTAGTTTCTGTATCCTTAAAGTGGATGTGGAAAAGGAATACCTTACAGGATTCTAGTCAAGGTTAAATACACAAACAACACGGAAAGCACTTATAAGAATGTCTGCTTCATGGTAACTATTTAGTAAAGAGCTCGCTTTTCATCACTATTAACTATCTGTTATGGGTCTGTCATACGGATGGATACGACAGTCTGTTGTAAGTTGTTTCTGGTCTTTTGTTATTATTCTGCACAGACGTGGAATAAATTATGACGGATTCTGCCCAATCGCTCTGAGAGAGATCCTTCCACTTTATGCTTCCTGCACCTCACAACGTGTGAGTGACTACGTCCCTACACATTCATCAGAGTCCACAAAGTTTCGGAGAACAACATGATTTTGTCCACACTCTGATGCCCTAGCACTCCAAATAGAGTATTTTTAGTAAGGAAGAACTTTTTTAAAAAAAAAAAAAAAAAAGGGGAAACAGCACTTCTGTATTTTTGGATGTGCTTACTAAGAAAATACTACGTAATAACTAAACGATTTGTTCTAAGGAATTCTGTTCCACGATCAAGTTTAATTTATACTAGCAATCTTCACCCCTTATTCCCAGAAAGACTGAATTCAGCCTCTAACATCATAAGCTTCTGTGGCTAGACTATTTCTTTTTCCCAGCTGAACATTTCATAAATAAGAGAACGGAAAAAATACTCAGTGCAGATTCGCTTGGGACTGTTATTATCTAAATAGACTTCCATGCCGTCCTGGGGGATCGAGAGTTGGAACAGCGGCAAACAGCAAGGCCTCGTCTCTCTTAATGATGGCAAGATAATGGCTTTTGGTGTTGGATGGTGCTGGGCTATAATACCAGCTGCTGGCGTATTTGATCTGCAGAGGCCCTGGGGCAGGACAAACGATCCACAGGGAGGAGAAGGGACAAAGGCACTTTAAATCAACCTCAATCCACAGCAGGAGGAAGCTTTTTTTTTTTTTTTTTAATGTTTATTCATTTTTGAGAGAGAAAGAGAGAGAGAGAAACAGACAGGGCTGAGTGGAGGAGAGGCAGAGAGCTGGGGAGACATAGAATCCGAAGCAGGCTCCAGGCTCCTAGCTGTCAGCACAGAGCCCAACAAGGGGCTCAAACCCACAAACCACAAGATCATGACCTGAGCCCAAGTCGGACGGATGCTCAACTCACCAAGCCACCCAGGCGCTCCTAGAGGAAACGTTCTTACAGCATTTTATTTTGAAAATCACGCTTTTACTTTTACTTTCTGAAGCCGGCAGGACATCCAACATTTCTATTCGAATTAAAAAAAATGTGCAAGCTGGCAATGTTTGACTGCAGATGCTTCCTTCAAAGGATCCTATACAACCAGGAGGCTCAGCTAACTCATGTCCAGAGCGCTTCACTGGAGGGTAATGCTGTCTCTGAAAGCCCACCTGTATCTCACATGAATTCAGCAGGTTGGAGCTGGCAGGATGTGGGTCTCTCAGCCTGCAGGGTGGCCGAGCTGAGCCCTACGCTTGGGTTTTTGGGCTTCCGGGTGCACCTTGCAGCCAGGCCTCTGAGCAGTGGCCACTCCCCTCACGGGCATGTGCGTCTCTGCTCTCCCTCCCGACCCACACCCACCCAGCCTCCGCTCCAACTGTCCCCCAACCCCCTACCCTCCATCTCTAGTCCTTCAACACAGACCTTTTTGACTTACAGAGCTCGGCAGCCCAAACCCCTGGTGACCAAAACACTCTCTCCTTTTTCCTCAGTGACACAGAGGATTTAAACTCCCGGTTTCTGGTACGGGGGATGGGGTGGACGACATTCCAGATGTCTGAGAAAAGGGAGGGAAAACAAAGCAGCTAAACATTCATGTTGATTCAGGCTGATCCTGGGGCACCTGGGTGTCTCAGTCAGTTAAACATCCGACCCTTGGTGTCGGCTCAGGTCATGATCTCATGGTTCGTGAGTTCGAGCCCTGCATTGGGCTCTGGGCTGACAATGCGGAGCCTGCTTGGGATATTCTCTCTCTCTCTCTCTCTCTCTCTCTCTCATTCTCTCTGCCCCTGCTCTCTCTCTCACAAACACACTGTAAAAATAAAAATAAAAATACACATATAAAAAAAAAAGGCCAATCCTCCCACACACATGGGTCTCATTCAGTCAGCTGCAGGGCCATTAAAGGGTGGCAAGGGTCTCCCAGAGCTGTGATTCTGGGAGACTGATGTACCCCTGCTGTGAGTTCACCCACGCGGAAGATGGATGGATGCAAACGCAGGATGAATGACCTATGTTACAACACGGATGAACCTCGAGGGCATTATGTAAGGTGAAATGTTAATTTCAGACCCAGAAGAACAGAGGCTGGATGACTGCGCGCCTGTGAGGTACCGCTCGTGGGCGAACGCACGGAGACAGAAAGTAGAACAGAGCTTACCTGGGGCTGGGGGACGGGGAATTCGTATTTAATTGTGCAGGGATTCAGCTGGGGAAGACGAACAAGTTCTGCGGATGGACGGTGACAATGGCTGCACGACAATGTCCAACGCGCTGCGGCCACTTAAAAATGGTTAAAACGGCAAATTTCCTGTGATGCATATTTTACCACAAAAAGAGGTCAAGGATGACAGGAATGACAAAAGAACAGAGGGGACAGATCGCTCACTGCCCATCTTCCCACAAACACCAATAAAAGCAGCTAAGTGGATTCCACTGGACAACAGTGAATCTTCCCCCTGTAATTAAGAGTACTTTCAGAACTATCCTGTTCCACTTAGCGAATTGCTAGGTAACGAGCCCAGTGTGAGTGAAAAGTTCCCAGGTATTCCTTCAAATCCCTGTTTGGTGGTTCTGCTTGGCTGTGCTGTCATCATTTTGTCCCAGGGAACCCCAGTGCTGTGGGAAAGGGGGCTCTGCCCATCTTGCAGAAGGCGCACGGCCCGAACTGGTGCTTATGTGACAGGAAATCTGACACTGTCAGGTGGGCTCTCTCCTCACCTCGGCTTTCTAAAAAAAAATTTTTTTTAATGTTTGTTTATTTTTGACAGAGAGAGACAGACAGAGCATGGGTAGGGGGAGGGGCAGAGAGGGAGACACAGAATCTGAAGCAGGCTCCAGGCTCCGAGCTGTCAGCACAGAGCCCAACGTGGTGCTCGAACTCATGAACTGTGAGATCTTGACTTGAGCCAAAGTCAGACGCTCACCCAACTGAGCCACCCAAGCACCCCTTAGCTTTAATTTTCACATGATTACCAGAATAAGCTACTCAGATTCTCAGGCCTTTTTCCACCTTTTCAACCCACACACCTTAGGACATACGTAGCTAGGTGACCGGAAATCGGGAGAAAGAAATCCAGTAGGAAAAGTATACTGAAAACGTAAGGTAACAAGAATAAGAATAAATACATACTAGTAAGCCACAAGAAAAGGAGAATGGGCTAAATGTCTCTATTAGAGGAATTTTCAAATTACGTATAAAGCTACACTAAGAAATACACTTAAAGCACGTGGATAAGAAAGATCGACAACAAAGGAATTACAAGACGCCAGGCAAATAAAAGCTGAGCAGAAACGGGAAGAGTGTATGATTACCATAAACTGAAAACCTTTAGCTCAGAAGGTTTAACTGAAATAAAAGATAAACAGATTAAGAAGATACAACAGTAAAAAAAAAAAAAAAAAAAAAAAAAAAAAAGGAAAAAAGAGTGATGAACCCTTAGTCTGGTATCCAAGTATCTAATGTAAGAGCTCTTAGAAGTCAAAGATTTTGACAAAAACTATATTGGAGTAAGAGCACAGCTCATTTAGAATTCAACAAATCAGTGCTGGACAGTGAAGGATACTCTCCAGTGCCCACAGCTCCAGCCCATTTACAAGGTCCCCCTCAGAACAAGTAGGGAGACTCTACATTTATTTGTGCGACGAAAAGGTCCTCGTGGAGGGCTTTTACCAAAGGGAAAGAGCATTCAGTCCCAAGGAAAAACCTAGGCCTCCACTTTTGGGGAACATGAGACTTGCAACTTCTTTTTAAAAATTTTCTTTTAATGTTTATTTGGTTTTTGAGAAAGAGTGCAAGTAGGGGAGAAGCAGAGAGAGAGAGGGAGACACACAATCCCACCAGGTCCAGGCTCTCAGATGATGCGGAGCTCAAACCCACGAGCCGAGAGATGATGACCTGAGCTGAAGTCGGACGCTCAACCGGCTGGGCCACCCAGGCGCCCCTAGACTTGCAACTTCGAAATGAGAGGTTTCCCCAACTGGGACCCGACAAAATTTCAGAACACCCTGGGTTCTCATTTGTCAGAAGGAATGTCAGAGTCTTGTGTGGATCTGTCCTGTACTCCAGAGTATATTCCAGTTCCTTCTGGCTGAAAATTGTCACCAACCCTACTGGAGAAGGCAGAAAAATACCCACTGCATTTTTTGGCCATGTACAGGGTTTTAGTGCTCACTGACATCTTAACAAAAAACCAGATCTGATTAGCATAAAACTTCATTTATAGTTAAGCCAGGCAACAACAAGCCAAAAGTCCCTTTATCAGTAACAGAGTATAAAAAATATGAATGACCATAATTAAGCAGCAATTTCCCCCAGGAGTAATATACCATGTTACACACCACATTCCACAACTAAGTTGGAATTTTGGCCCCAGGAATATAGGAATGTTTCTGCCACTAGGAAATCTGTTACATAATATAATACATTTATGTTAATTATATAAGTGGATTAAAAGAGAAAACACCTTATGTATTGCTCAACAAATGCCAAAAAGGAATTTGATACAATTCTTACCTATCTCTGGGGCACGTGGGTGGCTCAGTCGGTTAGGCATCCAACTTCAGCTCAGGTCATGATCTCACGATCCATGAGTTCAAGTCCCCATCGGCCCCCATCGGGCTCTGTGCTGACAGCTCAGAGCCTGGAGCCTGCTTCTGATTCTCCCATTCTCTCTGCCCCTCCCCCACTCAGGCTCTGTGTCCCTCACTCTTAAAAATGAATAAATGTTAAAAAAACTAAGTAAAAAAAAAACCAACAAACTCAGTAAACTCACAACAGAACTTAAGCTTCCTTTAGCTGAGAGAGTATTTATTAGGTAACAATGCAAAAATATATTTAAAGGTGCAATACTACTGTGAATGGAAAATAAGACAAGAATATCCAACATCTTAATTTTAAAAAAAATTTAAAAAAGGGGGGGGTGCCTTGGTGGCTTAGTCGGTTAAGCATCCAACTTCGGCTCAGGTCATCATCTTACCTTTCATGAGTTGGAGCCCTGAGTCGGGCTCTGTGCTGACAGTTCAGAGCCTGAAGCCTGCTTCAGATTCTGTGTCTCCCTCTTTCTCTGCCCTTCCCCTGCTCCCACACTCTCTCTCTCAACGATAAATAAACATTAAAAAAATTTAAAAAAATAAAAGAATTTGCAACAATGTGGATGGAACTGGAGGGTATTATGCTAAGCCAAAGAAGTCAGAGAAAGACAGATACCATATAATTTCACTCATATGTGGAATTTGAGAAATTCAACAGATGAACATAAGGGGAGAGAAGGAAAAATAAGATAAAAACAGAGAGGGAGGCAAACTATAAGACACACTTAAATACAGAGAACAAACTGAGGGCTGCTGGAGGGGATGTGGGTGGGGGAGGGGTTAAATGAGGACATTAAGGAGGGCGCTTTTTGGGATGAGCACGGGGTGTCATACGTAAGACATGAATCACAGGGATCTATTCCTGAAGGCAAGACTACACGGTATGTTAACTAACTTGAATTTATTAAAAAAAAATTTTTTTTTTTCAACGTTTATTTATTTTTGGGACAGAGAGAGAGACAGAGCATGAACGGGGGAGGGGCAGAGAGAGAGGGAGACACAGAATCGGAAACAGGCTCCAGGCTCTGAGCCATCAGCCCAGAGCCTGACGCGGGGCTCGAACTCACGGACCGCGAGATCGTGACCTGGCTGAAGTCGGACGCTTAACCGACTGCGCCACCCAGGCGCCCCTAACTAACTTGAATTTAAATAAAAAAAAAAATAAAAATAAAAAAGATGCTAAGCCAAATGGCCATCCACTTAGAAAAAAAGTTACAGTGCTATCTAGTAAATCAAACACAAGCTTCAAAAGAAAAAAGATTTAAATGTCTAAAAACGATCTGGATGGCACAAAAACAGACACATAGACCAATGGAATAGAATAGAAACCCCAGAACTAGACCCACAAACGTATGGCCAACTCATCTTTGACAAAGCAGGAAAGAACATCCAATGGAAAAAAGACAGTCACTTTAACAAATGGTGCTGGGAGAACTGGACAGCAACATGCAGAAGGTTGAAACTAGACCACTTTCTCACACCATTCACAAAAATAAACTCAAAATGGATCAAGGACCTGAATGTGAGACAGGAAACCATCAAAACCTTAGAGGAGAAAGCAGGAAAAGACCTCTCTGACCTCAGCCGTAGCAATCTCTTACTCGACACATCCCCAAAGGCAAGGGGATTAAAAGCAAAAGTGAATTACTGGGACCTTATGAAGATAAAAGTCTTCTGCACAGCAAAGGAAACAACCAACAAAACTAAAAGGCAACCAACGGAATGGGAAAAGATATTTGCAAATGACATATCGGACAAAGGGCTAGTATCCAAAATCTATAAAGAGCTCACCAAACTCCACACCCGAAAAGCAAATAACCCAGTGAAGAAATGGGCAGAAAACATGAATAGACACTTCTCTAAAGAAGACATCCGGATGGCCAACAGGCACATGAAAAGATGTTCAGCGTCGCTCCTTATCAGGGAAATACAAATCAAAACCACACTCAGGTATCACCTCACGCCAGTCAGAGTGGCCAAAATGAACAAATCAGGAGACTACAGATGCTGGAGAGGATGTGGAGAAACGGGAACCCTCTTGCACTGTTGGTGGGAATGCAAATTGGTGCAGCCGCTCTGGAAAGCAGTGTGGAGGTTCCTCAGAAAATTAAAAATAGACCTACCCTATGACCCAGCAATAGCACTGCTAGGAATTTATCCAAGGGACACAGGAGTACTGATGCATAGGGGCACTTGTACCCCAATGTTCATAGCAGCACTCTCAACAATAGCCAAATTATGGAAAGAGCCTAAATGTCCATCAACTGATGAATGGATAAAGAAATTGTGGTTTATATACATAATGGAATACTACGTGGCAATGAGAAAAAATGAAATATGGCCTTTTGTAGCAACGTGGATGGAACTGGAGAGTGTGATGCTAAGTGAAATAAGCCATACAGAGAAAGACAGATACCATATGTTTTCACTCTTATGTGGATCCTGAGAAACTAAACAGGAACCCATGGGGGAGGGGAAGAAAAAAAAAAAAAAGAGGTTAGAGTGGGAGAGAGCCAAAGCATTAAGAGACTGTTGAGAACTGAGAGCAAACTGAGGGTTGATGGGGGGTGGGAGGGAGGAGAGGGTGGGTGATGGGTATTGAGGAGGGCACCTTTTGGGATGAGCACTGGGTGTTGTATGGAAACCAATTTGACAATAAATTTCATATATAAATAAAAAAAAAAACAGTTAAAGGTTTTAAAAGTTGAAATGATGCAAAAAAAAATATGATGCACAAATGAAACATTTGAGAGATTTTAGAACATTATATTAAGAAGTCCCTCGGGGCGCCTGGGTGGCTCAGTCGGTTAAGCGTCTGACTTCAGCCAGGTCACGATCTCGCGGTCCGGGAGTTCGAGCCCCGCGTCGGGCTCTGGGCTGATGGCTCGGAGCCTGGAGCCTGTTTCCGATGCTGTGTCTCCCTCTCTCTCTGCCCCTCCCCCGTTCATGCTCTGTCTCTCTCTGTCCCAAAAATAAAATAAATAAACGTTGAAAAAAAAATTTTTTTAAAAAAAGAAGTCCCTCAGTAACCTATGAAACAAAGAGATGGAAGAAAGGTGAAAGGAGATACGACAACTAGGAGACCAGGCTAGGAGGAATACCAGGAGAAGAAAGCAGAAAAGGAAGAAAACTACCACAAAAAATAATTCAGGAAAATAAGAACACGAATTATCTTCTTGAAAGGGTGCAAGGAGTACTCAGCATGGTGGAAAAAAAGAAAGACCCACATCGAGGCCTATCACCCTGAAATGTTTGAAAGCTGAGGACAACCAGAAGTTCTACAAGCTTCTGGAGTTCATGGATCACTGTGTTCATAGATCCTGTTTCTGATTTCCTGTGGTTCTTGACCGTGGTCCCCCGTGAGCATTCTAAGCACATTTAAGACTGTTCGTTTCAAGTCTTCATCCGGGAGGTCCAGTGTCTGGGCCTCCTCAGGGACAGTTCCCACTTTTTTTTTTCCCTTATGAGTGGGCCAAAACTTTGTTTCTCGGCATACCTGTAACTTCTTTGTTGAAAACTGGCATTTTGGGTATTCTAATGTGACTCTAGAAGCCAGTCTCTCTTCCCTCCACAGGGTTTACTGTTAGTCTGCACTGGTGTTTGTTTGGTGACTCTTCTGAACTAATTTTGTAAAGTCTGGGTTCTTTGTCAAGGGTGGCCACCGAAGTCTCTGCTTTGCTAGTTTAGTGACTGGCTAACGATGCGACAGATTTCTTTCCCGGCCTGGGAGAAAACCTCTGGCAGCCTTTGCAGCCTGGCTCGGTGACGGACACTCTTTCAGAGGCTCACAACTCTGCCTTTGCCTTCCCTTCCTGTTTGCGCGGAGCCTGGGGTCGGAGCTTTGGGACTCGTCGGGTCTTTTCTGGGTCCTTCTAGATTCTGGGGAATGCATGAGTGCTTTTCACTGCCCTCTTCCCCCCCACGTACCTCCCTTCCCCTACTCTCTTCTCAGGCTTTTCCGTCTGTCTTCACTGGTCCCAACCGCTCCCGGTTACTCAGGAGGCAGCAGCTAATCCCTGATCTTTTAAGTGCTCTTGGAAAATGCTGCCTGGGAAGCCACGTCTGCCCAGGGGAAGCTCCTGTGCAGGCAAAACAAAGGCAAACCCTGGAACTGATCCTTTAGGGAACCATCAGACAGGGCCAAACACACCACTGGCAGTTCCCGGAAGACGGGAAGATGCTGGCCACCATCTGCAAGGCTACTGCGGAGCTGCGAGGCAGAGGGTGGTAACAGGAAGTTAAAAGGGCACAGAGCTCTCTTACAGAGTCTCTGTAGTTTTTTTTTCCCCCCTTTCATTAGGCGATCCTTTGGCTGTTACAAGTTTTTGACTACAACCCAGGGTTATGAAAAGGCTGGTTCTGACGGGGGTTTTTTTTTGCCACCTGATTTATTGCATTTGTAGAGGGAGGGAGTCTTGGATTGCCTTACCTCCCCGTTTTCACTGATGTCCTCGTGGTACTATTTCTAAGGATGGGTGACAGGACAGACATTATGGACTACTTTGATCGACAATCTTCTAAACCCTGTGTAGGAGCCAGAAAGCTGAAAAGTGCCTTTCTCTCTCTTTCTTTTTCTTTCTTCCTTTCTTTCTTTTAATGTTTTATTTATTTTTCAGACAGAGAGACAGAGCATGAGTGGGGAGGGGCAGAAAGAGAGGGAGACACAGAATCCGAAGCAGGCTCCAGGCTCCGAGCTATCAGCACAGAGCCAGATGCGGGGCTCGAACTCACGAACTGTGAGATCATGACCTGAGCTGAAGCTGGACGCTTAACCAACTGAGCCACCCAGGTGCCCCTGAAAAGTGTATTTCCAAGACACTCCTGCAGCCAGTGTTCCGGATGTGATTTAGGTTCTGACAATCCCAGGCGCTTGCACGAAATGGACCTGTAAGTGAGTCACATGGGGAAGGAGGCGAGGTCGGGGCACCCAGTTCACTTTTCCAGACTATAGGAGAGGTGGCTTGATTCTGGAGTGAATAAGTCAGGGAACAGATTCCTGATTCTACACCTTCCTGATGATGAATGCAGTCTCCTTGGCAGGCCAGATCTGACGTGGAGACTTCGGGAGTTATCCCTAGAATTCCAGCCTAGTGTACGTTTCTTTAAAACTCCTAAGACTTCTGTGAGCTGTCTACCCTTACCGAATACATTTTTCTGTTTAAAATAGCTGGAGTGGGGCACCTGGGTGGCTCAGTCGGTTAAGCATCTGACTTCGGCCCAGGTCATGATCTCACAGTTGGGGAGTTCGAAGCCCCGCTTTCGGGCTCTGTACTGACAGCTCAGAGCCTGGAGCCTGCTTCGGATTCTGTGTCTCCTTCTCTCTCTGCTCCTTCCCTGCTCATACTGTCTCTCTCTCAAAAATAAATAAACATTAAAAAGTCGAAAAACAAATAAAGCACCTGGAATGGATTCAGATGGAAATTCAGATCGAATGTGGCAAGGAACTTTAAGGTCTAGCAACAGGACACTAGATAAAGTATTGCTTATGCATATAAAGAAAATCCATGCAGGTGCTACAAATAATAAAATAGCTGTATATGTGCTAACAGAAGGATGACCACAACACATAAACTGGAAGCACTCATCACGTACCCATGTATGATTCTATTTTTTATAAAGTTTCAATACATGTATTTGTATATTCAAGGCAGTGGTTCTCAACCAGAGACGATCTTTCCCCTCCCTCCCCTGGTGGGGGACATTTGTCAATATCTGGTGACATTTTTGATTGTCTCAGCCGGGAGAGTACAATGGCATCTAGTGGGTAGAGACCGAGGATACAGCTAAAATCCTACAATGCACAGGACAGCCCCCACAACAAAGAATTATCTGGCCTAAAATATCAAAAGTTTGATATTTTGAGAATATCAAGGCTGAGAAACCTCAATTTAAAGAAAAATATCAACCTGTTATTAAAAATGATACTTTTAAGAGAGCAGAGTTGACCAACAGGGTAGGAATTATGTCACTATTTATACACAATATAACACTGAATTCTCTCCCCAAGAATTAGCATTAATTTTTTTTAATTGAAAAGATACATGTAAGGAATAAACCAAATAACACCATTTATTTCTAATAATAAAAGGAATAAATGCTTAGTGCAAATATTCAGAAAATACCCAAGTAAAAGAGATCAGTTATGATTCTTTTGTACATCCTTTGTATGATCAGGTATAATCCTTTTGATCCTTAAGCAACAAAGTCCAACCGGAACTAATTTAAGGAAAGCGGAAATCTGTTCTAAGGATTTTAAGGTTTCACAGAAACTAAGGATATCTGAAAGGATGCCACTGAGCCTTGACAGGCACCTGGAATCAGGAGCCTGGAAGGTGCCACATCTCTGTTCTACTACCTGGCATTCTCCCCATGCATTTATTAAATTCTCCGTCTCTACAGAGGCTTCCTCCACTTCTTTCCTGGTCAGTGTGGCTGTGGGCGGGGTCTCCAAGACCACCTCCAGGTCAGGTTCAGTGACTGGCAGGGGGACTCAGAGCAATCAGGATGTAGCCACATTCCCAGGCCATTCACAGATTTACTACGATGCATGGGTTTATTGCCACGGAAGGATACAAAGCGAAATCGGCAAAGGTAAAAGCCACGTGAGGCGAAGTCTAGAGGAAACGAGGTGCAAACTTTCAAGAGTCCTCTTCTGGTGGAGTCACAGGACGTGCTTAACTCCCCCAGCAATGACTTGTGGACAACACATAGGAGGTGCTGTCCACCAAGGAGGCTCACTGGAGACTCAGGGTTTTCACTGGGGGCTGGCCACATGAGCGCCCTCTGCCTAGCACACAACAACAACTCCAGACTCCCCGCAGGAAGGCAGGTGCTGGGCAGAAACCACAGTGGTTTTTGAGCCTCTCTTATCAGTTCTGGGAACGGTGAGAAGTCTCCCAAAATCCAAGTTACCAGACGCAAATTAAGGCGTAAGCAGCCTTTGCAGGCACAGCCATGGCAGGCCTGTTACGTTGGCTCTTCTCTGCACAGAGGTAAAAACATGGCAGCCGACAACATGGAGTTCGTAGAGTAATCTTCCTCTTAGTTCTATTCCAAACTCCTGGGGAAAGGCTGACTGGCCTAGGTCAGGTTGGGTGCCCTCCCTTGGACCAGTCAGCAGTGATCACGGCTGCTTCTCTGTTATCCCTGTCAATGAAGGTGGAACAAGTCCCTCCCCATCTGCTGTGCAAACAATCTCACGGTATCTGTACAACACCCTTTACGGTTTTGTTCAGAAAACAGTTTTTATTACTTAAGATTTCCTATATCTGGGCACGCACACACAAATGAGAGTAGAAAGGGGAGCTTCTAGCCATGCTGGCTCATGAGATAAAACCCTGGGAAATATGGATTGCTGGGAGTTGAATGTATGTCCACCACAACCTGGGAAATAAAGCCTTTCATCTTCGTTATTCACACAGATTCTACTGTTGCCTCAGGTTGTAAGACAATGCCTGATGCCCTTTAAAACGTCCTCACAAATCACCATGTCTCATAAACAGCTGCATAAGCAGAGACACTGCGTGAAAAAAGGCCGTCAAAAGAGTA
Organism: Herpailurus yagouaroundi; assembly: GCF_014898765.1. Taxonomy (NCBI): domain Eukaryota; kingdom Metazoa; phylum Chordata; class Mammalia; order Carnivora; family Felidae; genus Herpailurus; species Herpailurus yagouaroundi. The sequence goes on along the minus strand of NW_024412439.1, from coordinate 2,915,465 downwards.
GAGGCCAATAATGACATTCGTCTTCCATGGAGAATCTATCTTTATAATGAAGTCAGGAAAAGAACCACTTTGATGACAATAAATAAATCAAAGCATTGTAACGTTCTTTGAATTGCGCATGTAGCCCTCAAGAGACCTATCTCAAAAAAGAAAACAACAAACAGAGCTCCAAATGGCCTGATTATTTCACAGGCTGCTTGCTATTGGATAAGCATATGTTAGCGCTTGTCTGTGGGAACTCAGAGACAGAAAAACAGAAGTTGCCGGCAATGTGGGTGTTCTCTCCAGATGCAAAATGAGATTTGTTTTAGACAACACAGAGATTGCTTTTTTCTCCAACAGAGAAGAACATATAGCTCCTAGCTCATGGGTTAAAAACAGGTTCAAAGATATCTGTGCCTTCACGATCCCACAGCTGTATCCCTCACTAGCTGAACTCTCGTGATACAAATTTGGAAACTGCACAGATTCAGATTAAGTTCTCAAGTAAGTCTGTCGTTATCTAACACTTGCTTCTTGCCATCTGAAATGCAAGAACCAAACACGCGTTCAATAACAGAAGATACTTGTATACCTCTGTCGCTAAGGAAGGGGTTAGCCAACTTCTGTAAAGGGCCAGATAGTAAATAATCTTGATTAGTATGTCATACAGCCAAAAGGGCTCTACTGTAACTACTCAACTCTGCAGTTTAGCACAAAAGCGGTTATGGGCAATATGTAAATGAATGGCTGTGACTGTGTTCCAATAAAGCTTTACTTATAAAAACATGTGGTGGTGGGGCGCCTGGGTGGCTCAGTCGGTTTAACGTGAGTTCAAGCCCCGAGTCAGGCTCTGTGCTGATGGCTCAGAGCCTGGAGCCTGTTTCAGATTCTGTGTCTCCCTCTCTCTCTGCCCCTCCCCCGTTCATGCTCTGTCTCTCTCTGTCTCAAAAATAAATAAACGTTAAAAAAAAAAAAAACACATGGTGGGCTAGATTTGGCCTCTCGGTCGTTGTTGACATCACACCAATCTGAGTTTGAAGCTTAAATCTGGTATTACAGGATCAGACCTACATTATTACTACCCCAAATGGCAAAAGCTCTGATGATACAAAATGTTCACTTTACTTTTTTAAAATTAATTTATTTGTTTGGTGGGGGGGCAGAGAGAGAAGAGAGAGAGAGAAGCCTAAGCATGGTTCATGGGTTTGAGCCCACGTCAGGCTCTGTGCTGACAGTGCAGACAGAGCCTGCTTGGGATTTTCTCTCTCTCTCTCTCTCTCTCGCTCTCTCTCTCTCTCTGTCCCTTCCCCTCTCTCTCTCTCTCTCTCAAAATAAAATACACTTAAAAAAAAAAAAAAGATGTGCAGTGTTTTGTTTTTTTCATTGACTTGCTAACTGTCACATGGTTTTGAAATGACACGGGAGAGATGTGAATGGAACCAATCCTACCCTACAGGCCCCTCTCAGCTCAGCTCATTTTTTTATGCTGTAATTCCTCAGGTGTTCTTCCACTTAAAAATGTTTCTCAGAAAGGATCTGGTTTAATTATATATAAATAATAAATATAATATAATAAGTATAATAAAACCATATGGCCTTTTCCCTCAGACTTTCACCCCCAAATTATATACGTTTGATACAAAGAATATATTAGGTTTATGAATCATAACAATAAAGTGAATATCTGAGTCCCACCTCCCATATAAAAACTAGAGTATGAATACCTTGCATCCCTGTGTTTTACTGTATTGTTTTATTTTAATTTTTAATATATAAGGTAGTACTTGGGTATGTTTTTTTAAATATATTTTTTCAATGTTTATTTATTTTTGAAGGAGAGAGAGACAGAGCATGAGTAGGGGAGGGGCAGAGAGAGGAGACACAGAATTGGAAGTAGGTTCCAGGCTCTGAGCTGTCAGCACAGAGCCCCACGCGGGGCTCAAACTCATGAGCCATGAGATCATGACCTGAGCCGAAGTCGGACGCTTAACCAACTGAATCACCCAGGCACCCACAGTAGTTTTTTGTTTGTTTGTTTGTTTGAATGTTTATCTTTGAGAGAGATGGAGAGACAGCATGAACAGGGGAGGGGCAGAGAGAGAGGGAGACACAGAATCCGAAGTAGGCTCCAGGTTCTGAGCTGTCAGCACAGAGCCCAACATGGGGCTCGAACTCATGAACTGCGAGCTCACGACTTGAGCCAAAGTCGGATGCTCAACCGACCAAGCCACCCAGGCGCCCGCCACGGGTAGGTTTTTTAAAGTTATATTTGATCAGATCTAAAATTTAAATTCCAGTTTCCTATGTACGCTTACCTATTCCTTACCAATCATCTCCCTGATGCCCCACTTAAGCTTTTCTTACTGCCACTTAAAAAATAAACAATAGCTTTATTGAGATATAATTCGCATACCATAAAGTTACCTTTTTGAAAATGTCCAATTCAGTAGCTTTTAGTATATTCACGAGGTTGTGTAAGAACCACTACTATCTAATTCTGGAACATTTTCATCAGTCCCAAAAGGAAGCCTGTGCCTAGTCACTCCCGATTCCCGTCCCCGCAACCCTGGCAACCACTAATCTGCTTTCTGACTCTATGAATTTGCCTACTCTGGACATTTCATATACACAGAATCATATAATATGAGGGTTTTTTTTTTTTTTGCATCTGGCTTCTTTCTTTAAAAAGATACAATCTTAAAAATAAATTTTTGTTAAAAATTTACATGCTCATTATAGAAAACGAAACACTACGGGAAAGCATGAATAAATTTTAGTATTTAGCCAGAGATACTCACTGTTAACATTTATATAACATTTGTATAAATTTCTTTTGATAGAATTGGAATTATACCAGACAGACTTTTAGAATCTGATTTTAGAATCTGATTTTTTACTTAATGTAGCATGCATATTTTTTCCAGTGCCTTTAAATATATTGCCCAAAGCATGATTTCAAAGGATTTATAATATTCCATTGTACACACATACTATAATCTATTTAATTGATTCATCTCGTCAGAAATTTGTATCACCTCCAGTTGTTTCAAAATGATTTTTTTTTTAAGTTTATTTATATATTATAAGAGAGAGAGAGCACAAGCAGGGGAGGAACAGAGAGAGAGGGAGAGAGAAAGAATCCCAAGCAGGCTCTGCACTGTCAGCACGGAGGCCACGGTGGGGCTTGAACTCATGAACTGTGAGATCATGACCTGAGCCGAAATCAAAAGTCGAGCACTTAACCGACTGAGCCACCAGGCGCCCCGGGGAAAAAACAGTCTTGTTGACAACTTAATTTTCTTATTCAATTATGTTACTTAAATGGTCTAAGTAAGATAAGGAAGAGGTGGTCCAAGGATATTTATACACCAGTGACTACAGACGCATTGTGAAGAAAAACACTAGTCGGGAAAGGGCAAAGGTCTTATTTGAGTTTAAACCCATGGAGTTTCTGTTACTGTCAGAAAAGTTATTTTCTTCAGTTTCCTGAGGAGTGAGGAGCTCCCGGGGTTATTCAACTATTCATCGAAAGTTTCTGGTTAATCTCTGCGGAATCAAGCCTTTAACTATGAAGCATACTCTGGCAACAAAGCTTATGAAAGAGTTTACGGGAAATAGCATTTACTTACCAACCTATAGAATATGTTACCAGAAAATGGATGTTCACTGAAGCAGTAAATGAATTCAAGAGACTTGAGATAAATAACCCACTGTTCTCTCTCTCTCTCTCTCTCTCTCTCTCCCTCTTTACCTATTTGTGGGGTAGATTCATCTGGTTTGTCAGAAAGCTCTGGAATCATTAGGTCTATTCTTGTAGGGTTTGAAACAGCAGGGCCCCTAGCAAGTCCAAATCTAACTGTGAAAGCTTGTTGTCCATGGTGTCTGTGGGCCAGCTGGGACTTCCCAGCACTAAGGCGGTTGGAGCGCTGAGGCCCCACCAATACCCAGAGAACACCTTGAGGGGGGACGCCCTGGAGTCTACCAGCTGGGTGCTGGAGTGTCCTTTGTCATTTCTCTCTCTGTCCTGAAGCCCTAAGACCTCAGCTCGGCTAAGGATGGTCACTACCATCCCTTCACCGAGGGACCTGGCCTGTGACGCACTCTTGATACGTGTGTGGAATTCAGCTATAAATCTCTGCAAAGTCCTCGTCCCTCCCAAGAAGCGTGACTAGGCACAGCCACCCCCGTCTCTGCAAGTGGCGCCCTGGCTGTGTTCGCAGGGCCCTGCCATGCCCTGGCCAGTGTGGCCAACACTGGTGATTCAGCCAAGGTCACAGGGCAAATTTAAAAGGACGCGTTCTGCCAACACCCTAGGTCAGCTCAGTCGGCTCAGTCGGCCGGTTCTGTCCCAGGGCCTCCAAGGAGGAGCCCAGCTGCCACTGTGATGTCCAAAGCAGCGAACCCAGCTGGGTTCACCAGGACTTCTGACCCACAACGTGGTGAGCTAATAGCTATATCTGCAGTAATTCACAGAAACAGAAAACTGAGAGCAGAGTGGCTGGAGTCAGGAGGTAACAGAGAATTCCAGAGTTTCTTCCTTAGGGTCAGATTACTTACTGTCCCTAAATGGTAAACCAGTGACATCTTTTCTTCTTCAAGCCATTGGCGTTATGTTCTTGTTGTTCACATCCACCATGTTCCTGTGTTTTTTTTTTTTTTTTTTTAATGTCTACTTATTTATTTTGAGAGAGAGAGAGACAGTGCACACATGCAAAGTGTGAGCGGGAGAGGGCCGGGGGCGCGCAGGGGGGGGGGAAGAAAGAGAATCCCAAGCAGTCCCTGCACTAGTAATTAGCACAGAGCCCAATGTGGGGCTTGATCCCACAAACCACAAGAACATGACGTGAGCTGAAATCAAGAGTGAATGGTTACCAGACCGAGTCACCCAGGCGCCCCCGTGTTTCTAATTTTTTTTTTACAACGCACAGGCTTTTGGCAAGTTGAGATCCAGAACCGTAAAGGGTTTTTTCATAGGCAGAGATGTGACTTTTCGATCCAAGGCTCTCAAGGCAGCCTGTGCCTCAGAACCACCCGAGGCCCGGGCCCCTGCTCGTGAGACTGTCATTCCGGAGATCTAGGGTCAGGCCCCGGCACAGATATTTCATAAAAGCTCCTCCGTGATTTAATGTGCAGTCAGCAGTGAAACCAGGACGGGCAGCAAAATTCTAAGACACCCTTATGATCTCTACTCCCCAGAGTTTCTCCTGTGATCACGTTATGTCATGGAGCAAAAGGATTTGACAGATGTAATTAAGCTTGCTATCGAACTGGCCCTAAAACAGGGAGATTCTCTGAGTGGGCCTAACCTCATCACCTGAGGTTTTACTGAAACATTTTTTTGAATGTTTCATTTATTTTCGAGAGTGAGAGTACGAGCGGAGGAGGGACAGAGAGAGAGGGGAACAGAAGATCTGAAGCGGGCTCTGCACTGGCAGCAGCAAGCCCGACGCGGGGCTCGGACTCACGAACTGTGAGATCATGACCTGAGCCAATGTCGGATGCTCAGCCAACTAAGCCCCCCGGGCGCCCCACCTGAGGTTTATTTACAGTAGAATTTTCCCCGCTGGAGACAGAAGTCAGAGATACAAAGTGGGAACAGGAGTGGGACGGGATGGCCACTGGGGCCCGAGGATGGAGGCGGCAACGTGGAAAGAATCTGGGCGCCCTCCACTTGCTGGTGTGACCCTGGGCTGATAGCCAGCAAGGAAATGGGGCCCTCAATCTTACAAACACAGGGTACCGTCACCAACCTGAAAGACACGAGGGGTGGATTCTTCTCCAGAGCCTCCAAGGAGAACATCGCTCAACTGACACCTAGATTTCAAGTGACGTGGGACTGGACTTCTGACTTATATGAACTATGAGCTCCTAGGCAGGTGTTTTAAGTCCCTGAGTCTGTGGTAATTTGTCACACAGCAAAAGAAAACGACACCGGAGACTTTCAAAGCAATAAAAATAATTGGCCGTTTCCAGCCAAACTATTTTCAAATTATATTTCCCGTAGGAGTGAACTTGAATATCATTTTACATATTTCTTGCTACTGTAACAGTACTCTAATGTTTTAATTTGACACTCGGAATCTGAGGCCTTTAAAACCTTAAAACAGCCTGTTAAAACATGCTACAAGTTATGGATTCTAGCTTTTTTTCTTTTAATGCTTATTTATTTTTGAGAGAGAGAAAAAGAGAGAGAGACAGAACACAAGCAGGGGAGGGGCCGAGAGAGAGGGAGATAAAGAATCCAAAGCAGGCTGCAGGCTCCAGGCTCCGAGCTGTCAGCACAGAGCCGGACGCGGGGCTTGAACCCAGGAACTGTGAGATCATGACCTGAGCTGAAGTCAGAAACTTAACTAACTGAGCCACCCAGGCGCCCCTAGCTTTTGAGAGGTAGGGAAGCTATGGGTAATCCCTACCTGTGCCTTCAGCCACATAAATCACCAGTGTTGGCCACACTGGCCGGGTATGGCAGGGCTCTGGGAACACACCCACGGTGCCACCTTCAGAGGTATGGGGTGGCTGTGCCTAGTCACTCTTCTTGGGAGGATCGAGGACTTTGCAGATTTATGGCTGAACTCCATACATTTTTCAGAGTGGCCAGGTCCTTCAACTAATGGATGGCAGTGACCATCCTTAGCCGAGCTGAGGTCTGAGGGCTTCAGGACAGGGAGAGAAATGACAAAGGACACTCCAGCACAAACTGGTTGATTTCACAACTGCAAGGTGGCCCCCATGGTGTTTTCTGGGTATCGGTAGGACCTCAGCGCTCCAACGCTTTAGTGCTAGAAAGTCCCGGTCTCCATACTGCCATCAGTCAGGGACCTCTCTCAGCTCCGGATGTGCCCCCTTCCACTTCAGACCCACTGATGGTGCGCTGAGTCCTTGTGATGCTTCAGAAGAAACTCCTGGATTTTAAAGGGTTCATGTGTTAGGTCTACCAGATAGCCCCCCTTTTGCCCTATGTACACAGGAGATTATTTAAGGGTGAGGATCCCTGGGGGTCATTCTTAGAATTCTGCCTATCACACCCACCATCTTGTGTTCTGGCCCCTTCGGAATCCCTTCTGGTAATTACATGAGGGATGAAAATTTCCCTGTCATAACCCAAATGCGAGAATTGAAAGAAGATTTTAAAAAAGAGACGTAGGGTTCTATGTGTCAGGTCTATCCATGGCTGGGGTTGGAGAGCGATTTGCAGGGGCTTCCTGGAAGCCTGACTTCAAACAAACAATTCCAAGGAAATCTGGGTTGAGTAGATCATCTAGAAAGGTCTCCTCTTTGCTGAGAGCCACTTAAAGCTCGGGGTGGGCCTCACTTTGGACAGAGTGCATGCTTGTGTTTTTCCACTTGACCTCAGTCCTGGGGCTACTCAAGACATCCGAAAGCTGAACCTGGGGGCTCGGCCACAGGTCTGAGCTGCTGTTCTAACTTTTCACTGCTGTCACGCCATGTTACTTAAGTTCCAATGGACACAGTCGTTATAGCGATGATGTCCTCATTCTGACCTTCCAAGCCTACTACCTGGGATGAGATAAACCCTGATGAAAACACGCAAGTCCTTGCCTTCCTCAGGCGAGGTGAGCCACTGCTCAAATGTCACCTCCCCGACCTTCATATGTCACTGGTGTCCACACACCCAGTGATCCCGATTCCCCTGCCCCGAATTTTCTCCACAGTACATAACACCTTCCAATATAGCAGGTACTGTACTTTTTTTTAAGTTTTTTTTTTTTTTTTAACATTTATTCAGTTTTGAGAGAGAGGGAGAGAGAGAGAGAGAAAGAGAAGCAGAGCACAAGTGGGGGAGAGGCAGAGAAGAGAGGGAGACACAGAATCTGATGCAGGCTACAGGCTCTGAGCTGTGAGCACAGACCCTGATGCGGGGCTTGAACTCACTGACTGTGAGATCATGACCTGAGCTGAAGTCAGACGCCCAACCGACTGGAGCCACCCAGGTGCCCCTCAGGTATTATACTTCTTAAATTTTAATTGTCACTCCTCATGTGGGTGGAAGCTCCATGAGGGCAGAGATTCTGTTTTCCCTGCTGATTTCCCAGCACCTAAAATATTACGGGGCCCCAAACAGGGCCCCTCAATGAAGATTCATTGAATTAATATATGCAGAGTTTGGACATAATCTATCCGTGCTATACTTCGGTGGGCTAAACAGGAAGTTCTTTTAAGTTGAAATGCACATGGCTACTGTTTTTTCGTTTTTGTTTTTTTTTAAACTGAGCCATCTGAATTTTCTACAGTTTATTTTTGGCTTCCTGAGTCGGAGAAGACAAGCTTTAGAAGGCTTAAGAGGCGTCTCAGACAAACAGGTCTAGACAAAGGATATTTTGTGAGGAGTAAATAAATCAGACACATATGATTTATGTTTCCCTCTAAACTTATGGAGATTTAACAATGAATGAAAATTACTCTTCAGGCAGAATGACCTTTGGGCTTCATCAAGCGTAAAATGCTTTGAAAACTAGTTCAAGATGTACACAAGACAAAACAAAAAATCACCACAGCAGGAAATACTATTCTCATTCTTATGATGGGAAAGGTCTTATTGTATAATCCCTCCCTGCAACCTAATTATAACGGCATTAGGTGCCCAAGGACCAATTCCTTCTGGAAATCTGAATTGTCTTTTTGTATCCATCTAGCATTTCCCTCCATCCATTTCTGTGAGGTGGGGACATGACAGTGCCATCAAGCGTCAGTGGCCGCGTGCGGCTCGGCCACGGCCAGGACTCTGTTCCTGGCTTTTGTCAGCTTCGGTCTTCTGTTACCATCCCTACTCCCCCTACCCTAAAGCCTCCCGGGATCACTTTCTCTCCCCTACTCCTCATGCTCTTCCATTTCCCTGGCAGTGTGGCTGACATGCCGAGGGGTGCTGTCATTGGGGTGGCTTTCCTTTATGGGGTGGTTTCAAGCCCTGGAAGGGGCCGACGCAGAGTGTGCAGAGAGCAGCCGAAAGACAAAACGATGCATGGGAAGCCAGCTTTTCCCCTGGGAGTCTCCATTACTGGTCATTAACTGGACTAATCTTTTGCTCTTGCTTTTTTGGCGGAAAATGGGGGAAAAAAAGGTAACGCCAAAGACACGAAACGCTTACGTCCTTGGGTGGAGTCTGATTTGAAGACCCGTGGTTGTTGCTATTAGAAAGACAATCCCAACCCTGCTGCTGCTTAACCATCTGGGCTGGCTCTTGGCCAAGGCCTTGTTTTCTTGCTTGTTTCTTTCTTTATTTATCCCCGCTACCCTCAAAGCTTAAGATGGGGGAGGGAGTGTTGTGGTGCTAACATCTTCAAAATTTTTAGCAAAGTGGGGTAAAGGTATACGAAGGTGGGGCCTGAGTGGGGAGAAGGCAGGAGAAGGCTATTTTATTTTTATTTTAAAAAATTATTTACGTCATCTCTGCACCCAACGTGGGGCTCAAACTCATGATCCCATGATCAAGAGTCACAAGCTCTACCGACTGAGGCACCCAGGCACCCTGGAGATGACAATTTTAAAGAGGATGGCTATTTAATGGGAAAGGTAACACAATCCGATATGTACAAGAAAACACTGGAGAATATTTTCATGTCCTTGGAATAAAGATTTCTGCAACAAGATGCAAAAAGCACTGACCACTGGGAAAAGACTGACACACTAGACTTAACTAAAATTAAAAACTTTGTTCAACAAAAAGGTGAAAATTCAAGCCACCCGGGGAGGAGATATTTGCAATACGTCTATCTGACAAAGGATGGGTATCCAGAACATATAAAGAGCTCCTGAAAGTAACAAGGGAAAGAAAGACCGTCTGATTTAAAAATGGGCGAGACACCCGAAGGGCACATCCCCAAATGGACTACCCAAATGTCCAGTCAGCATACGGAAAAGTTCTCAGCCTCACTGGCCGGCAGGGAAGTGCAAATCCCAACCACAATCAGACACTAGTACACACTGATCCGAAGACTGGGACAACGCAGAAAAACGGGTCTCTCATCATTTGCTGGCGGGAGGTAAACAGCACAACTGCTTTAGAAACCTGTTTGGCACTCTCAACTGTGCTTGGATATATGCATCCCCGATGGCCCAATAATCCCATTTCTGGGCGTAGGCCCAGAAAGAACGAGTGCACGTGCGTTCCGAGAGACACACACAAGAACACACCCACACTATTGCAATAGCCCCGAACTGGAAATAACTCATCGGTCCGGCAATGATACAACGGATAAGTAAATAACGGTACGATCACACAAAAGGTTCCAAAGGGTAAAGAGAATGACGAACTACAGCTGGGGTAAGCCTTAGTAACTTAATACTGTATGAGAAAAGCCAGATGCAGGTATCGTAGTTTTTGACTGCGTTTATGTATAGTTCAAGTGCAGGCAAAACTACTCTAGCATTTAGGGATGCCTGCTTTTTGTTGAAAGCTATGAGGAATAAAACTGAGGACAAGAGTTATCTTTGGGAGTGGTGAGGGGCTACGATTAGAAAGTCATAAGAAAGATTTTGGGGAACCGGCAATGCTCCATTTCTGGATGTGAGTGGTGACTGCGTGGGTTTTCACCTCATAATCATCCATGAAACTATCACTTATACTCGAGGTATTTTTATCTTTATATACGGTATTTCACAATTAACAAAGCTTACGCTTTTAGATCGGGTGTCACTTCCTTGTGTAACCTTCCCAGAAAACAAATACCGTCCTGATAAACTTGAAACTTGAAGTTTGCAACTTGAAACCACATGCAAACAACTCTCCAAGTAACAGAGAAATGCTGAAGACATTCTAAGCGGGGCGTTTGTATCAATCAGGAAAAGGTGCCTCCTTCGGGAAGATGGTGCAGCAAACGCGGTCTGTCTGGACTGAAGCAGCCTGTTGGGTGCACCGCTTGCAGGGTTTGTATGTCCTCTGAGCAAAGAGAAAGGTGCCCCTTCCCACAGGAGATGCACACGTGGGTTGAGGTACATGGTTCGTTGGGTAGAGCACAGACTGGCTCTCAGTCCCACTCACCTCTTTGGGCACCACAGCAAACCCCACTACCTGGCGGCCCCTCCCCCAGAGAAGAGAAGGACACGAGTTCTACGCACACCGGCCCGTCCAAGCCATATGCGTGCCCAGAACAAACCCTGGCAAAGGCCTGCCGCCCAGAGCCGGGTGGAAGCCGGTCGACACGGTCGCTTACCGCATAGCCTTCTGTCTTCTTCTGACACCATTTCAGGAGAGCGTTGCGCTTGGAGCCGCCATATTCCCGGGCCAAGGCAGCCAGGGGGTCTCTTCTCTCCACACTAGTTAGAAAGAAGAGCACGTGGTAAAGAGAAGAGGCTAATTTTTAGGACCCTCAAGTAGGCAAGAAACAAATAACTAGATTATAGAGCAAAAGTCTAGGTCTCTCCAGTGAGATGCGTCTTTATTATGTCATGCCAGTCATACGAATGATATGTCTTTATTATGTCTCACGATATGAAGGAAGAATTAAATTGTACTGCTTGGCTGTCAGAAGTCTGGAAACAGGTTGATTTTCGTTTTCGGTTGTTTTTAAATCCATCTGTTGTTCCATTCATCTAGCCCTTTAGTTATTAAGTACAGTATCATTTTAATTAAAGACTCTAGAAAACTATTCTACGTGTTCCAAGGCTACACCTATACCTACGTAACCTATGAAAGGTGGGCTGAAAGGCCATTTAAAACCACTAGATTGGCTGCTTATGGAGAGGTGATAGGAATGGAGATAAAAGGGAAAAATCAGTAAAAACTACTCAAAAGAGGGGCTTTGCACACTCCAAAAGTGATACTCCCCACTTTGTGAGATACTAACTCATTTCTGAGCACCTGTTTAGCCAAAGGAAGTGATTTTACTAAATAATATAACAGCACTCTGAGAGCAAGACTTCAGGCACCCTCTTCTCAATTTTTATTTTTTTTAACTTTGTAAAGAAAAAAATTTTTTTTAACATTTATTTATTTTTGAGAGAGATAGAGCACAAGCAAGGGAGGAACAGAGAGAGAGGGAGATGCAGAATCCAAAGCAGGCTCCAGGGTCTGAGCTGTCAGCACAGAGCCCAACGTGGGGCTCAAACTCACGGACCATGAGATCATGACCTGAGCTGAAGTCAGCCACCTAACCAACTGTGCCACCCAGGCACCCCTCAATTTTTAATAGATGCCTACGTTACTTTAAAAGAAATCTTTTAAATGTTTATTTTTGAGAGAGAGAGAACAAGTGGAGGAGGGACAGAAAGAGAGGGGAACAGAGGATCCAAAGTAGGCTCTGTGCCAACAGTGAAGAGCTCAGCAGTGGGCTTGAAACTCACGAACCATGAAATCACAACCTGAACTGAAGTTGGACACTTAACCCGCTGAGCCACCGAGGCGCCCCTTGGCACTTTTTTATACTAGCAAATAATTGGAAACAATCAGATGCACATCATCAGGAAAATTAGTGAACAGAGGTACAGTCATACAAAGGAATACTACACAGCAATAAAAGCCAACGAACTGAGATGTACGCAATGACTTGAATGCACAGCAGGAACAATTTTGAATTTAAAAAAAAAAGAGAAAAGCACTGTATGTTCCCATTTATACAGAAGTTTAAATGAGAATTTAAATAATGTATTGTTTATATTGTTTGGGGGTGCAAGCGTACGTGGTGAAACTGGAAAGAGTAGCAGAGGACGACCTACAAAACAGTCAGGACAGTGGTGATCTTGGGGCGGGGCAGGGAGGCGAGGCCAGCGCAGAGGGGCTGACGGGAGATTTCAATGGTAATAATAATTTTTTCTTCCTTGCACCGGAAGGTTGATATCCAGGTGCACTGTTGTTCTTTATACCTTACACGTATCTTATTATTATTGTTTTGTATCATTCTGATACTTAATGAAAATACTTTAAAATATTTTTAAGGAGGAATGTAATGATTCCAGACCTCAGCAATCCGAATTAGGGTAGAGGTAGTAAGAAAACTTCATAAACTTGCACTAAAACTTTGCTGGTGCCATCTGATGCCTGGTTTTTCTTGTACCTGGCATTACCTGTAAACTCATATCCATGAGTTTCTGTGGTCAGAGTCGCGAAGAGCCTATGATGTTACAGTGACGTGGCCTGTGTTTACTAAAGCCACGTCTTACTTTGTCATTTAGAACTGAATTTTTAGGTCTGACAAATGAGGAAAGACTGAAATGAAGGTTGGGAGAAGAGTTTCTGTAAAGGTGGACAATTAAAAACATTTACTGGACAATTTTCTTTGAAAAGATAAAGTTAACTAGATATGGTGCCTGCTCCAAATTAATATCAATGGGATGAAAACTTCCAAAAGAAATTAATTTCTATCCTGTCATTCGTCTCGGTGATGTGAATACAAAAATAAAACAACACAGTGATTTCCACCAATTTAATCTTTCACGATGAAGGGTATCACATCAACAGCACACACACATAGCCTTTTCTTTTTTTTTTATTTTTATTTTTTAAATTTTTTTTCAATGTTTTTATTTATTTTTGGGACAGAGAGAGACAGAGCATGAACGGGGGAGGGGCAGAGAGAGAGGGAGACACAGAATCGGAAACAGGCTCCAGGCTCTGAGCCATCAGCCCAGAGCCTGACACGGGGCTCGAACTCCTGGACCGCGAGATCATGACCTGGCTGAAGTCGGACACTTAACCGACTGCACCACCCAGGCGCCCCACATAGCCTTTTCTGTACACATTTGTGGCCTAAAGAAAAGAGCCATTTCAGAGTAGCACTAATTCTGGTCCTTAAAAACAAGATTTGGGGGGTGGTTGGGTGGCTCAGTCAGTTGAGCGTCCGAGTCTATGAGTTTGAGGCCTGCTTTAGGCTCTGTGCCGACAGCTCGGAGCCTGGAGCCTGCTTCAGATTCTGCGTCTCCCTCTTTCTCTGCCCCTTCCCTGCTTGCTCTCTCTCTCTCTCTCAGAAATAAATAAACATTTTAAAAAGCTTAAAAAAAAAAAAAGTTCTGATCATTTAAATCTCCTGTGCAGAAACAAGACTAATGTGTAATATCTGGGGCTTTAAGTTAAACCTCTGAAAAGATATGACTTCATCTATTTGGGTGCAAATATAGGCCACACCCAAAGGTATGACAAGAGCTGAACTTATTCAGACTTTTATAAAATCCTATTGTAACACACATAATGCTGTAGTTATGATGTTTGCTAAAAAACCATTACTACTAAAGTGCCCTGTTTTGTGTACTCATCTATCTACGTACTCATAAGCACTGACTGAATGAAATGTTGTGTGTGTAACACAACACAGGGGGCTGGGAGAGACATCAAAGTGTAAGACGAGGTATTCACCATCTACTAAAGTGCAACGTATGAGCACCTAGGTGGCTCAGTCGGTGGGGAGTCCGACTTCGGCTCAGGTCATGATCTCACGGTTCGTGAGTTTGAGCCCCGCATCAGGCTCTGTGCTGACAGCTCAGAGCCTGGAGCCTGCTTCAGATTCTGTCTCTCTCTCTCTGTTCCTCCCCAGCTTACACTCTGTCTCTCTCTCTCTCTCTTAAAAATAAACATTAAAAAAATAAACATAGTGCAGCCTTCAATGGGGACGAAGGCACACACACCACACCACAGTGGATTAAATACCCAAATGAGGTTAAGACACCAAAGGCAGAGAAAGGGGGCATCGACGCTACCAGGGTAGTTTGCTTGGCTTTGAAGGAGAAGGACTTAGGGGAGTGTGAAAGGGACAGAAGGAAGACAATTCAGGCCAGAGCCTCGCGAGCAGTCAGCAACGCATGTGTTAGCGGCAAAGGCTGAGAATAAAACAGGCTCTGAGGGAGCGGAGGCCAGGGACACGCTAGCACGTGAGCAGGGTGAGACTAAGCTGCAGAGAACCAGAATAAGGAGCGAGGGTGGAAGAGTGCATGACGAGTCACGGGAGGTTTCTGACAAGGTCTGCACGGGACGCGCTCGGTGTTCTAGAGGATGACTCTACGTGGGGAAGCAGCGAGCGGCTAGAGGGCGGGGAGGTTTGCCGTGGCCTGGGTGAGCAGGGGCACAGAGCAGGGAGGAAGTGGCAGAGGTATGAGCAAAGACAGGTTTTTGGTGACCACCCCCGCAGTCTCTGTCCCCGCTCCACCACCCACCCCCCCCCATCACCACTAACGGGCTCTTTCGACACTGACTTCAAAATGCCCCTCCAGTCCTTCCGACACGCCACTGTTTACTGAACCACTACTCGCAATCAGAAACAACAGAAACAAGAGGCCACGAACCTAGTGGTTCCCCACTGCTTTACCGAAATGAGTACAGACCTCTAGCCTTGGCAATGAAGATCATTCACAATGTGAGTCCAACCTGCCTTTCCGGTGGTGATACCCTAACCACCTATCTGCCTCCTGGCCAATCCTGACGTTGATGATGTGTGTGCCAGGGCCCCTGCCCTCATGCGGCCTGCAGTCCAGTCTAACCAAACTAAACCACCGCCAGTTCCCTGAACTTCCAGCAGAGCCTCAAGGTGACGCCTGCAGGACCCCTGTGGCAGAAACGCTGCCTCCTCACTCCCAACTTCCTCATCCAACTAACAACTCCCCACGTAGTCTGCTTGTACTTCTTTTTCTACAGCTCTTATTTCACTCCGCCCCGTCCTGCTGTGCAGTGCCCTCCTCTCTTGCTGAAGGCAGGTGCTGAGTCTGGGTCGTTTTCATTCAGGAAATATATGTGAGAAGGAAACTGACCAGAGGGGATAAAACGGAAAGAAGAACACAAGGTCATCAGCCCAGTGCTTTCTCACTGATTCAAATGCGATACCTGAGTTTGCTCTGTGGTTTCAAGCCCCCCGTGGAGGCGCTCAGCAGCCTCGTGTTCCCGAAGCCCAGAGAAGGCGGTCTGCTCAGAGACTCGAGCGAGGGGCTCTTGCGGAGGTAAGGGTCCGGTTTCAGGTCCTCACCCCTTCCCTTTAGAAGATCTGTGTGAACAACAACATAATCACCTATTCCTGAAGAAGAGAAATCTGGTCACCACGCTTTCTTCTCAAGTACCATATAATTCTCATCTTATTCTCAAGTACAAATATATATAACAGATATAGATTTATAGATACAGTTTCCGATTAAGTAATAAAAATGCAAATAGGGACATAGTGTTTTCTAGAAAGGATTCTCCAGGCAGGACTGACTACAAGACTCATAGAGACTATTGACAAATTAGCCTCTTCTTCAAGAATTATGATGAATTTCAAGATGGCACCCGTGGAACACTGAACTGAAGCCCTTCCAAGAGCTCTGCACGGGTCACATGCCCACAAAACCAGCCCTGTCCCCAAGTAAAGCACTTTGTTTTAATCAGTGGGCATCTGAGAGACAGAGAGAGAGAGAGAGAGAGAGCGAGCGAGCTGGTAGGTAGGTGCCCAGTGGGATTTTCAAGTCACAGGTGGCAGCAGGCAAAAAGCTGATTACTTTTCCAAGAATTGATAACTATTTTGCAAGAAAACAAGCCATTCCAGTCATAGGGTCTGGCTTGCTTACAAATAAGCAAAAATAATTCTTTAAAGGCTCCTCTCTGCTGTCATATTAGAAACCAAAACACGTTGATGAAACAGGCTGGATCGTCCCGATGATGTTTCTTAAAGGACCACAAGGGTATAGAATGGGAGGAAAATTTGAGATGGTCTGGTCTGTAGTTAACGGGGGCAACGGCACAGAACTCAGTGATTTGCTCAGTGCCACACGACAGGCCTCTGTGACCAGGCTAAGCCCATGGTCGCCTCCTATGACACCACAGTCACGGAAGAAAACAATACTTGTACAGCTAAGAGCCACCAATTATGGGTAGTAAAGTGGGGAGTGAGGCTAATTAGCCTGGAAGAGCAGAGGGAAAACAGTGCTTACATCACTGAAGAAAACAACAAAAACAACGCATTAATCCCACTTTGGCAGCTTTTGATGACCTCAGTCTTGGCAAGGCTGGGTTGAATGCAAGCAACTTTGACCATGTAATCCTTTTTTTAGTATGGTAAATAGAATCATCCGGGTAGACAGGTGCCTGGTGGGCGAAAAGAGCGGCTGCTGACAATGAACTGTTTACTTCAGGGCAAGAGCCAGTATGGCTTTGGCGTCAGTATTTATCTTGTCAATTAAACAAATGGTTTCTTGACACAAAAGGAAAAAAAAAAAAAAAAATTTTTTTTTTTTTTTTTTTTAATAGGCTTCACGCCCAGTGCAGAGCCCAACACAGGGCTTGAATTCATGACTCTGAGATTAAGACCTGAGTGGAGATCAAGAGTCAGATGCTTAATTGACTGAGCCACCCCGGCTCCCCACCAAAGGAAATTTTAAAATGGGAGGAACAGAGAAGACAAATGTTATGACCTAAAGCTCACCTAGTACATTTAAAAATGGTTAAGATGGTAACTTTTATGTTATAGGTATTATATAATCAACTTATTCTATGTTATAGGTATTATATAATCAACTTATTCCTTATTTTCCACTATATGGCAAGTGTAGGAACTCAAATCGGGTGGGTTTCCAATACCCTGTTTTGGCCTCCCTCCATTTCTCCAGTTTGCAGAGAGATAATGACCTGCTCTACTGGACTCACTTACCCTTTGTATTTTCTTATTCTCCTGCCCTTAGACACCATTTTCTTCTTCTTCCTTGAGGTCATTATCAAGTCCTACATAAACCATTATCACTATCTGATCAGAGCAATCACCAGCCTCATTTCCAAAAGGCAACATGGTGAAAAGAATCAGAAAAAAAATCCTATCTTGGTCCCAGAGTCATTCAGAATTGGTGGGACCAGTTATAAATCAATTAGTCTCTGTAGGCCTTGAATCTCTCGCATGTAAAATGCAGGGGACGGGCTGAGGCGGTCTTCACATTGTCAGTATCGGTATTTATGTACGTTTAAAATCCTCTTTTTCCACGGAAAAAAGAAAACAAAATTCAGAAGTGAAAGAAAATACGGTGGTAAGGTTAAAGACTTTCCAGTGAAAGACCAAAACAATAACAATAGTTATTTCAGAAATAACTATGTTAAGAATGAACCTAATGGTGTTTGACCATGATCTAAAAGAAGAACAGCTAGAATTCCTTTAGATTCATACCGTGTTACAGAAGTTTTGTCTGATGCTTAGCAACACGGGACTTCTATCTATGCAATCTAGATTTCTGGCTTTCTGGCCTTCCTGTTAGGCACCAGCAAATAATTCATTTAGTGTTCGCGTTCCTTTTTATCTTTGTTGTTTCCTCACAACAGTGACCACAGAGTCATACACATAAATTTCTAGGGTAAATACTCAGGACAAGCTTAACATTCTGCTAATGCCTCTTTGTTCTGACAGGCGAACTGATTCCAAGAGACCAGACGTTAGAGTGGTAACAGCCAACACTTCCACAGCACCCACCCCACACCCGGCCGCGTTCACTCAGCCCTTGGAGCGATACTATGAGGCAGACAGTGTCCTTCCTTTTTTTTTTTTTTCCTATGTTTATTTATTTATCTTGAGAGACAGGGTGCATGCACACAAGGGAGGGGCAGAGAGAGAGGGAGAGAAAGAGAATCCTGAGCAGGCTCTGTGCTGACAGTGCGGAGCCTGTTTGGGATTCTCTCTCTCCCTCTCTGTCCAGCCCTCCCCCGCTCGTGCTTTCTCTCTCAAAAGAAATAAATAAAATACCCACAGGAACAACAGAAAGGGGACTACGCTCAGAGACAGAGCCCTAAAGAGGCAGTATTTCAGGAATTGTGGAAGCAACAGACCTTTAGAATCAGATAAAATTTTTTTCTTAAAATAGTGACTTCTAAAGATTGTAAATTATTCCCCTGAGATTCAGTAAAAAGCAAGCAACCCCCCCACCCCCTCCAAATCTGGACATTTCTCCTGAACACATGCACGCTGGGAAGGACAGCTGGCAGGAAACAGGATCCAACACCCGTCACACAAAACATTTGGGGTTTTCAACTGTTTAAGATAAACGCCATGGGTTATTTTTCTAAGCTCGGTTTCGGGCAAAGAAGAAACGTCGACCGCACAAAAAAATAAGTCAAAGGTGTTTGTATTACCTGAGAGTGGAAGTTCTGGAAGATCCAAATGCTGAGTCACACCTTTGCTGGCTGGCCGAACGCTACTGTAAGTGGAGTGTCTCTAAAAAACCAAAGGTACAGCAGCACAGGTGAGCTTGTGACCCCAAGGACAGCGTAAACAAGGCATGTGTGTCCACACAACGGTTCTTAAACTCATCAGAATCACGAGAGGGAGGTTTTAAAACAACTTATTTAGGGGCACCAGGGTGGCTCAGTGGGTTAAGCATCCGATTTCAGCTCAGGTCGTGATCCCACAGTCTACGGGTTCAAGTCCCACACGAGGTCTGGAGCCTGCTGTGGATTCTGTGTCTCCCTTTCTTTCTCTCTCTGCCGCTCCCCTGCTTGTGCTCACCCTCTCTCTCAAAAATAAA
This sequence comes from Herpailurus yagouaroundi, assembly GCF_014898765.1. Lineage (NCBI taxonomy): Eukaryota > Metazoa > Chordata > Mammalia > Carnivora > Felidae > Herpailurus > Herpailurus yagouaroundi. The sequence goes on along the minus strand of NW_024412439.1, from coordinate 2,896,073 downwards.
TATACATTGGAAAAAAAAAAAACAACTTATTTATTTGAATAGATAATAAATGCAATTGGCCCGATCCTCAAAAGAACAGAAAGGACATAAAATGGAAAGAGTCTCCCTCTCACTCCCACCACCTGTTTCTTCTCTTAATTAATCATAATGAATCAGCTTTGTGAGTACCTTCCTGGAAAATTCTACGTATATTCAAGGAGGTGTGTAAAAATACTGTTTCTGAATGGCCAACAGGCATATGGAAAGATGCTCAACTTCACTAATCATCAGGGAAATGCAAATCAAGACCACAATGAGATATCACTTCACATCTGTTAGAAGGGTCATTATTTTAAAGAGAGAGAGAGAGAGAGAGAGAGAGAGAGAATAACAAGTGTTGATCAAAATACAGAAAAATTAAAATCTTTGTGCACTGCTGGTGGGCATATAAAATGGTGCACCCGCTATGGAAAATAGTAGGGAGGCTCTTCAAAAAATTAAAAATAGAACTCCTACACGATCCAGCAGGTTCATTTCTGGGTCTATATCCAAAAAAAATGAATCTAGAAGACATTTTTGCACACCCATGTTTGTTGCAGCATTACTCACAATAGTCAAGAGGCAGAAACAACCTAAATGTCCATGGACAGATGAATGGATAAACAAAATGTGGTATTTACATACAGCCTTAAAAAAAGAAGGAGGGGGGGCACCTGGGAAGCTCAGTCAGTTAAGCGTCTGACTTCAGCTCAGGTCATGATCTCACGGTTGATGAGTTTGAGCCCCGCATCAGGCTCTGTGCTGACAGCTCAGAGCCTGGAGCCTGCTTCAGATTCTGTGTCTCCCTCTCTCTCTTCCCCTCCCCTGCTCACACTGTCTCTTTTTCTCTCTAAAATAAATTAACATTAAAAAAATTAAAAAAAAAAAGAATGCAGTATTTTTTCCACATACTGACATATAAAGATGTCTCTGATAGCTTCCTTCATTCACTCAACAAATATTTACTGAGCTTGTACTGTGACAGAACTATGTGCCGGCCACTGTTCCAGGCAAAAGATAGAATAGCAAGCAAAACAGATAAAAACCCCTGCCCTCATGGATTCCATTCCAACGACAAAGTGGAATGAGCCAGTGTCTGAATGATGTTTAGTGTAATCTAATTTATAAAACTTTCTCTCCCTCCCCCTTCCCCAACCACACACACTTTTATGCTAAAGAAAAACCTCTAGAAGGATACACAACAAGCCATCGACAGTGGTTCTGTCTGGGGCTAGGGAGCAAGGGAGATTTTTTTTTTTTTTTCAACGTTTATTTATTTTTGGGACAGAGAGAGACAGAGCATGAACAGGGGAGGGGCAGAGAGAGAGGGAGACACAGAATCCGAAACAGGCTCCAGGCTCTGAGCCATCAGCCCAGAGCCCGACGCGGGGCTCGAACTCACAGACCGCGAGATGGTGACCTGGCTGAAGTCGGACGCTTAACCGACTGCGCCACCCAGGCGCCCCACAAGGGAGATTTTTAAGTCACTCCCTTTTACAACGGTTAGGTCAGCGTAACACTGATCCAATGGTAACAGAGGTCAGAATAATGGCTACTTTAAGAGATTACTGACTGGGTGGTGGCATGGGGGCGCCTTCTGGGGTGACGAGAATGCTTTACCTTGGTGTTGGCTGCAGGGGTGGTACATACGGAAACATTCAAGCTATATATGTTTTTTTAATGTTTATTTATTTTTGAGAGAGAGAGAGAGAGAGAGGCAGAGTGTGAGCGGGAGTGGGGGGTGGGGGGCAGAGAAAGAGGGAGACACAGAATGTGAAGCAGGCTCCAGGCTCTGAGCTGTCAGCACAGAGCCCGACGTGGGGCTCAAAGTCCCAAACGGTAAGATCATGACCTGAGCCAAAGTCAGACGCTTAACCGACTGAGCCACCCAGGCGCCCCAAAACGGTACTTGTTAATGACAACATTACCCTTGGCTCAGAGAGAGCAGAGTGCTGAATGTTACTAATAACACTGAAAGCCCCAGCCTTAGAAAATGCCAAGTAGCGAGTGGGTTCCATGGTGTAATGGTTAGCACTCTGGACTCTGAACATGCCAAGTAGCTCTGATCTAGAACCTTCACAAAACGGCAAAGGCGACACAGATTGTACCCAGTGAACTCTAAGAACTTACAAATTATAAATGTTTTCTCTCTCTGGGGGGCTTTTGGGAAAAAAAAGAAAAGACACAATTCTTTGAGAAAAATAACTAGTTCAACATCCACTTCTGGTAAAAATTACAATCTTCGGTTAACTGAAAATTTTAAATATACCTTACAAACAAAATTATATGAGGTTTAGAGTGCTTCTCTTGGATCTTTATCAGCCTCAGAACTGCAATTGTTAAAATTTTTAAAAAATATCTATTTATTTTGAGAGAGACAGGGAGAGAGAGACAAAGTGCACCTGTGTGAGCAGGGGAGGGGCAGAGAGAGAGGGAGACAGCGAATCCCAAGCAGGCTCTGCACTGTCAGAAATCGAGAGTCAGATGCTTCACTGACTGAGCCACCCAGGTGCCCAGAATTATAATTAAAAAAAAATTTTTTTTAATGTTTATTTTTGAGAGAGAGAGAGAGAGAGAGAGAGAGCACGCACACAAGAGCAGGGGAGGGGCAGAGAGAGAGGGAGACACAGAATGTGAAGCGGGCTCCAGCCCCTGAGCTGTCAGCACAGAGCCCGACGCGGGGCTCGAACTCACGTATTGCGAGATCATGACCCGAGCTGAAGTAGGACGCTTAACTGACCGAGCCACCTAGGCATCCCTAGAATTGTAATTTTTAACGAAAGTTTCATTATTATTATCTTACTCCTATTAAAAACGACGTTCAATGTGCCTCAAAGAATAAAACAATTGGGTTTTCACTTTCCCTTTGCGACTTGCCTGGGCACAAGACACCACGATGATACCACGTGGCACGGGCCACCACCCACGTGGCCAAAGCTCTCTTACCTGCATTGGAGAAACAGCAGCAGCTGGAGTGGTCCTCACGGGGATCCCGCTCAGGGGGCTTCTGGGCGTTTTATGGACAGAAATATTCTGTCCGGTTCCACCTGCCAAGCAAAGAGAAGGGAACATTTGTATGCAGTTCCAGTTCAAAACAGCAAGTGACAGCTCCTGTTTTGGTGACTACAAAGGCATCCCAGGATGCTTCTAAGGTACCACTCTGTTCTCTCCTCTGGACTAGTGCTGAACAGGGGAAGGAGCGGGGAGGAGCCAACTACATGGGGGTTGCTCTTAGAGGTGGGACACACAGTGACGGGGGTGGGGGGAAGAAAACACGTGACGAGGCATCTAAGGCAAGAAGGAACAGGAAAATTCTTGCACAAACCATTCACTGTTCATTCACTTCCTATCTTCACAGACCGAACGTAGTCACCGGCTTTCATATCTTTTAATATTTGCAGGCTAATCTTCATCTAACTTAGCTACAAACTATTTTAGCAAAGACAACCAGGTGCATCCTAGGATTAGCTAGGGGTAATAACTCTAGTCTCCCTACACCACAGGCGTATCTGTTGCGGTCAAGAGAAGAAATATACTGCTATTTTGGACAGATGCACATTTGGTTTCTTCCATCTACTATATTTATGTGCGTAGAGTAGCAACATGCATTTTCCTCACGTACATAGTTAACAGTGAATAACGGTGAACTGTGAGCCAGAGAGACATTTACAGAAAAATCTGGGAATGTATCAAGATCAGGCATGACAGGTCAGAACAGGCAGTCGCACATAAGACCAGGGAGAGAAAAGTCTAACAGTATGTTGTGAGACGAGCAAGGCCGGCGGCGGGGGGTGTCCAACAAGAGAGCCAAATGCATAGATTCAACACCTCATTTTCTAGGAAATGAAGCCTCCGGCTGACCCTGCTAACTCTCATGAGACGGTAAGAAGGCCAGTGGTGGTAACCTGAGTTTAATGGACATAGAGGCAGAAGAGGAACATGGCAAGTCTGGAATTAAAGCTAAGGAAGAGGTGGAGAGAAAGAGGAGGCTGTATTACATGTGACGCAGACTCTTCAGGGTTGTCTTACGGGAGCTTCAGCAAGGCTGCAGAAGTCTCTTGTACACGGCAGCTACGCGCAGAATGATGTAGACGAGCCCTTGTGGTTGCATTAATTTGGGGCCAGTGTGGAGTAGAGACAGCTTGGTATGTGGGGCCACCGTCTGAATTTGAGTTGGATTCGTGAGACCAAATGATGAAATACCTGGACGTCCCAAGTCAAATGACTTGATGAGGGACTTAACGGTGGTCGCAGATTCCGAAGGCGTCGGAGATGTTCTGTTCACATAGACGCCATGCCACCGGCTGGGAGCATCGACCTCGGGGGGTTCTGACTCTTCATTCACAGGTCTGCATGGTAAAGAGTACGGCAAATTGAAAAGGTGGAGGATGTTCCCAGGGGGGAAGAGACACAGATGGAAACAGAAACAATGCCGAGAAAAACAAATCCGGGAGGAGGATCCCCAATTTAAAATCTCATTTTCTGTATCCGCTTTGCCTCTCTGGGAAATAATATAGGTACTGCCCTCTATTTTTATCAGAGATGTTTTCTTGGGAATGGCCAGGAAAGTATTTAAAAAAATTTTTTTTAATGTTTTTAATATTTTTGAGAGAGAGAGAGAGAAAGAAAGATAGGGGGACACAGAATGAGAAGCAGGCTCCAGGCTCTGAGCTGTCAGCACAGAGCCCGATGTGGGGCTCGAGAGATCATGACCATGAGATCATAACCTGAGCTGAAGTAGGACGCTTAACCACCCACCCAGGTGCCCCATGAAGGGGTCTTTTAAAGACAGATCATCTGATTCAATTCTCTTGTGCCTCATCTGGGACATGTTAGCGTGTCATTTAATCTCCCTGTGAATGAGCCAAGGCAAGACCTCCCAATCGTCTGATTTCTAAGTCACTACTCTTTTTCTTATAGCAAATTGCTACCAGCTGTTTTTGGAAGATGACTCATTTATGAGAATGGCTCAAACAGAATATTTCTGGCAGTGTATTTTAATAAGGTCAGTGGAAGTTTAAAATATTTATTTACTGATCTTTCTGGGATCAATCCAGCTGCTCATAAGCTTCCATGGTTGAATTTACTTGTCCTTAATTCTCAAAGCTTTCTTCTGTTGCTCTGTGATCGATGTGAACAAAATACATTTTAGTGAGGCGGAACTTAAAACATTGAAATCATGCTGTCCTACACTTTTGTCTCCCCCTTCTTTTGAGTGAAAAAAAAAAAAATCAATAACCTGGTGACTTCCTTGAAAGAAAATACCAGGAACTTCAGAAACTGGTAGGGAGCTGGGTTTTAAAAAAATGTCTTTAATGTTTATTTATTTTTGAGATAGAGAAAGAGAGATCCAGGGAGGGGCAGAGAGAGAGGGAGACAGAGGATCTGAAGTGGGCTCTGCGCTGAGACCAGAGAGCCCGATGTGGGGCTCAAACTCACGAACTGTGAGACCATGACCTGAGCCGAAGTTGGATGCTTAACCGACTGAGCCACCCAGGCGCTCACCTCAACCCCCCCAATGTTTTTTTAACTGAATGAGTTTGGTTTTTGTATTTTCCCCATTGTGTTATACAGTATAAAATCAAGTGGTGAATACGCAGAAATAGAATGAAATCAGGTTAGGTACAAGCAGAAAAAAAAAAATCTCCAATTTCTGTCCCGGCCATTCCGAGGAAGGTCAGAAACAAAGTGAACCACCTTTTCACCAACCCATTTAAAGGACGGGCTCCCAACGGGGCTTTGCAGAAACTCAGGGCACCCTTCAAAGGAAGATCTTTTTTTTTTTTTTGAGAGCGAGAGAGAGAGAGAGAGAGAGAGAGAGAGAAAGAGAGAGAGAGAGAGAGACCGCATGCATGCACAAGTAGGGGAGGGGCAGAGAGAAAGGGAAAGACAGAGAATCCCAAGCAGGCTCCGCACGGTCAGCGTAGAGCCCGATGCAGGGCTCAAACTCACGGACCGTGAGATCATGACCTGAGCTGAAATCAAGAGTCGGATGTTTAACCGAATGAGCCACTCAGGCGTCCCGAAGGAAGATCTTTTTTAAAAATTCATTTTCATTTGGTTCCTTGATAATTTAATGCAAACAATCCTACCTTCTGCCAAGGTATTTCCTTCAATCACCTACATTTCTCTGTGATTCAACAGATCAATGATTAATAGGAAGGCTCATTTAGAAAAGAACAAGGGTCCAAGAGCCGATTCCCAGTCCTCTGGCCTTCAGATACCCGAAGACTATATTTCAAATGATCAGTCGGCTTGCCTAGAACAGTAAGAGTCAGTAGTGGGGAACTCTGCAAGTTGTTTAGGCAGATCGGAGAAGCCGCTGAACCAAATACCACCCCCTGCCCCGCCATGTTATATAACAGGGACGCGTGTGTATATGTGCACGCACACGTATGTCAGGGGTAGGAGAAGGATTCACAAAACAAAGCCTGAATTGAAGAACCACAGAAAATGGCTATTAAGAACACTATTGTTTTTTTATTAGCACAGCACCTTAATCATCAATAGATCTGAAATTCCTTTACGCCAGCCTGTTAGGATTGTCCTAGATCGACCAGTAACAACCCTGGCAATAAATGAAATACTACATTTTCTCTGTTTTAAGGAAGAGTAAGACTCTGTATTCTATAAAGGATGTTAAGAAATATTAAGCATGTAGCAGGTGCACTGTCACGAATTCATTAAATACAGGAAAAGCTTCAAGGTTAGGAATTTGTTCTATGCTAGCTATTACGTCCTGAAGACAGAGGTTAGGTTCGAAGGTCAATCTGTAGAACAAGGCCCACACACACATATCATCAAATGAGCTTTGAAAATCTCCTATGTCACCCAGAAGTACAGCTTCCATGGTTTTGAAGGGACAACTGTATGCAAAGATACTATCTTTCAATACGCCTAGTATTCGATTTCCCTATAGCATCGAGCAAGCAGTCTCTCTATATTCAGGTGCCTCGCAGATAAAGGAGCTGCCGTGTGCTTAGGGGGCACGATGAAAACAATAAAAATGAGGCATGTCTCCATCTGATTCCAGAATGTAAGACTATGATAATAATGAACGATTTTTGCCCAAAAAAAAAAAAAAAAATTTGTGTACAGCTCCATAGTAAGTACCATGTATCTTAAAAACGTTATGTAATTTACTTAACGTGTATTTTTAAAAATGCTATCAGTCTTTATTTCATTGCTCTTATTTTCATGCGGTAATCTGCTCTTAGGAAGGGGCAACCCATACCCGAGAATGACCGACCGTTGCAGGCAAGGACCACGTACTCACTGTTGCTGTACCTTCTAGGTCTTTGGTTCTAATTTAAACGTATGTGCCCGTGTGTCTGCAGTCATCTTTTATTTTCAAAATGTTACGCAGTCTCTCTAATTCGCTGCTCTCTTTGGTTAAAGATAGAGTCTTCAAGTGGTGCTGACTTTCCACAGCACTTATTTCGTCACCCAGGTCCATGTCGATGCAAGAATGTAACATGTGAGCTCTTATATGCGCTTAGTTTAAAACTTTTTTTAATGTTTTTATTTTAGTTTTGAGAGAGACAGAGAGAGAGAGAGAGCAGGGGAGGGGCAGAGAGAGGGGGAGACGCAGAATCCGAAGCAGGCTCCGGGCTCCGAGCCGTCAGCACCGAGCCCGACGCGGGGCTCGAACCCACGAACAGTGAGATCATGACCTGAGCTGAAGTCAGATGCTTAACCGGCTGAGCCCCCCGGGGGGGCCCTGATACTTAGTTTTAAAGTATTCAAAAGTTAACTACCTCTGTGTCACACCACCGCTACCTTCATAACTGGCAGGTCAGTATCTGTAAAGACCAGTCATGTTCCTGAAAACCGGAGTGAGCCCAGCTCCAGGCCCTTCCTGGCACCACACAGACTCATAACCTCTGCCTCCCCTCCACTCACCTCGCTTCTGGGCTACAACCCTAGCTACCCGGGGCTCTGTTCCGTTTAGGTCTTCCGTCTGTGCCTTTGCTCATTCTACGCCCTTGCGTGGAATGCAATTTTCTCCACGTGTTTCTTACTGTCGTGCGTGGGACAAATCTAAAAGTGGTCTGCAGCTCTAGAGTGAAACAGAAACGCATAACTATTCTGGCTCTCAGGTATCCGTGTTTTCCCGAATCTCATTCTGGAATTTCAGTAGAAGCATAGACACGGCAGTAAAACAAACAGGGTAAGAGAGCACTTTGAACACAGGCATCCTCATCTCCAAATCCCAGCAGTGAGAGTCACTGTGGAAATCCTGCCTCAGCACCGGACGCTACAGAAAGACAGCATCTACCTGGCCTGAGCTGTGAGGACTTTCTGCTACATAGAGAGTAAGTGGGAGGAGTGGGGGGAGGGATGGAAAGTAAATACTACGGCTTGATTCCCGATTCCCTTTCAGAGAAAATGAAGATGTGGGGAAGCTCCTGTGACAGCCCCCGTTAGGGAGCTGGGCCTCAGAGGAGCAGAGGAAGCCCTGAGCACAAAGAGCATTCTTCCTGCAAGGGCTGGGCGACATTAACATAGGACTGTCCGAAGAGGCCAGAGATGGTTTATCCCAGGTAAAAGGACAGTAGCAGAAAGGGGCAGATTAGGAAGAGCCACAGCACGTCCCTGAAATGGACAATGGCTAGCAAAAGCAGGCCCAGGATGCTGGTTCCCACAATTAGTTTCACCAGAGAAGGAACTGGACACATGAATTTCACCCACTACGAACCTGTTCCTCTGTACTTTATTTGAGCTTCTGTGTCTCCGATATGTAACACCAATTTACCTTAAAGAACCTTCCTTCTCGGGCGCCTGGGTGGCTCAGTCAGTTAAGCGTCCAACTTCAGCTCAGGTCATGATCTCAAGGTTCACTGGGCTCTGCGCGGACAGTGGAGAGCCTAATTGGGATTCTCTCCCTTTCTCTCTGCCCCTTCCTCTCTTTCTCTCTGTCTCAAAATAAATAAACTTGAAAAAAAAAAAAAAAAAAAAAGAACCTTCCTTTGTATCCTTTAAAAAAAAATTTTTTTTTTTAATGTTTATTTTTGGGAGGGAGAGAGAGACACAGTGCAAACAGGGGAGGGGCAGAGAGAGAGGGAGACACAGAATCTGAAGCGGGCTTCCAGGCTCTGAGCTGTCAGCCCAGAGCCCGACGCGGGGCTCGAACTCATGAACCGCGAGATCGTGACCTGAGCTGAAGTCGGATGCTTAACAGACTGAGCCACCCAGGCGCCCCTCTTCATATCTTTTCAAGACATGAAAAGATTTCAGCAGTAGTCAGGCAAAGTGGGTACAGACGTAAGCAGCACCTATAGACAATGATCTTGCCCTGATACACTAGCCCATTTAAGCAAGAAGAGGAGACAGGCAATTATCTGCCCTGCCCTAAGACATGCCCTGATCTATGCACAGATTCCATAACATAAAATGAAAGGAATGACTGCACTCAAGGGAGAGCAGACATTTGTAAATTCATGACAGGAGACAGAATCATATGCTTGATAGAAACTGCCTTGAGAATACAACAAAATTCAAGAAAAGGGGATAATATATGAAAGATGACAGTTTACGATGAAAGGCCAAGTCTAAAACACGATATCAGCAATCTAATAATCCCATTAAAATCTTTTTAAAGCAGTTTTGTTTAAAAGTTCTAGAAAAAAAGAAATGAAAACACATTAGGAACATCCCTCTAAATATAGACAAAATATAACATAAAGGTGGAACTTTGATTTAGTGGGTAGAGGATGGTTTGGATCATAAATGGTGCTGGCATGACTGGCTGTCCACCTGGAAGAAAAAGACTCATACCTCACATCGGACTAAACAAAGAAAGGTAGACCAAATATCTGAGACAGAGAGAGAGAGAGAGAGAGAGAGAGGGAGAGAAAGAAATAGATGAAGGAAATGTGACAGCCTATTTGTGTAAGATTAGGGTAGGGGAAGCCTTTTTTTCATTTTTTTTTTCTTTAATTTTTTTTTCAACGTTTATTTATTTTTGGGACAGAGAGAGACAGAGCATGAATGGGGGAGGGGCAGAGAGAGAGGGAGACACAGAATCTGAAACAGGCTCCAGGCTCTGAGCCATCAGCCCAGAGCCCGACGCGGGTCTCGAACTCACGGACCGAGAGATCGTGACCTGGCTGAAGTCGGACGCTTAACCGACTGCGCCACCCAGGCGCCCCTCATTTTTAATCTTTATTTTTGAGAGACAGAGAGAGACAGAGCACGAGCAGGAGAGGGGCAGAGAGAGGGAGACACAGAATCCGAAGCAGGCTCCAGGCTCCGAGCCATCAGCACAGAGCCCAATGCAAGGCTCAAACTCACAAACCGTGAGATCATGACCTGAGCCGAGGTCGGATGCTTAACCGACTGAGACACCCAGGTGTCCCTAGGGTAGGGTAAATCTTAAACAAAACAGAACAAAACAAAACCCAGAAACAGTAAAAGAAAATACTAATAGATTACACTGTGTAACAATATAAAATTTTCCCTGATCAAGATGAAGAGCCAAAAGACCCATAATATACTGGAATAAATACGCATCCATAATAAAATGCTGATTTATAAATGGATAAGAGAAAAACAATCATCTCAATGAAAAAATAAGCAAAAGTGCTAAACAAGCAATTCTCAAAAGATAAAACACAGATGGTTAACATAAAAAAAATGCAAAGTTAAAGTACTAATGAGATAGAAGTTTTTGTTTATCCTACTGTCAAAAATTAAGATTGGTATTATCTGCTTCTGCTAAGGCTGTGTATAAACAGGCACTCTCATCAAGGATAAAAGGTCATAAGTCTTAGGTAAGTAATCTAACAAACCTATTAAAATAAAAAATGTGCATATCCTCCATTATAGCAATGATATTTTTACGAACCCATCCTATGAAAATAAAACCACATATCTGTAAGTGTATGTGGATAAGGACTGCTGTTATCCCATTATTGGGAAAGTAAAAAACCATGAAATATAACCCTTGATGTTCACGGATATGACAATATTCGAATGTTCTAGGGCACATTCATCCTCTGGGACACCAGGCAGCTATGAAAATGAGTTAAATTCATATACATTGACCTGGAAGGATGCCCATGGTACACTGTTGAGTGAAATGTGAAAATGCAGAGTACTGTATAGAATATAATGCCATTTTTATAAAAAAATAAAAACGAACCTTATATATTTTTAGGAGTAGAGGAGGAGGTAAAGAAAAACAAACATGCTGTGAACACTGATTACCTTACAGGGTAGTATTAGAGAGAGAGAGAAAAAAACATATGTGTGTATATATATATATATATA
>NW_024412439.1:2767588-2884684 GCF_014898765.1 Herpailurus yagouaroundi | reverse complement strand
ATATATATATATATATATATTTTTTTTTTTTTGAGAAAGAGAGAGAAGGCCCAAGTGACTGAGGGGCAGAGAGAGAGAGAATCTCAGGAGGGGCAGAGGAAGGTGGGGGGGAGGGAGGGAGAGACAGAAGTGGCACTTGTGTTTACCTGAAGCAGGAGGGCTCGACCTCATGAACTGTGAGATCATAATCTGAGCCAAAGTCAGATGCTTAACGACGGAGCCACCCAGGCACCCCAGGGAAAAGATTATTCTTCATTATGCATTTCCATTTTGTTACCCGGACACCTAAATATTTGTAATTAAGAAGAAGTCCAATATACCCAATCACCAAGTGACCTATTTATTTTTACATTTCAACAAGACAAATCTAGACTTCAAATTCCATGTACTAGATTTTTTTTTTTTTGAAACACTGGCGTTTTGCTTTGACGGTTTATGCAAAATCAGTATTTTTGCCCCTTGCCCTCTTGTTACCATAGTGAAATCATTTTTAAAAACTGCATTCATATTTAAAATCAGCCTCCTATCAACAAATCTGTACTGAAAGCCCAGCTTGCTTCTAGCTCAAATTCTAGTTATTGGACGTGGCTTTAAAGATCTCAAACTCCATGCGCTTAGAAAATGGAAGACAAGATGACACGAAGGCCCTGCGAAAACGTGGCCAGTGATTACAAATCAGGCAACAGCGTCTTCTGAATAGTAACATATTTATTTAGCGGTTCATAAATGCTTGCGTATAAAAATATTCAACGGTACCCAGAGTAAAGAGAGATCGAAATACGGGGTGCAAATATAGCTGTGCATCTGAAGTTGAGGTTATGTTCTTACTCTTCCTGTTGAAAAACACCTGACAAGTGAATTTCACAGCATTCCAAGAAATTTGCAATCTGAGGTAAAGGTCTCCCAGTATATAAATTGGACAAGGCCAGTGAGACTCTGAACTATTTTTAGGGAGAAGGCATTGAACTAACTCTCTTCTTTCTATCACCAAGCTAAATGTTTCTAGGGATTCTGGGCTCTCTGGTTGGGACATGCCAGACCATCCTCCTGAGTTACAGTGTTCCTGTTTCTCACGTCCTTGTACCAGACAGGGACTCTGGTCTCATCCTGGAGACACACAGCTAAGATCCAGAACTGTCTGGGCCACAGGAGGCCGTGCCTGACAGCGGCCGCCGAATTAACGTGGATCTTCACAAACTTGGTACTTCCAGAGTTTAACATCACACTCTGAATTCTGGATCCCACTCAACGACACACTTCTGGATTCAAAGCCTTTCAGTTCCCGAGTTTTATTCCTGAGGCATCTGTTGTAGTTGTTGACTAATTTTCAGTCAGATTCCAACGGACACTGTCACCACGGAAGATTACTGCTTCAACTACATCCTTTATTGTCAGCCAAACGTCTATTTGTGTTGAGCCCAACAGAGATTTGGGAAATCAACCCCAAGCTTAGTAGTGGCTTGTGTCCGATGAGGCCATGAAGTCAGACCCCAGCCTGAAAGGGCTCATTCGAGACTTGATATGAAGGAAGCGGAACCTGCTGGCTTCTTCAGAACGAGACCTCACACAGACGGCTTCCTATTTTGCCTTCAGTAGTGTTAATTCCAAGATTGTCAGATACCATTTTCAAGAGGAAGCACAGAAATAAACTCCAGAAAGTCGAACACAAACATGGGCTGTGTTCGCCTCTGCTCCCTCGGAACACCCTAGTTGCACATAAAAAAAAATGTTTCACGACATGCTTGTGCTTTTTTTGTTTTGTTTTGTTTTCCAGAACTTCATCTTAGGCTCCAAATAAAAGACTTCGGGATCTTCTGAGAAAAAAAGGGGGGATAAAAAAAAAGGAGGGAAGGATCATTCATCTTTGATCGTGCACAATGAATGAGTGGATTCCAAAACGTGGAAAAAAGGTACAGACTTGATGGCAATGACTCTGTGTGAAACAGTGGGTGTTATAAGGAGACAATCTGGCTCTTTGAAAGGGGTCATTTCTCCTCTACATTATTCCCCCTTTCATATAGAAATGGCTGTAGTTTCCCATCATGGCAAGGGCTGGGCTGTCTTTCTTCCAGCAAATGCTCTGCTAGCTGACAGAGACCACGGAGCTGTGGAAATAGAAATGGAGGGGGAAAGGCTGGTAAAGGAGTTCCTTGAGGCAACATGCTCTCAGGCTACACACAGAGGAAGGAGTGGCTGACACTGACCCACGGGGAAACACGAGCAATCTAGAATAGGACCAGCATGTTTTCATTCCTGTGCCTCTAACAGTTTTGGAAGTCAAAGGTCTTCAGTCAGAGAACATGCCAGAGACTTCAAAACACCACCACCAGCCTCCTCTCACTAGACCTTCACCAACGGGCAGCTGTGCTGGGGAAGTAGAGACCGCCAGGAGGCACAAAATCAGGCCCCTCTGTAATTTACAGAGCAGTTCGGGCATCCCTCCACTGTCCTAGTAGAGGCCAAAAAAGAAAAAAAAAAAAGGGGGGATTTCTTTTATTATTAAGGCATAAAAGTCCTGAAGATCTAGGGAAAGCTTACGTCCACACTTTTCAAAGCAACTCTGTAAAGACTGGGGTTTGGGGGGCAGGCACCTGGATGGCTCAGTTGGTTCAGCATCCGACTTCAACTCAGGTCATGAGCTCATGGCTCCTGAGTTCGAGCCCCACATCGGGCTCTGTGCTAACAGCTCGGAGCCTGCAGCCTGCTTCAGATTCTGTCTCCCTCTCCCTCTGCCCCTGCCCTTCTCGTGCTCTGTCTCTCTCTCTCTCAAAAATAAATAAACATTAAAAAAAAAAAAATGGGGGTTAGGGGATGCAGACATCGCTCTTTAGGACTCTAGGCTGTGTATCCAATGCCACAGATGCAAATTCCAGCCATGAAAACATGAGGAGTGGAAGGGTTGTGCTGGGATCCCAGAGGGCCAGTTTGCATATAGAGGGCCACAGGAAGTACCAGAGGCCCCTGACGGTCTCAGGTGCCCAGAACCCGCTCAGAAACCCCCGTGAGAACAGGTCACCCTTCTGGTGGGGCCAGGGAGGCTGTATTAAAGTCACTGCAACGAGAGAACCGAAGAAGATCTCCGAGAATCTACACCTCCGACTTCCAGGCTCTGCCTTTCAGTGAGAGTCCTAGAACCACCACCCCTCCCTCCCCGCCCCCCGGCGAGCGGCTGTGACACGTTACAGCTGTGGGAACACAGAGGGCGGCACAGGCACGTGACGGACGTCAGGGCAGGATACACCGTGCACACAGAGTTAGAGCCGATTCCAGAGAGTCTGGCAGTGATAATATGCCACCACGCTGCCCGCTTCAGAGGGGACAACACAAGAGCCAGTGAGCGGCACGAGCTAGACACGTTCGGCATCTCAGCCGTTCTGTTTAGAAATCGCTACGGTTCGTGAGGCACAGATGTTGAGTGTTTTTAATGATCTCTTTTTCAGATGTCACCATGGATGCTTACTGGGGTCATATGATAAACATACAGTGAGAACCGAGTAGGTCACCCTAAAAATAATGGTTTTTACTGTTTCAGAGTAAGAGAAAAAAAAACGTGTAGGTCTTTCCCTGTTACCGTTGGAGAAGCCTGGGTCACTCACTGCTCAACAATGTCCCTTCACTAGAAAGGTTGCATGTGGCCCATCAAGTCACTATGTGGGGCTGCGTGTGCGTTCTCTGTATCTGAAGGCCAGGCCCCAGGTCTTGACTTTTCCAGAAAAAGGCGTGATGTTTTAATTTCGATGGAAGTTTTAATTTTAACGTCTTGCTCTTAATGACTCAAAGTTGAAAGAAGCCAGAGTTGAACAAGTTATTATCCTTTCATCCATTAATTTACCAATGTCCGGCAGAACAGATCACTTCCAGGCCACTAAGAACTACCCTGGCTTGTACAGAGACGCCTGGGTGGCTCAGTCAGTTAAGCGTTCGGCTCTTGACTTCAGCTCAGGTCATGATCTCACGGTGCGTGGGTTTGAGTCCCACGTCGGGCTCTGCCCTGGCAGCACGGAGCCTGCTTGGGATTCTGTCTCTCCCTGTCTCTCTCTGCCCCTTCCCACTTGTGCTGTCTCTCACAAAATAAATAAATAAAGTTAAAAGAAAAAAGAACTACATTGGCGTGCTCAAATTTCTGTTAGAGAAAAGTGAGGTCCACAGCCCAGCTAAAACGTGGAGATGCCACTTTGGGAGGTTACAAGGACTGCATTGGGCAGAGGGCACTCACTGTTGGCACGTGAGTTCCTGACCCTCCCATCAGGGGAGGGCCAGCTGCCCAACTGGTTTCAGAGAACACAAGGGCCTTAAATCACGAGCCACTCTTATCTCCTGCTTGGAGGGACAGAGGAGCTCGGTCCAGGAAGGAAACCGTGCCAAGTTAGTGGCAAAGACAAGACTAGAGCCTCGTACCTACCTATCTTCACATCGGTTTACTCGGACTCCAAAATCAAAATGCCTTCGAAAACGTAACAGGACCAAAGACTGCTAATGAGCTAGTTTTCAGAATGATGGAAAATACTGGGTTAAATAATGTTCTGATTTAATAAAGGCTAACTTGTATTCACACCCAGGCACTTCCTTTGCTCACCTACCAGCGTCATTACATCACTTCAAATGCCCATTAATGCAAAATGAGAATGTGAAGCAGTTAATCCCATAGTAGGACAGAGGCGCTCTTCTGATGCTCTTACCTTCTCTCAGTTGTACTTGGAGGACCTCATCAGAGAACTTTCTGCAAGTTCGTTGGCTGTGCCTGAACCAAGAATGACTTTCGAGTTCTCGCTAGGTGACTGGCAAAGTCAAATTGGGTTTCAGTCAAGAACCCATTCAGCCAAGACGGAAACACTATGTCGCTTCAGGACCTTTGAGGGTGTGAGTCAGTTTCAAGTCTTGCTCGTGGGGGAGGTTCAGGAAGTGGCTGGGCCATCGGCGAGTACCTTTCAAAGAGTCGACTCTTTGGAAGGGCCAGTCTGCAGAACTGGATCAAGAAAGCAGCACCCGCCACTGTCTGAAGCCCCGCCCGACACGACGACGGGCGAGACACACACTGATGCCTGCAGGGTTTCAGTAATCTGCCACGTTCTGGGGATGGTGCCAGCTCTACACTTCTGAAATGTTTTGTGATAGGGGATATTAAACCGCTAGATCTGGGTGGGAGGTTTGCAAATCACTAGAAAATCAAAAGAGATACATACAGTGTCTATAAAAAAAAAAAGTGACCCGAAGTTTGAAGATGTGGGATATTGTATATGGATCCTAAAGAGTCAAGACGCATGCGAAGATTTCTTACGGTATCAGAGTTCAAGTTGTACAATCTGGCCTGTGTCTCAGAATCTATGTAAGAAATACAACAGCCCACATAATAACTTATTCAGGGCCACTATATAAACTCAGGACTCGTCTCTTATCCTTTACTTTTAAGATAATGTATGGATGAAGCAATGCGAGTTATGATCAGGTTCCTCTTCCAAAGACACACATCATGAAAGCGAGACAAAAGGACAAATAAACAGAAGCACAAAAGCAGACTAGGAGACCTCGTGGTCATGTCAACACTATCAAGTCTAGTCTTCCTATCCTTCCTCAATGTAAAATTCACACACCCTGGCGGCCACAGGGTATAGGTGTGACTATAAAATAATCACCTCGATTTTCAAGCGTGAATCACGGAACAAGCTACAAATGTTGTACCTGAATCCTTCTCTACGGGCTGTTTTCTGTAAAAGTCATCAACAAAGGAAGGAGGGAGGCTAACTAAAGCAAATTTGGGGAGAGAATCGAAACAGTTCTCATAAGAAATCTACTTTTTCCCATGTTATGAAATTCATGATAATACATCAGGCCCAAAGGCTCAGAATCTAGCCAGGGAACAAACCCTCGAGATCCCGGAAAACATGTAAGAAAAGCAAACTGTACCAAGCAGCATTCAGGACCCACTAACTCTGATTTTAAAATGCTGCATTTCATATTTCAAAGGCATCTCGAAATTCCAAATAATTTCCTAATATCCACGAATCCCAAAGTTAGGGACATTTACTCCTGACTGGGGGAAGGGGACACTGCATTAGTTAAAGCCTAAAGTACTGTTTTGTAATTTCGTTTGTAAGCCATTTCAATTTTAAATGATAATTAACTTTGAGCTCACTTTAGGAGTACCTTCCTCTGAAACATCCCGCTTAAGAAGAGCTTTCTGGGGGGGCACCTGGGGTGGCTCAGTCGGTTGGGCGTCTGGCCTCGGCTCAGGTCATGATCTCAGAGTTCGTGCGTTCGAGCCCCGCATTGGGCTCTGTGCTGACAGCTCGGAGCCTGGAGCCTGCTTCGGATTCTGTCTCCCTGTCTCTCTGCCCCTCCCTGGTTCATGCGCCCACGCATTCTGTCTGTCTCCCTCTCTCTCTCTGCCCCTAACCCACTCGCATGCTGTCTCGGTCTCTCAAAAATAAATACAAATTAGAAAAATTTTTTTTTAAAAAAGAAGAGCTCTCTGGGGCGTTACACCATGTGATTTCCCTCCCTCGGAACGGAAAAGGAAAGTCACCTATCTGCCAGATGTTGAGTTTGCCGTGCTCATCCTTTCTCATAAAGAGGGTTATTTCAAGGGCTTTTGGAGGCAGGCCACAGGCATTGCCAAGGGAGAAGCATGTCACTGGGCCGTGAGGAATGAGTCCCTCATCTGGTGGCAATTCCCCCGGGGAGTGAGTCCAACCTTTCCCACGCAAGGTGTTGCCACGGCTCACTGAAGTGGGCACTGCCGGGCGCTAACCAGCGCTGGGATTTAAGGAGCATCCCGGACATCTTTCTAGTCTTTAAATGTAAGAGGACACGTGGCTAGAACTTTCGTACGTATGCGAGCCAAGAGTCTTCTCACCGCCTTGGGCCAGAGAATGGGCAGCCATGGGGCCCTGGATGAACCGTTCCTAGGCTGTGTCGTGGTGGCGGCTGCGGGGGAGCGAGCTTAGGAAAGGAATAAAGATTTTGCGCAGAGAGACATCAAAGCGCCACGTCTCCAGACGGCGAAGGCTCATGCATGGCGATTAAGTGAGAAGCCAAGCACTGCGCGGGTGCCCGCCAGACTCACAAACACGTGGCTCCGTCGTGACCAACCTGCCGTGGCCCTGCATGTCCCCCAGCTCCTTCTGCAGCCTCGCGTTCTTCTCCTCTTCCTCCAGCAACCTCCGCTTCACGGCGCGTAGCTCCTGCTGTGTCTCACACTTGATGTCGTTGGCCACCACCACCGCGGTCTGCAGGTCCGCCTGGAACCGTCTCCACTCCTCGGTCTCCTCCTGAAAACGCCAGGACCCATGCCCGCGTCACCAGCCGGCCAGGCCTGGCACGTGGGCAGGGGCGCCAGGGTCCCCCCCGTGTCAGCCACCGAGGAAGACTGGCCAGGCGGCACCGAGCACCGCTCTCATGCTGCCTCACTACCGGGCAAGAGGCCCAGCACGGGTGGGAACTTACACCTTCGTGTTATCAGAGTGCTCCAGCCTGCAAATGAAAGCCTGCTTTAATTTTGTTCCCTGCCAATGCTAATCGGTGGTACCAGGGCCCGTGCCATGGGAAGGGACTCCGGGAACGCAGGCCAGGAGAGTCATCGGGAAGCTTTTCAAAGGTTTCCAAACCTAAGGTGGGGACGCTCTCGGTAAAATGATGGGGAAGGCCCCTCCCCCGTCCCCGGCTGTAGCCCCACCTCACCTTTATCTGCTTAGTGAGCGTCTTCAGCTGCCTTTCCAGGTCTGACTTCTGTTCCTCCAGCTTCATCACATTGCCTGGAAAAGAACAAGTCAGAGAGTTGGAAAAGGTGCAAGGCTCTTGGGGGAAAATAAGCTAGGTAGCAAGGGAGCAGCTCCAGATTTAAAATCCGTCCATTCTGCTACAAATTCCATCCTTAGCACCCCGATAACCGGCAGCCAGACACCGGAGGATCTTCCGACATAGAAAACGGGATGGTTTGGGAAATAAGCGGTGTTTCGTTAGGTTATACCATCGGATGACAGGTGGTAAACCCGTGCAGCACTCTGGGAAGACGTAAACTGCCACTCACATTTATTACACTCCCTCTCGGCCTCCCTGACAGTCGCACACTATCGTCCTGAATGTCCTCTAAAGCTGTGAGACCGAAGGCTTTTGTATAACAGAGGATGTGACTGGTTATTACTCCGGTGACTTTTAGATCAGCTGCCAGGGTCGTGGTTCTTAATCGTACTTAAGCCTCCGAATCGCCTGGGAAGCCTCTCCAGAGCACACAGGTTCAAAGCCCCAGGCTCTGACCCATAGAAAGGGAACGCCCGGGGGGAGACAGGATCTGGGGTGGGTGTATTTTAACAGCTCCAAAGTGACCTGACCGCTCTCCCTAATTAAGAACATCCTCAGTCCTTTTCTCTATCTCCGATTCTTCCACATGGCTACTGGACTCATTTCAATTTAAGTCTGATTGTGTCCCAA
The DNA here is from genome assembly GCF_014898765.1 of Herpailurus yagouaroundi. Classification (NCBI taxonomy): domain Eukaryota; kingdom Metazoa; phylum Chordata; class Mammalia; order Carnivora; family Felidae; genus Herpailurus; species Herpailurus yagouaroundi. The sequence goes on along the minus strand of NW_024412439.1, from coordinate 2,876,257 downwards.
TTAAAATTCTTCAACGGTTCTTCGTGATTCATTCCAGGGCAGTAGATGTCTATTAAGGATATGAGTCAGAATTACCAGAGAGGCTTCAAGAAGAATAAACACATGGTCAGGGCCCACATGGGACAATCTAATGCAGCACTGGGGGCCTCAGAATCTGTGGTTGGGGGTCAATGCTACAGAATAAGAGAACGCTCCTTAACTTTGTTTCTATTTTTCTGTCCATTTCGCTCAAGGAGCTTATAGAGGGGAGTGACTGGTCTTGGGCTGGATTTGTGTGTCCCTGGGTCTCCCAGGGAAGAGACATCTTAGTAATACCTTAACATGCTGGAAGGAGGTTAAAAAGCTTCTCAAGGCGAGCCTGGGTGGCTCAATCAGTTAAGCGTCCAACTTCAGCTCAGGTCATGATCTCACAGTTCTTGAGTTTGAGCCCTGCATCAGGCTCTGTGTTGACAGCTCAGAGCCTGGAGCCTGCTTCGGATTCTGTGTCTCCCTCTTTCTCTGCCCTTCCTCCACTCATGTGCCTGCTCTCTCTCTCTCTCTCTCAAAAATAGGTAAACATTAAAAAAATTTCTTTTTTAAAAAGCTTCTCAAAAGACACACAGTCTGTGTTATTTTCAATCTTGGGTATGTTGTGATCCAACCCCAGGGAGTGGCCTGACATCTGCTCAGAACATTAATTATATGCTGGCTTTCTTGGTGGGTCTGTGCTGACTTTTAAGGATTTGGGGACCACACAACCAAACTCTCAAGGGCAATGTAACAAAAAACAAAACAAAACCAAACTTCTCTTCTTTGACTTTATGCTTGTCAAGCATGGTGCTGTGTTTGGAAATATACATGGACGGGGGCAGGGGGGTTTGGTCGTATTCTCAAGCATGACTACTGAGAATGGTCTGAATGCTGTGGACACTGAATGCTAACATTCTGTAGCTGTCCTGCATGGCACATCCAATGAAGGATGGAACTCGGGTGCTAACCAATCAATCACAGTGTAGACTATACAGTCAATCCTCATTTGTGGCAGTTATATAAAATTGTCATGCATGCAGAATTAGTGAATACTAAACTATTAGTCCTATGGGGAATACGGAGTTAGGTTCTTGCGAGCCTCTGGTCGCGACATTTTTAGCAAAGGAGACATTACTTGTGTTACACAGGTTTGTTTGCCAATGTCCTTAAAAAAAAAAAAAAAAAAAAAAGCCCATCCCAACAATGCCGGAAACCTGCTTATCCACGGGACCCTTTTCCTGTATAACACTCAGCAGGCATTTTAAAAATTCTTCTGGGGCGCCTGGGTGATTCGGGCGGTTCAGCGTCTGACTCTTGATTTCAGCTCAGGTCATGATCTCACGGTTTGTGGGTTCAAACCCCACATCGGGCTCTGTGCCGACAGTGTGGAACCTGCTGGGGATTCTCCCTCTCTCTTTGCCCCTCCTCCTCTCATGCTCCCCAGTCCTCAAAATAAATAAACTTAAAAAAAGATTCTTCTGCACCTCCTAAACCTGCCTCACCTGCAAAGTTTTTAACTTTCTCATGGTGTGTGGCCTTTTGAGCCTTGAGAGCCAACCAGCACCAGCTGAGAAGGGCTTAACGCTTTCCTGGCCCTGAGAAACAGGACTGTAAATTTACTTGGTTTTTGGTTTCATAACAATGCAGTCCACTACATTTTCTTTCAACCAGACATCATCTCACAAATCTGCAAATCTAGCTGCTTTTCTGTCTTTTCCACGGCTTCATCGTGGACCACAGATTTTACTTCAGCATCTTCCAGACCAGTCTCATATACGGGTTGGTGACTTTCCTCTTCTCTTCTCTGGAAGTTCTCATTAACATTGAACGCACAGCCAACAGCACTAAAACTTGTGCTTGAACAAAACGTGTCTAGCGCACATATTTTCTCCGTAAAGCACATCACATCTCTCCTGCTATAGGGACCCTAGATAAGGAGGATGGACTATATGCCTCAGGGAACTTTGCAGGCAGCCAGCTATGCTATTTTTAGCAATGGCCAGTGTCACGAAAAGCTCTGTGCATTAGTTCTCGTGTTCCAAAAGCAAAACACACTAGGGGGCGCCTGGGTGGCTCAGTGGGTTCAGCATCTAACTTCAGCTCAGGTCATGATCTCGCGGTCCGTGGGTTTGAGCCCCGCGTCGGGCTCTGTGCTGACAGCTCAGAGCCTGGAGCTTCCTTCAGATTCTGTATCTCCCTCTCTCCCTGTCCCTCTCCCACTCACACTCTGTCTTTCTCTCTCTCTCAAAAATAAATAAACATAAAAAAAATAAAAAAAAAAAAACACTAGATGGGATCATTTTGATAAAACTCATTTGGACAAGGCAGGCAATGTTTACCTAACCCCTTTTAAAGTCTTTCCCTAGTCAAAGCAAACAATGAGTCCATAAAGAAGCCATATATTGGAGCCTCTTCAGTAACAAAGTGGCCAACATCTCTAAGTTACTTGATATCCTACCTTCAATGGGACACACGCTAGAATTGTTTTCTCCCCGAGCCCAAGAGCACACACTGCTCAAACCCATCTGGCCATCTGTCACCCATCTTCCCATCCATCAGGTCCAAAAGACAAAGCTCTGTCAAGGCCGGACGAGTGCGGTCAGCGGTGTGGCTCACGCACAGCACACCTGACACTCCAAAACGCGTTTGCTCCTTTTCACCGTCACCCCACGCTGCTGGCTCGATGTTCAATGATTGTTTCTTTGATGCCATCCGTTTTCCAGTTAAAGGCGTTAAGTATCCTGCCTTTCTCCTCCTAGGAGACCGTAGACTATGCGCAAGGAAGACTTTTCTTTTTTCTTTTTTTTTAATGTTAATTTTTATTTTTGAGACAGAGACAGACAGAGCGTGAACGGGGGAGGGTCAGAGAGAGTGAGACACACGGAATCCGAAGCAGGCTCCAGGCTCCGAGCGGTCAGCACAGAGCCCGACGCGGGCTCGAATCCATGGACAGTGAGATCGTGACCTGAGCCGAAGTCGGATGCTTAACCGACTGAGCCACCCAGGCGCCCCTAGGAAGACTTTTCAAAAAATAATTCTCGCAGGCCCTCCCCAGCACCCTGCTGGCTCCTGGCCTACCTGTGACCAGGGCGTGATTTCACTCACTTTCTAGCTCACTGATGAGCTGGTTGTTATGTAACTTGACAGCCCGATGCTGTTCCACCTGATCTTCCAGTTCAAATATGGTTTCCTTCATGTCTTTAATCTCCGCATCGCTCTCTGACGCTTTCTCCTGCAGCTTGAGGCTGGTTCTGCTCAGCTGTTCTGCCTGACGATCACATATCTCCTTCAAGTAAGAATAATCCTTTTCCACCTAGAACGAAAGGAAGGTTTCCCGGTCAGCATAACAGGAAAATGTTCCTCGCACATCAGCCCCAGGCTCATCCACGCACAGCAAGGGAAGCTCTGTGCACGCGCGGTACCTGACACCTGTATTCTTAGCCTCAGAAACAGCCAAGGCTATAAATATAGAGAAACGTGATGTGTGCAAAAGGGCAAATAGTGGATGCTGTGTCCCTTCCTACAGGCATAAGGAAAGCTGCAGGTACCCAAGGGCCCTTCTGTCCTGCAGCTGGGTGCAACAGCGCTCCCCCGGGAGGCCCTGGTATTGCACCGCAAGAGCTGGCCGCCTCACATCTGCTGTGGCACAGCGCCCTCTGCTGGTGAGCCGGGAACAGTGCCCCCAGGACCTGACTGATTCCGCCCCCAACCCCTGATCACCGCCACCCTCCCATCCCCCCGCAAACTCCAAATCCCTTCAGCCGTAAAGTACTCGTGGTCATGGTGTTTCTTTAGAGAAATACATTAATGTGATGGAGAACACCAGCGGAAGGCACAGAACAGAAACATGTACGTGCACCAGACACAGAAAAGAGGCACGGGGCAGGCATTCATTTCACCTTTTCAGTTCTTCATCATTAAACATTTCGAATGCGCAGAAAAGCCCCCAACGCGACGAGATAGCCATGCGCCCAAACGGACTTAACGATGGTTAAATTTTGCCATGTCTGCTAAATATTTTGACTTTAACAAGATTTAGTGAAGCCCCAACCTTCTCTCCCACCCCAGAGAGTAATTTGCATTATCCGAAAACTGGCGTGCACTTGTTCCGAAATGGTTTTCACTTTTACTATATATGAATGTGCCCATAATACATACATAGTATTATGGACATAGTTCTGCTTTAGAATTTGTATACAAGTCATAGACTTGTTACGCTTTCGTAAAACTTGTTTTTAATCATGTTTTTGACATGTATCCACACTGATATCTACAATGCTGTCATTACTTTAAATGTTTCACAGTATTTGGTCTATAGTCTATCTATAGTCTGTCTACAGTCCTTTAAATAATGTTGCAAAATAGCTATACACTTACCAATTAATATAAGCTTGGTACCTAATAGATTTCTTCCTAGATTTGGAGGCATCTCCATTTACAGTAACTTTTTTTTTTTTTTTTTTTTACCATTGCATTTAATGGGTAAAACCTTCTGGCTGTAGGGGTGCCTGGGTGGCTCAGCCGGTTAAGTGTCCGACTCTTGATTTTGGCTCAGGTCATGATCTCACAGTTTGTGAGTTCGAGCCCCGCGCTGGGCTCTGTGCTGACAGCGCTGAGCCTGTTGGGATTCTGTGCTGAAAAGAGCCTGACACGGGGCTCGAATTTACAAACCTTGAGATCACGACCCGAGCTGAAGTCGGACGCTTAAACAACTGAGCCACCCAGGTGCCCCCAGCCCTCGGTTCTGTAATCTCCCTGCCTCCGTTTCCTCATCTGAACAATTAAATGAAATACTGCACTTAAAGAGTTTATCGCCCTGCCTGACACATGGGAAGCACTCAATAAAAGTTACTGTATCTCTCCTAACTGCCTCATGTCTCCGTGTGTGCGACCTTAGATGATAATATGACACAGGTCCAGGAAGTCCACAACACACAAAACAGACCAAGTCTTATATCCGCTGATAGCTCCGGAATAAACACAAGACTTTAGGTAGAAGAGGGGCACGGCGTTTTAGATACGAGAAGGTTGACCTTCGACAGCATTTGAAAAGCAGCAGAGGAAGGAAGCTCACACTATGAGCCCTGCACCCTGAGTAACACCGTGGCTTTCTGCACAGTGGGCTGGGCTCCGTGTCCAGGAACCCTCAGGCTGAGGGCCGCTCACCCGGTGTCTAGAAACATGCCTGTTACTTGCGTGGGACCTACTGTGCATCAGGAGTGAAACTGAAGGATGCACCCTGAGGAGGGTCTCCACACGCGGCCGAGGCTGCTGGCCTCCCACAGGCCCCGACCCACCTTTACTTCCTACACGTTGGCCCCTCGTGATCACAAGCACCGGATGGCAGGTGAGGCGGTGGGGAGGGGGCCAGTAAACCTGCAAGTCAGGATGCCGTTTCAGACCACACACCTCATTCCTCCTTCTTGACTGGGGAGTCGTCCTCTCAAGTTTAGCAATGTATTCAGGAAAGCTCTTTCATTAAGACAAGCAACAACGACAAAGCCCTTAAGTCGCTTCGCAACGTCTTCCTGCAGGGGCTTGCTAAGTAGTAACAGGCAGGTGTTATTATATCCATTTTACAGATTCACAGATGGAGAGAGGGCGAAGCCAAGCTAATTAAAAAGAACAACGCAATTTATCAGGTATCTAGGGCCAACACCTGGTACTTCCATGACCCTTAGAGTTCTAGGCTGCCCTCCTGCCGGCCAGTCCTTTAGAGTCCAGCTTCTCTAGTTCAATAACTGCTCTACCCGACAAGCAGCAACGTGATTTTTACTGTCTCCCCTTCTTCTTTTTTTTTTTTTTTAATGTTTACTCATTTATTTTGAGAGAGAGACAGAGAGCATGGCAAGAGGGAGGGAGGGAGGGAGAGAATCCCAAGCAGGCTCCCCACTGTCGGCACAGAGCCCGATGTGGGGGGCCTGAACTCACGAACTGTGAGATCATGACCTGAGCCGAAGTCAAGAGGTGGAGGCTGAACCGACTGAGCCACCCAGGCGCCCCTCCAAGGTCTCGAGAAATCACCTCATGCATTCCACAGATGACCTCTCATCTTCAAAAATCAACTTTCTCTAGAAATGGGCGTGAAGAATTGTATTACAAACAGATTCAAATGAGTTTCCCATGGAGGGAGTGGGAGCCACAGTCCTTCCTGGAGAGGGCTGTTTAGAGCCAGTGCTTCAAGCTCCGACAACCGCCAGAGGGCAGATGGCAGCAAGGACCTCGTGGGATTCACAACCAAGGCGCAGCTTCCCACCCTTCCGGGACCCAGGCTGCAGGGTCGGGGCAGGGCGGCTCTGAGACAGACGGGCTAGAACCTGCTGTCCCCACCCCACCACCTCCCCGGGTTACCTCCTAACTCCCCTCAAGATCCAAGTTCTAAATCAAACAAAAGGATGTGTTCTGATGACTCAGGTTTTCATTGTGAACTTTTCTATTGTGTTCTAATCAAATAAAAATTCTCCTAATTCATTGAGACTTGAAAGCTTGTTCTTTTCAAACCAAGAAAGCTCTGGCCTTAAGACTACAGTGTGTTTGAGTCCTCTCGTCTGCCTCAAATGTTTTTCTAACCCTTCTTTATGGTCATGGAACCAGAAAGCAGTACAAATCAGTGATGAGGAGTAAAGACCCAATATTGAATCCTGGCCTTCGTCAATTCATCAGTAAGCTAGTAACATTAGCCATTCTCTGTCTTGGTTTTTTCAAGTGCAAAACATTAGATAATGACAGTATTTCTAGCATAAAAACATGATTAAATGAGATGAAATGATCTTAAGCCTCCAGGAGCACCTAGCACATATAGAGCACTAAACTATTAACTGTTATTTTTAAAATACGATAATAAATTTTGTTTTTTTAACATTTACATTTAAAAAAATTTTTAACGTCTATTTATTTCTGACAGGGCGCATGCGCGCGCACACGTGCAAGCAGGGGAGGGGCAGAGTGAGAGGGGGACAGAGGATCTCAAGTGGGCTCCATGCTGACAGTAGACAGCCTGATGTGGGGCTTGAACTCAGGAATCGCAAGATAATGACCTGAGCCGAAACTGGACACTTAACCAATTGACTGAGCCACCCAGGTGCCCCTAAATTTTGCTTTTATGTGTTTAAAAATTTTTTTTTTAACATTTATTTTTGAGAGAGAGCCAGAGTGCGAGCAGGGGAGGGGCAGAAAGAGAGGCAGACACAGACTTGGAAGCAGGCTCCAGGCTCTGAGCTGTCAGCACAGAGCCCAACGTGGGGCTCGAACTCAAGGACTATGAGATCACAACCTGAGCCAAAGTGGGACGTTTAACCGAATGAGCCACCCAGGCACCCCCCTCCCTCTAAATTTTGTTTTTTAACATATTGATACGATTATCACAGCCTCTCTCCTATATTCCATTACAAGTTTCTCTAACATTCATTCATTTATTCAGGAAGAATATAACTGGATACCTAATATATGGAAAAAGTCACAATGTTAAAACTACACAGCTGATCCCCAAAAAACATGGGGGTTAGTGGGCACCAACCTCCCCTACATGGTTGAAAACTTTATTGCTTTACTAAACCATAACTTTTGACTCCATCAAAACTTAACTCCTAATAGCCTACTATGAAGCCTTGCTGATCACATAAATGTCGATGAACACATATTTTGCATGTTGTATGTATTACAGGCCGTATTCTTGCGGTAAAGGAAGTTAGAGACAATGTTATTTAGAAAATCATCAGGAAGAGAAAATACATTTACAGTACTGTACTTGCTGAAAAAAACCTCCACATGTAAAGTGGACCCGCGCTGTTCAAAGGTCAGCTGTGTATGGTATGAGAGTAAATAAACTTGGGAGTGACTGCTTGAGTAACTTCACCATGAGTAAGAGTGTGTTATTTTTGTTGTGTTTGTTTTTACATCTAACTTTGTTCCTCCAAAACTCCGTTCGCTTACTTCTTGGCCCTGTTTCGAATATATACTGCTGATGGAGAGCCATGTTTCATTCACGCTGGCCAAAACTTGAACTTTTCTTCTCTTTATTTTTTTGCGATGCTATTCTGCCAAGGGAGAGCAGAGCATGGTCATTTAGTTTAAGCTTTTGTTATGGAAAAAGGAAAATGGCTAGGAAACCCTCAAAGAAATGGGTAAGCATCTGTATTTCACTCTGGGAACTTTCTAGATTTTCAGATGAGCGCTCAGGGAGGTGCTCCCTGAGTGCTCAAAATGCCGGGGCTTTGCAGACAAGCCCTTAGGTCAAGTTGAGGAAAAAAAAAGTGCTCAGGCCTAATCTCAGGAAAGGTGTTAACACATCTACAGAGAAAAAGGGGCCCCTCGGAAGGGAAGCGGGGGGGGGTGGGGGGGTGGGGGGCGGTCAGCCCAGGAAATCCAGAAAGGGAGAGACCACACTGGGTCCAGGGGAGTGCCCCCTCCACCTTTACTCAAACATCACGTGTCTCTTTGCCAAACCCTCAGGTTCACCCCCAAACTCCTTCACAAGGTTTTGAGAACAGAGCCCTACGGGGGTGGGGGTGGGAGTGGGGGTGGGGCTGGGGAGTGGAGGGAGCCAGCAGTCACATGGCAATGCGGGACTGCCATCATGTCCTGGGACACCTGACTCTCAGGTCTGACCTAATAAAGGCCGCAAGGGCTCTGCTTCACAGAGGGCCCTTCCGAAGCTTCAGCTCCTGGTGTACAGCAGGCTTCAAGCTCTGGACCACAAGGCTGGGGCCCGAGGCGCGGTCCCTGAGCAATGGCCCCCCTCGAAGGCTTCCCGGTGCAGAGCCTACAGGCCTTCCCCAAGCCGCCTGGACAAGTGTCTCCTCTCGACTTGAAAACAGGCTCTGTTACACAGATTTCTCACTGCCTTCTTCCCAGCACGAAGTCACAGGACTGCTTTGCCCAGAGAACTGATACACTGGTGTCCACCAAAGGCACCGGAGAGCACGAGGGACACTGAGCCCAAGACCACTGAAACGTCCACGTTTTCAGCCTCAACAACTCAACCTTAACCGACTCTCCCACAAGTACCCAGTTCATGATGCACACAGGAGACGTGATCCCTAAGCTCCCCCTTGGACTCTACCAAACAGATTCGCCAATACTTCTGACCTCCTCCGAGATGCCAGGGAAGGGCAAGGGGCTTTCACACAGGTGATCCTAGCTGATCTACCATGGGGACAGTGACCCCACAGAGCTGAGGGCCCCTCTGAAAAAGCGACACCACCGATGAGACCTAACGCTTAAGGCAGGGTGAGGCAAGTCAAGAATGGGGAATGGGGAGGGGGACAAAGACAGGGGCCAGCGCACCTTCGGTGGAGAGAGCCTCCCAAACAACAAAACTCCTGATGCAGACAAAGACTGGGCCAGGCACGGCCCGTACAGGGGAGCTGGGGGTGCAACAGAAGGTGGCTGCTGGGTGTCCATCAGGGGCTGCACTGGGTGCAAATGGCTGAAGGCTTTACCCTGAATTTGGGAGATCACTGCGAGCACTTCACGGAGAACGGACGGGAATGGGGGAAAGTGAACCCCCTCTCTGGGGGCTGCGGCAAACAGTGCTCTCTCCCTTACCCAAAAGTCATTCTCCATTTCTTTCTAAGAATCCCAATTTGGTTTAAGAATCGGGCTGTGATCTTGTGATATCAAGGGAAGTGGGCTGGGGGAGGGTGCGTGTGGCCCAGTTGTGACCAGACACAAAGGTAAAAGTTGCTGAGGGCCCCCCCGCCGCCCCCCGCCAAGCCGGGGAAAACTGTTCTCCCGATAGGACTGAGGTATCGGGGAGCTGCCGAGGCTCCTGCCTGTCAGGACTGTGGGGATCACATGCTGAGGATCCTGTGCCCTCTTGGCAGGAAGGCCGTGGAATCACAGAGCCCTGACGTCATACAGCCCCTGGACCACAGCTACCAACTTCCAGCCTCCTGACTTCTGATTACAGGAGGAAAGTGAGCCGCTGGCTTCAGCCGCTGGCACTAAGGGTTTCTGTTTCTTGGGATCCAAAGCATGGCCTGGGCATCCTCACGGACCACCTGCTATTTAAGCAGGCTCCAAGGTCACCTCAGTCCTTCAAAGAGTCCTATTCTGCTGTCATGGCTACAGGATCATCTACTTGGTGCATCTTTCTCTCAAATTCTGGTTTTGCCATTTGTGGCCAGTGGCTCCCCTAATCAGCTTGGCCTGGTGACCAATACTGGTCACACAATGATTACTGCACCTCTGAGTTTTCTCCGACCACTCACAGCAAGTGTTTCTTTTCTTTTTTTTTAAATTTTTTTAATGTCAGTTTATTTTTGGGAGAGACAGACAGAGTGTGAGTGGGGGAGGGGCAGAGAGAGAGAGAGGGAGACACAAAATCTGAAGCAGGCTCCAGGCTCTGAGCTGTCACCACAGAGCCCTATGCAGGGCTCGAACTCAAGCTGTGAGATCATGACCTGAGCCAAAGTCGGATGCTCAACTGACTGACCCACCCAGGTGCCCCAGCATGTATTTCTTTATAATCTCCTTTCTCCTCTGGAAGAGACACCCGAGTTTCTGCTTTAGAAAGAACTAAATTTCTAAGGATACCACCTATAAGCTTTCAACCTCAGGGGTGGGGCCGGAGGGTGGGGGGAGGGAACAACAACAATACTTTCTTTTAAAACTTCTAGCTTTCAAGGCTTATAGACACTGTAACTTGAAATCAAGATCTCAACCAACTGCAAATGTGATCGTTAGAAAACCATAAACCTGGATTGCAGTATAGTCTGAAAAACCAATAATCCCATTTAATGACATGCTGCTTGCTGGCTGGGGCAGGCATTCCTCGCTCTCTCTCTTCCTCTCTCTCGAAAGGAAGAGAGAGAGAGAGAGAGGGAGAGCGAATGAGTGTGGCTTATAGGAGGCTGAGGCATCTGTGGAAATGACAGCCATCCTCAAAGTCGTACGGAGGCATGTTTTATAACCATACGGTAATCTGCCAGCAAAATGTATATATAGGATATCAGAGAAGCTGACAAGAATGGAGATACTTCAGCAAACAGCTGAAGACAAAGAAATGAGAGGAACAGAGAGCCTCTGAAATAATCCCAATGATTGTAAATGTCCTACCAATTTTCCATTTACTGTAGGAAGAACAGATCCACCTTGCACCAAAAAAAAAAAAAAAAAAAAAAAAAGTACATTTTAAGGCTTTTCAGAGGCTCTTCTAATAAATAGTATCTGAGTCATTTGTGTAACTTACGGAAACTGGAAATTTATACAGATTTACTCAATCAGATCATAGGGTGGTTTGGTATTGCTTTTCCTCTCTTTAGTAAACAGGCAATTTTGTTCTTTTCTCATAACAGTCGCCTTCTGCCATGAATTTGAATGGATGAATGCAGAGCTCAAGCGTAGAAGTTGTTCATCACCAAGAAAACTGCTTGGTGGTTAACAGGACACTCACTCAGACATCGGCTCAAGGTGGTGAAATGTGAAAGATCTAGCAAATGTCCTGCAAAGTGACTGAGAACTAAAGAATTAGAATTTGCGCTGGGAATGCAAAGATGACTTAACACTGGACTGCCTTAGAAAATCTGTTATTCTAATTCACCTTGTTAACAAGTTAAAAGAGAAAAACCACCATGATTATATAAAAGCTACTCTAAGATCAGATCTGAGAGATGTTTAAGACCTACAACAGATGTAGAAAAATTCAATCCCTATCCTTTTAAAAAAAACAAACAAATCAGTTCCTAGCAAAATACTCGTATAACTCAATAAAAGGTACACAGCACGTGCCTACGACAGACATCCTTGATAACAAAATGTTGAAGACACTCCCTTAAATCAGGAACCAAGATCCGCCCCCTCCGCCTCCACACCAACCACACTTCTGTTCTACACCCTACGATGAAGAGGGGCTGCCCAAGGTCACAGAATTAATCACAATTAACCAAGTCAGGAGGACCCACGCTTTCCACTTATCAATCCATTGCTTCACATCATTCTATGTTTGTACTACAAGTGCTCCTGTGTCCTTCAGGCTTGAGTCCCTTAACATCTTATCACTTGAATTCATGGTTGCTGGTAGATCAACTGATATCCTGCCCTGGGGTTACAATAAGCTTTCGGTCAGCCTAGAAAGTCTGGGTTTTACACCTTTTGAAAGGTAACAGAAAAAAGCACAGGTAACGAGCCCACTGTGATTATAGGTCAATGCCCTTGTGCACTAAGACGGCACAAAATCACAGACCTGGGATCTCAAGTATAAAAGCAACTCCAGGTGACCTGGTGCTTCACACAGTCTTACCTCGAAATACCAGCTACAGTCTCTTCCATTCTACTGACAAATTTTTGATGATTCTAATCAGCATGTAATACAAAGGGAATACAGGAATAATATAATTAACAGCTGACTTAAAATGTATACGCTGCACCTTGCACTCCACAGAAAATGCAAACCTTTTTTCTTTTTCTCCAAATTAGACTTGGTTTGTCCCAGAAAAATTCTCAATTTTACTGTCCTCGTGTAGATAAAGCTAGAAGGAAGGGCAAACTCATACCTTTAAATGCTGTCATTATCAACCAAGCAATGACAGACTTAACCGAACACAGAATTTCACTCAAAAAACTAAGAAGAAACCAAGGAAATACAGACAAGCAGGATAAAAGGATTAATAAAGATAAAAGCAGAAACAAATTAATGAAATAAGTTAACGTAGAACCGGTAAACGAATCCAGCTGGTCTTTGTGTTCAAGGATTCAAGGCATGTGGAGTGACATACTCTATCCTTCTGAATAAGAAGATTAAATATTTTACTTATGCTGACACAGGTTGGTACACGTGCCTAAACGTGCATAAACTGGGGAAATGTCCGAGAAGACATACAGCAAACTGTCAACACTGCTTTTCTCCAAGTGACGGGACTGAAGGTAGTATGAATTTTTCTCTTTATACGTTTCCATATTTCCTAAACCTTCCGTAACGAATACATAATTTTCATGGCCAGAAGAAGTGAAGCTACTGTTTTGAGATACCAAATTATTTCTTGGTGACCCATGTATTTAATGTAATGTCAATCGAAATAGCGAAGAGATAGGTGAAGGACTGAGGGGGCACTTCAAGAAGGTCATCTGGAAGATGACGCATTTTGCAACAGAGTGATGGAGGGGAAATGATTTCAGACACTAGAAGTTAATGTAAAGCTACAATCACCAACTTAAACTTCAAATGGGCACCTGGCGAGTACGTTCTATGGAGTCACTTCCATACTTTCAAATTTTATTGAAATTTTATTTAGCATTTTAGCTATAAATTTAGAACACTGACAATGATAAAAAAAAAAAAAAAGAAAAAACTAACACTACCTACCACTCAGATTATCAAACAACCAAGCCAGAACCAAGTTGCAACAAACTAATCTTTTAAAAAAATTTTTTTTTAAATTTTTTTTTCAACTTTTATTTTATTTTTGGGACAGAGAGAGACAGAGCATGAACGGGGGAGGGGCAGAGAGAGAGGGAGACACAGAATCGGAAACAGGCTCCAGGCTCTGAGCCATCAGCCCAGAGCCCGACGCGGGGCTCGAACTCACGGACCACGAGATCGTGACCTGGCTGAAGTCGGACGCTTAACCGACTGCGCCACCCAGGCGCCCCTAAAAAATTTTTTTAATGTGTATTTATTTTTGAGAGAGAGAGCACAAGCAGGGGAGGGTCAGAGAGAGAGGGAGACACAGAATTGGAAGCAGGCTCTAGGCTCTGAGCTGTCAGCACAGAGCCCGACGCGGGGCTCAAACCCATGAACCGTGAGATCATGACCTGAGCCACAGGTGTATGCTTAACCAACTTAACCAACCCAGGCACCAGGCAGTAGACTAATCTAAAGGCAGATGAAGCAGTGGAGAAAAATCACCCTGTGAGCTCATGGCACAACTTTTTTCTTTTCTTTTTGTGTGTGTGTGTGTGTGTTTATTGATTTTGAGGGAGAGAGAAAGAGCTTACAGGGGTGAAGAAGCAAAAAGAGTGGGAGAGAGAATCCCAAGCAGGCTCTGCCTTCTCGACTGTGTGAGATCAGGTCTTGAGCTGAAATCAAGAGTCGGACGCTTAACTGACTGAGCCACCCAGGCGCCTAACAGCTTGTTTCTTAAAACAGTGACGACCCTAAGGTGGGAAGTGATTTCAACCTCTCTCTCTCACCACCAGACCCCTAACATCACAGATCCAGAGCTTGGAAACTAGGAAGCCACCTGTCTATGCCTTTCCAGCACTGCTCTGTGAGCAGGCAGGATATTATAGAATTACCAGCAACCTTATCATGTAACAAAGTTGCAGACTGACGAAAGGATTATTTTTTAAAATGAAACAGGGATCATTTATTTGATCGTGGGCTGGGTAAGATCTTCCCCAGTGAAGAAGGGGAGGAAAAAAGAGGCAATGAAGACCAGATCTGAATGACCCAGCAGCTGGATACCAAGCATTGGCAAGGGTTCAGGGAAACGGGCACTCCTGTGGATAAGCTGGTGGGAACACTTCTGGGGGGAAAACTGGCTGAATGTATTGAGTGTCCTTAAAATGGTCACATTCGGGGCGCGTGGGTGGCTCAGTCGGTTAAGCGTCCGTCGTCGGCTCAGGTCATGATCTCACGGTCCGTGAGTTTGAGCCCCGCCTCGGGCTCTGTGCTGACAGCTCAGAGCCTGGAGCCTGTTTCCGATTCTGTGTCTCCCTCTCTCTCTGACCCTCCCCCGTTCATGCTCTGTCTCTGTCTCAAAAATAAATAAACGTTAAAAAAAATAATAGAGAAAAAAAAGGTCACATTCTGACACATCAAGTCAGTGTTTAGGAATTTTTCCTAAGGAAATAACCAGACAGATATAAAAAAAAATGTATTTACAATATCAAAAGACCGGAAAAGAACATAACAGGCTCAATGAACAGGTGACTGGTACAGAACATATGAGATATTTATATACTAGAATACGGCCTGGCCTTAATATCACGTTTCAAAGAATAATGAGAAGAATATACTCACAAAGTGGGTGGCTCAATCAGTTAAGTGTCCAATTCTTGATTTCGGCTCAGGTCCTGATCTCATGGTTTGTGAGTTCGAGCCCTGCACTGGGCTCTGTGCTGACAGCACGGAGCCTACTTGGGATTCTGTCTCCCTCTCTCTCTGCCCCTCCTCTGATTGCTCTCTATCCCTCTCAAAAAAATAAATAAAAATAAACCTAAAAATTTTAAACTAAAAGAGTATGTAAAGGATGAGTCTATAAAAAAATTTTTTTTTAATTTGTGGGACACACACACACACACACACACACACATCTGAGAGGAAACCCCAAAACAGTGGTTATATTATTACTGGGGAGGGAAATTAGGGATGATTTTAATCTCCTGTTACTAGCAGCCCAGAGCATGTTAACTGATAAACCTGGATAACCGTCTCTCATTCTGAGCCAATGAGATTCAGCTTACTTGCCACCTCTTTCAGGAAGCCCTCCAGCACTACTTTCCTTTCTCCCATATCATTCTAGGTGTTCCTCCTTGGAACTGGACTCTGAGCTGTCCTCTAGGATACTCTTTATCCCTGCATCGCACTCACTGATCTGATTCACCATCTCCCTGCTACACTTTGAACCTACAGTCAGAAATGGGGGTGTTTCATTTTTGTGTCCCCAGTCTGTCCGGAATGGAACACATCTTCAAGCTAGAAAGCTGGATTCATGAATGAAACTGGCTGAGCCAAGGAGTCTCTATGCTCTGTGAATCTCAAGGTCGAGGGGAACAACGCTAAGAAGGATGAGCAAATACCGGGAAAGGACTGTCTCCTTACCTTGGCCAGTAGGCTTGAAACATGTTTAATTTCACCATGGGCCTTTAGCAATTCTTGCCTGAGCTCGGTGCAAGACAGTTCCAGCTGATCCTTCTCAGCTCGAGCGACTCTCAACATCTCTTGAACTTCACGCGCCTCTGCCGTCTGCCCCACGGGACCGGTCTCCGTCGCTTTCTGCTGCTCACTCTCCAAATGCGCCTTCAAAGACCCATTTTCAATCTGCAGCCCTTCCAAGGTCGCCTTGCACTCCTCCAGAGTTTTGGCCATCACACCGTTATTACACCGCTCCCGTTCCAGAACCCCGGTCAGCTTTTCGTTTTCTTCCTTGAGGTGTTTAATCGCTTCCAAAGCTCCTTGGTTCTCCTCCTCCACCTTCCGGAGGCTACAGGTCAGCTGCTGCTGGATGTTAAGCAGCTTCTCTCTTTCAAAGCGGCCCTGGTCAAGAATTTCTGCGCACTTCTGCTCCAGCTCCAGGATTTTGCCTTCTTGAACGGCGGCGGGCTCCTCGCTCTTTGCGCGCTCCTGCAGGAGGTTTATCAGCTTCTCGTTCTCCTGACTTAGCTGCGCGGCCCTCTCTCGGTGCTGGTGGAAAGAACTCTCCAGGATCGTCTTCTCGTCCAGCAGTTTCTCGTTTTCGGCCGTCAGCTCCTGAACCATCTGCTGCTGGTCCGACAACTCCTGCAGAGTAGCCTGCAGCTCCTCGGCCGTGCTGTGCTGGTTTTCCTCCATCTTCTGTATCTTCTCCGCGAGGGAGGCCAGGGACAGCTCGCTCACGTTGTTGGGGGAGCTGCCTGTCGTGGAGCACTTGGAGCTCTTAAAGGGGTTGCTGCTGGAGGACAGGGGCCTGGAGGGTGTGTCGGCTGTGATGTGCTCGAAATCCGAGGCATCCGGGGACAAAGAAGCTTTGGTGACGTCGCTGCTTGAAGAGCCTGATGTCCTTAACGCGTTTTCGTGTATGGGGTGCCGATAGGCATCGAGCTCGCCCGACAGCTGATTTCCGGGTGGGCTTCCGAAGCTGGACTCCTGAGTTACGGACGTTGGGCAGCTGCTCTCCCCCGTGTGACTAGCACCCCCCTCCGAATTTGGGGAATGCTCCAGATGAGTCAGTTTCTCCCTTAAGGCCCGGTTTTCCTCCTCCAGATCTGCAAGCTCCTTCTGAAAATTCTTGTTCTTCTCCTCAAGAGCTCTTAGCAAGGGTTCCGAGTCGCCTGGGGAGACGGGTGTTCCATCTGCATTTGCGTCGGAAGGCTCGGTTCCTTCAGTGCTCGGAGTCCTTTTCTCCTTACATTTCTTCAGCTCGCTTCGAAGCCTGTTAATTTCACTGTCTTTCGCTTTGGCTTCTGCCAGGAGTTCCCGAACCTGGGACTCGAGCACGGCCTTTTCCCCGCCTTCATTCTCTGGCTTGGGTCTTGCGGAGGTGGTCCGCAGGTGCTTCGTAGGGGTGGGTGTGCTGGAAGACGTGGGGCTGGACACCGACTTCCTGGGGTTGGAAGGACCGCGTGGCACGGTTCTCTCTCTGGAGACGGTTACCGAAAGTTCTCGAGGAGCTGGGATGCCTGTCCGTTTGGCTGTTGTCACAGCCCCTAAGAACGGAAGAAGTAGAAACCAATGAAACAACGCAAGCACTTTTATAGATGAAACCCAAGTGACTTCAACTCATGTCGGACACGGAACGGGATGGCTGCTGCCCTTCATTCGTTTCCGGCCCCCCCACCCCCCCCCACCCCACCCCCCGCGCCTCTAGAAACCTACCTGGAGCTGACTGGGGTTTCTGTACCTCCTCCCACAGCCCCTAGACTTTGGGGGGAAACTGACTCCAAGCCTGAACTCCTCCACTTAATCTCATCCCAGCCACAGTTGCTGGTTCAAGGCCTGGACACACCCCTCAACTGAGGTCAACAGAACACCAGGAGGGGGTCTTCTGGGTGAGTTTCTAAAACATTACTGCACATGAGGAAGGGAGCACAGAAGTCTGGGAATGGCTGCAACCTGTTGTCATCATGAGAGGAAGGTGAGAACAGAGTAGAAAGAAGGAAAGCAAATTCTTAGTAGCTCGGTGGAGTTGCTCAGTCAATCAGCCCTGGAGCTTAGCCTGTAGCTAAGTTGGCCTTCCAGTTACACAAGCCAATAAATGCCCTTCACACAAGTCATCTTGAATTGGGTTTTCTGCAACCTGCAGCCTAATGCATCTGAACTGTAACCCCGGCAACTAAACAACAGCCTTTTGACAAAATGCAAGGTCACACTGCATTTCTTGATAAACGTGTTTTGATATTTTTAAACCTTTATTTATTTTTTAGAGAGTGCGATCTTTATTTTTGAGAGAGTGCACGAGCAGGGGAGGAACAGAGGGAGAGGGAGATACAGAAGCCGAAGCAGGCTCTGGGATCTGAGCTGTCAGCACAGAGCCCGATGCGGGGCTTGAACTCACGAATCGTGAGATCGCGACCTGAGCCAAAGTCGGACACTTAACCGACTGGGCCACCCAGGCGCCCCATGACAGAGACAGAGAGAGAATCTCAAGCGGGCTCCACACTCAGCGTGGAGCCTGACGCGGGACTCGAACTCACAAACCGCAAGTTCATGACCTGGGCCTAACTGGGATGCTTAACCAACTGAGCCACCCCGGGTGCCCCTTGATAAACATTTTTTTTAAAAAGTTCATCAACATCTTGTGAATGAGTAAAAATTTGCTTAAGAAATCACAAGACACGAATAACACCAAGGGAAGACTAATCTAGTCCAATGACCTACTGCTTTTAACACAAGTGGAAACAGTGTACTTATTTGTATTCAGAAAAATAAGAACAAATGGGTAAGTTCGCATTACATGTAGCTATGGTACGGTTTTAAATGCTAAAGGGATTTACATAATATGGAAATGATACAAAATTTAGAGTATTTATAACGGGAAATGTAAGGGAAGGAACTATTTTCTGTTTTCATCTATACTACATTGTAGACCATGTTAAAAAAAAATTCTAGGAGTGCGAACCCAGACATCGATCTCCTATGTGGCTCTACAAATGAGACCCACCTCAGAGGTTAAAGGGTAAGCAAAAATTCTGGACCTATTTTCCAAACTCAAAGACCGTTTGATGAATCAAGGCTGACTGCGGTAACTTCCCCAACTCTGTGCCTCAGGTTGAAGGTCCCCAGTGACAAAGGACCCTAGAAGGTGTCACCAATCCCTAGGCCTCCACAAGGTAGGAAGCAGTGGAGGGTATGCCCCCCGCCCCCCAGAATGGCCCCCCAGCTCCAGTCGACCAAGACAGAAGCAGAACCCGATGTGGCACGGTAGCTCTGAGCCCAGTGCCAAGGGCCGCTTCTAAGGAAGAGCTGAAGGTATGAACATGCTGAAATTGGGGGTGATGATGTGAAGGCCAATGGCATTTGGTGCTGTGTCTAACAGTTAAGTGCTTTTTAAAACCTTGACACAATAAAGCTTAAGTTGTCATACTAATATACAGAAAAACTAGATGGTTTTTCTTAAGTTTATTTATTTATTTGGAGAGAGAGAGAGAGAGAGAGAGAGAGAGAGAGAGAGACGGAACGCAAGCAGGGGAGGGGCAGAGAGAGAGCGAGAGACAGAGACCCCCACGCGCCCCCTGTGCTGACCGCGGGCCCCCCCCCCCCCGGGGCGGGGGGCCGGGGCCTGAACTCATGAACCATGAGATCATAACCTGGGCCAAAATGAAGAGTCCGATGCTTAATGAACTGAGCCACCCAGGTGCCCCCAAACTATGGGCTTGTTTGTTTTTTAATTAACGTTTTCAAATTAGAAGTTACTGGAAAGCTAAGAGTACTACAATACACAGTTTAATGCCTTCAGGCATCTTCCTTGCATCATACTTAATGAAGAAAATACTCAATGAAGGCAAGATTTATTTAATTGTTCTCGTAAAATGAAGATTGAAATCACTAAGCAATAAACCGTTTTAGTAACGCTGGTTCTCTAGAATGAAGTAATCCTGGAAAGGGCCCTGATGAAAACGGAAGATAACTCAAGTTCAAGACAGCTGGGAGAGCTCAGCTCTTGTTATCACACAGCCACTGGCCATTCCCGACACGGCCACTGAAATGAAGGCTCCTTTTCACCCATCCATCCGTCGGGTTTGAGGATGGGCAGGACTCAAACAGAGCAGCAGATCTGTCATCCTTTCCGGCTGAAGTAAGCTCCTCCCTTCTGCCAAATCTTAGCTTGCCCACCACATAGGTGTTACTACTTGCACCTTACCTAGACTAGTAGGAATTTTTTTACATCAGTGTACGTTTGTGAAATATATCCGCTTGTGTATTATGAAATACACAATCCAGTTGTGTTTGTTACGACATCTGTTTTCGTTTTTGTTTCTGTTGTTTCCATTCTGACACTTGATCGGCACTGCACTATACATCCGGGAACCCTGACATGGAGCATACCACTGGATACACACACCACGGCAAGGGAGACCGCAGAGGCAGTGAGAAGCCCGGGGTTGACAGAATAAGGACGGCCTAGCCATCACTCTTGACTTCTTTGGTCTTTTCCCCGTCCTCCCACCAGACCGCCACTTATTCCTACTGAGGCTGGCTGTCTAACGGCATGAAGTTGAAATAAAAGCAAGCCCCACCTCATAATTGGGAAGACTAATATGATTTTCTAAAAAACATGCTTGCTGGGCCCCTGGGTGGCTCAGTCGTTAGCCATCTGACTTTGGCTCAGGTCATGATCTCACGGTTTGCGAGTTCGAGTACCACATCTGGTGAGCTCGAGCCTCACTTCGGGTGAGCCCCACTTCTCTCTCTCTGCCTCTCGTGGGATTCTCTCCCCCCCCCCCATCTAACCCTCACTCACTTGCACCCCCTCTCTCAAAAAGAAAAAATGTTTGGATCCGCCTGGATGGCTCAGTCAGTTAAATGTCCAACTCTTGATTTTGGCTCAGGTCGTGATATCGAGCCCTGTGTGGGGCTCCATGCTGAGTGTTAAGCTTGCTTGGAATTCTCTCTCTCCCTCTCTCTCTCTGCCTCTCCCTTGCTCACATGCGCTCTCTCTCTCTCTCAAAATAAACTTAAAAAAATGATATGTTATACTAAAAAAAATTTTTTTTTTTAATTTTATATATTTGAGAGAGAGAGAGCATGCACACACAAGCGGGGAAGGGGCAGAGAGGGGAGACAGAATCCCAAGCAGGATCCACACCATCAGCACAGAACCCGATGCGGGGCTCAAACTCAAGAACCGTGAGATCATGACCCAAGCCGAGATCAAGAGTTAGATGCTTAAACGACTGTGCCACCCAGGTGCTCCCTGATGTGTTATATTTTTAAAATGCCAAATGAAAAATTATAATGTGACAGACCACAGGTGCATCAAACTCTGTATTCATAGATACACACACTAGAAGAGTACCCAGAACATTGAGAACAGGTGAATATTAAGCTGCTTGGGCTGTGAGAAAATTTCCTGTTTCTTTTGTACGGTTACATTTATGTAGTAAATTTAAAAAGCAGAAGGGAAAATCCTATCATAACAACATACAGAGAGTTAAGGGGGCAGGAAACATAAATCTTTGCAGAGAATAAAAAGCATGTTTAAAACAACAATAGCACAACCATTTAAATCAGATCAGATGCCTGTCTTAAGCAGTGATTCTCATGAGCTGAAAATAAAATATTTTCAGTCCCTTCTTTGTTTTTTTTATTTTATTTTTTATTTTTTTCAATTTACTTCAGTCCCTTCTTAATTTCCTTGTCTTACCCTAAGAATGCTACTTGGATTGTTCTTTGGTAGGTAGGTCTTCTCTCTACCATGCACTGATGAAGGAAATGGTGGCATTCTGAAATAAATTACTAAACTTTCATTTCTTCAATAAGAATTCACAGACCTGTCCTGTGGGAGAGACAGGCGGGAGACAGAAATGAAAGTTCACCATTATCACCTACCACATAATTGCTGCCTTGCCTCTGAAACACAAGAGAACTTACCCCTTTGGTCTCAAAGAATCTAAACTACTAGGATATTTTTTACTCTAACCATTCATAACTTTTTTTCTCAAAAGTCCCAATAATGCATTTATTGTCAAATCTAATCTCCCCCCCTCAATCTCCATCTTTCTCAACCTTTGGGTGATATTTATTCCTCCTTCCCTTCGCTCTCCTTATCCATATCTCCTTACCCTCCAGTCAAGGAACCTGAAAAACATTTAAAATGTCCTCTCCCTTTTCTTTTGGTAACCAACCAGTCACTAAAACCAGCTATTTTTGGAAATGTTTCTATATTTTTTCTTTGTTTTCCTTTTGGTAGGGATCCAGTCTAGGTCCTTAAGAATGTTCCATCTAAATTTCTGAAATGTTCCCAAAGGTCTTTCCGATCCCAGCCTCTCCCAGCCCGGAGACATAATGGACCAATATCCCTTAAATATCCTGCTCACTGTTCTGTTCCAGAATCGGTAGGCATTCCCGCCTGCTTCATCATGATGATGTCAAACTTTTTCCCTGGGCTTTCCCGGTCAGGCATAATCTCATCCTAATCAACATATCCAACCTTTCACTTTCGGGTTTTTGTTCCCACCCCCTCCATTGCAACAAACCTATTTAACCCATTCCACATATCCACTGTCCCTGTGATTTGTTGAAACAGCCTTTCCTTTCCATCCTTCTGAGGGGCATTTAAATATGCTTAACTCTCTTCAATTAAAAAAAAAATCTCGGGGCACCTGGTTGGCTCAGTCGGTAGAGCATGCAACTCTGGATCTCGGGTTTGTGAGTTCGAGCCCCATGTTGGGTGTAGAGATTACTTAAAAATAAAATCTTAAAAAAAAGTCTGTAGCCCACATCTTCCTCCTGCTATACCTGATTTCCTTCTTCCCCCTCACAACAGAATCCTCCCCAGAGTCCTGTACCTTGGTTGTCTTCACTTCTTCTTCTCTCTCCTCTGCCATTACTCAACCCAAACCTTGTCCACTGAGGCCATCCACAACCTCCACATGGGCCAACACAACAGAGACCTTCAATCCTCTCAGCAGAACTGGAACAATTCCTTTTTTTTTTTTAACTAATTACTTTATTTATTTATTTATTTTGAGAGAGTGAGAGAGAGAGAGAGAGAGAGAGAGAGAGAGAGAATCCCAAGCAGGCTCCGCAATGTCAGTGCAGAGCCTGACGTGGGGCTCGAACCCACGAACCACGAGATCATGACCTGAGCCGAAGTCGGACACTTAACCGATTGAGCCCCCCGAGGTGCCCGGGAACAAGCATGCCTCCAATGAACAACTCTCCTGGTTTTTCTCTTAGTTCAGCAACTGTCTCCGCTCTCTCTCCTTTGCTGGCCCCTCCTTGTCTCTCTGCTTCTACTTGTCAGAATCTTCAGACCTGGGTCCTGGGCCTTTCCTGCTCTCTTATTACAAATTATTTTCCTGGTGATTCTATTCCATCTCAAGATCCTAAAATACCACTTATATACAGATGACCCCCCAATTAACTCTCTTTATATGGACCTCTCATCTGAGCAACAGATCTGAATATCAAACTACTTACTTGGTAAGTATAATCGAATTACAACAAAAGTACCTCAAACTAGATTAAAGGCATAAAGGTAGGCCAAGAAAAAGTGAACAGAATGTGCAAAAGGCCTGGAGTGCAGGGAGCCCTGACAAGGAGGGGGCTGATGGGGAAGAAGGCACATTTCTAGAGGATGCTCAAGGAAGGTCTCATGGACAGAGCTTGAGATTCAAGGTGATATGCACTCATTAAAACAACGCCAGGATGCTTGGAAGAAAGAAAAGGATAGCACAAGAAAAAACTCTCAAAAATTTTAAATACATTTGTCAAATTATAAGCCTCGATAGAAGGGATGGAATGCAAAATCAAAGACCTCTCCTGATATGTAACAAGATTTAAACAGAAAAGGTAAACACTCAGGGCCAATCCAGAAGATCAAACAGTCAATTAACAGATCTGGAAATACAGACCAGTGGAAGCACAGTGAAGGAAATGACCAAAACACTGACACGAGAGAATCCTCCAACACTGAAGAATGTGAGTCCCAGAACTTGGGTCAGGCAGAATGAATGAAAAAAGACCCACATGAAGATACCCCTTTATAAAGTTTCAGGACACCAAGAATGCCTACAAGTTCAGGGAAGGGGTGTGAGCATAAGACTGGCCATCATTCATTATAGCAGTACGGAATTCTCAAAGGCAATGAAGCAAACACCTTCAAAGTTCTGAGGGAAAATGATTTTCAACCTAGAATTCTGTATCTGACCTAACTATAAACTAGTCACAGAGGCAGACAATAAAACATACTGTCAAACATATGGAGACTCAGAAAAAAAATTAAACTGCTAACACCCTTTCTAAATAAGTTACTTGAGAATGTGCTCCAGGAGAACGAGGGAGTAAACCAAAGAGAAAGAGGGTGAGTGATCGTGGGAGACCAATAGTTCTATTAGAGGAAACCAGTCATGGGGAGTCTCGAGAGGATACCCATGGAGCAAATCTGGAGAACACATCCAAACTGGGCCAAGAGGACAAGATGCCTCCCGAGGGAAGTTTCTTTGAAAGAACATCTGGTTGGATGAAGAGTATGAAAAAAAAATGAGGATATAATAAAAATAGTGAAAGGTTCTCAAAAAAATTAAAAATAGAATGACCCTAAGACCTGGCAATTACACTACTAGGTATTTATCCAAAGGATACAAAAATACTGATTCAAAGGGGCACATGCACCCCAATATTTATAGCAGCACTATCGACAATAGCCAGATTATGGAAAGAGCCCAAATGTCCATGGACTGATGAATGGATAAAAAACACGTGATAGACACACACAGACATATACATACATCCACACTGGAATATTACTTGGCGATTAAAAAGAATGAAATCTTGCCATTTGTAACAATGTGGATGGAACTACAGTGTATTATGCTAAGTGAAATAAGTCAAAGAAAGATAAATATCATACGATTTCACTCATATGTGGAATTTTAAGAAACAAAACAGATGAAAATTGGGGGAGGGAAGGATAAATAAGATAAAAACAGAGAGGGAGGCAAACCATAAGAGACTCTTAAATACAGAGAACTAACAGAAGGTTGCTGGCAGGGTGTTGGGGGGGGGTGGCTAAATGGGCGATGGGCATTAAGGAGAGCACTTGTTGCGATGAGCACTGAGCGTTATATGTAAGTGATGAATCACTAAATCCTACTCCTGAAACCATTATTACACTGTATGTTAACTTGGGATTTAAATTTTTAAAAAAGTTCTTATCACAAGAAATAAACAGACTCTTAACTATGGAGAACAAGCTGATCGTTACCAGAGGGAAGGTTGCAGGCAGAGGGATGGGTTAAACAGATGATGGGGATTAAGGAAGGCACTTGTCATGATGAGCACTGGGTGATATATGCAAGTGTTGAATCACTATATTGTACACCTGAAACTAATACAGCACTGCATATTAACTAATCAGAATTAAACTAATAACTTAGAAAACAGAGAAAAAACCAGAAACTTCATAAAACCAGGAAGCTGCATAAGAAAGGTCACAAAATCGTACCACACGACTTTACTCTGCGGGGAATATATACATATATAGTGACAATTACACGGATACTATTTAAACTGACCTATACACCAAGTATGCAAGACTATTTTATAGAACATTTGAATATTATCCCAGCTAGCAAATAAAGTTGAAATACATTAGGGAACAACAAATTAAAACAACTACGAGAGGGGCGCCTGGGGGCTCAGTCATTTGAGCGTCCGACTTCGGCTCAGGTCGTGATCTCACAGTCCGTGGATTCGAGCCCCGCGTTGGGCTCTGTGTTGACGGCTCGGAGCCTGGAGCCTGCTTCGGATTCTGTGTCTCCCCTGCTCTCTGCCCCTCCCCGACTCACTCTGTCTCTCTCAAAAATAAATAAATACATTACAAAAAAAAAAAAACTATGAAATACCACTACACACGTATGAAAATGGCTAAAATCCAAAACCTTAACACCACCACGTGCTGACAGGGGTGCGGAGCAACAGGAACTCTTGTTCATTGCTGGCAGAAATGCAAAATGGCGCAGTTAGGCAGTGAAGACAGTTTGGCAATTCCTTACAAAACTAAACACACTCTTGCTGTGATTCAGCTATCGCACCCCTTGGTATTTACCCAAATGAGTTGAAAAGTGATGCCTACACACAAACCTGCACAAAGATGTTCAGAGCAGCTTTATTCACAACTGCCAAAACATGGAAGCAACCGAGGCGTCCTTCAGAAAGTGAACGGATCAACCATGATATATCCAGGCAATGGAGTATCTATCATTCAGTGCTACAAAGAAATGAGCTATAAAGCCATGAAAAGACAGGGAAGGACCCTAAATGCAGATGACTGAGTGAAAGAAGCCATTATGAGAAGGCTACACACTGTAGAATTTCAACCATAGAACATTCCAGAAGAGATAAATTATGGAGAGAGTAGAAAGATCAGGGGTTGGGCAGAGGGAAGAACAAACAGGCAGAGTACAGAGGATGTTTAGGGCAGTGAAACTGTTCCGTGTGATACTATAATGGGTGGATACATTTGTCCGAACCCAAAGAACGTGAACCCTAATGTGAACCATGGACTGAGTGGCTGTCATGTGTCAGTACAGGTCCATCAGTTGTAACAAATGGACCACTGTAGTGAGGGATATTGATGGTGAGAGGAGCCCTGCACACTTGCGGGGGGTGGGGGGCAGGACAGGGGTTACAGGGGTGGGCACACTGTGCCCTCTCAATTTTGCTGTGCCCAAAACTGCTGTGAAAGTCTACTTTAAAAAAAAAAAAGGCACCTTAGCAGTTTAATTAAGCAAGTGTATGTAAGTGGTTAACTTTGAGAAGTGGGATAAGAAAGGGGACGGTGTAGAGCAACAGCAGTTTTGCTTTTCATAAGGGCCCTATTTCGTTTTTTAACCTGTGCCTATACCACGTCAATAACGAGAATGGAGAAAAAGACACGTGAGTGCTGGTGGATGCAGCTCGGAAGGAGGTAATCAGGCGTCCGTTGGTTTTACAGGCGGTGCTGTTCCTTTGGACTCAGAACAAGTGAGATAAAAAAGTTTGAGGCGACTCAGCAAAGCAGAAGCAGGGCCACAAGGAACTGAAGTCTGTTATCAAATCTCAGGCCCCACCTTGCCTGTGGCGGAAGGTAATTCTTCCCTAGTTCCACTGCCTTTTGGGAAGTTTCTGTGGAGTGTTTTCTAGAGATGCATTCACCTCATATGAAAGTCAATGGAAACTCCTTGGCGGACCAAACAGAGGAAACCACTCAAAAGAATCCTACCCGTACCAATGAACCAAATCACTTGTGCAGTTTGCTTTCTGGGCTAAAAGCAAACAGTCGGGTCCACGTTTAGAGATTTTTTTTTTGTAGCAGGATAAAAGTTTTCTGTCTTGTCATTTTTTTTTTTTTTTTTTTTGCAGGGTGCCAAATTAATCTTGCTCACACTCCACTGGCTCAGCATCTTGGGTTAGAGTTGAAAACACTTGTAAATCTGCATCCTTCTCGGGGCGCCTGGGTGGCTCAGTCTGTTAAGCGTCGGACTTCAGCTCAGGTCATGATTTCACAATTTGTGAGTTTGGGCTCTGTGCTGACAGCTCAGAGCCTGGAGCCTGCTTCAGACTCTGTGTCTCCTTCTGTCTCTGACCCTCCCTCTCTGTCAAAAATCAACATTAAAAATTTTTTTTAAAAATTGCATCCTTCTCTTTCCCAAATAGTCACACTGTTCCATGGCCACCATGAACGATGCTCTCGACAGAGAGGGCCTCTGAACAAAAGACTCCGAAGGGGGTCTGGCCTAGGGAGGGCACAGCGACCACTCTGTGCTGGGTCTTTAAAGGCAAGACAAAGTGGGGAGACAAAGCGGCAGTGTTACGAGAAGAGATAATAGCATGGTCTGAGCGGCTTCTCGCAGGGGGCCCACACGGCTGGCAGTCCCCTCCAGGAGAAGCCAAAATGCAAAACGGCTCTGGAAGGGCAGCTCCCAACACGCCAGTTGAAAAGCCCAAAGCAGGCAGGACGTCTCATTTCCATTGAAACTGAAGTGGCCAGAGGACCGGTTGGCCCCAGATTTCACTCTGCATGCTGGGTTGGCTTCCTAGCCCACTGTGTGGGCCAAATGAAATCCTCATTACCTAACTCCACTGCATGGGAGGTGCGCCCCCAGGGTCTCTGGTCAGCAAACTGGAAAGGAGAAGGGGCTGAAGGCGGTGGGGCTTTAGTGAATTACAACATCTGCCTCTCCATGTGTAGCCTTCCCTTCAGTAGAGATGAGAAAAGATCCACTTCCCGATTTGTGAGTCTTGTTTTTAATTGTTTAAATGTTTTGTTTATTTTTGAGAGAGACGGGGGGAGAGAGAGAGAGAGAGAGAGCACTAGAGGGGGAGGGTCAGGGAGAGAGGGAAACACAGAATCGGAAACAGGCTCCAGGTTCTGAGCTGTCAGCACGGAGCCCAACGTGGGGCTCGAAGTCATGAACCGTGAGATCACAACCTGAGCTTAAGTCGGGCACTTACCTGACTGAGCCACCCAGGCACCCAATATGTGAGTCTTGATACACCTGAGAAGGACCCATTCTAGATAACGATTTACCTCTGACTCCCTAACATTATATACACTTTGCCCAGTGATAGCTCCATCTCATAGCAATCACTGAGAAAGAAACTTCCAAATTCCACCACTAAAAGGAACCAAATTCACCTGCATGCGCAATTACAGAAATTAGACAATTAGGCAGAGGGGGCGTGCTGAAATAGGTTTATCTGGATTAACATCACTTTGTTCTGTTTTCTTAAACCACGCGTTGGTCAAAACATAGAACATTAAGGAATTGACCACATTCTTGATTTTTTTAATGTTTATTCATTTTGAAAGAGAGAGAGGCAGAGTGGGGAGGGGGCAGAGAGAGGGAAAGAGAGTGAATCACAAGCAGGCTCCAAGCACAGAGCGCAGAGCCTGACGCGGGGCTCAAACTCATGAACCATGAGCACCTGACCTGAGCTGAAATCAAGAGTCAGATGCTTAACCGACTGAGCCACCCAGGTGGCCCTTCCCACATTCTTTAAACGGAGAGTTCGCAATGTAGGCAATGCTAATACCAGTTCACATCTGCACCACTTTGGTCTTTCAAAGCGTTTTCATACACATTAATTTGCGGCTCACAAAAATCATTTGGCAAAGTGCTGTTATCTTTATTTTATGGATAAGGAAACGGACTGAGACGCTTCACAGTTAGCCCAAGGGTCTCACAGTAAGTACGTCTTCTGATACCTAAGGAAGTACAGAATCGTATCATTTCCAAACTGGAAGAAACAGAGAAACCATGTAGCCTGATCTTTCATACAAAGTAGTATCAACAGCATCCAACCTCTGATGCTATTTACCAAACTGTCACGTGCCAGAGACCAAGGATTTGCAGTGAAAGAGAAGCCAGCACCGGACAGCCCCTTCCACTGCTGGAGGCTCCAACAGTTGGACAATCCTTCTTTATACGGGGCTCAGTTTGATCTTCGTTAACATGGCACATGTTGGTTCCAGTTCTGAAACGATCTGGAACCACAAAGAACAGAATTATTGCTTCTTCCACGTGACATCTGAATATGTGAGGGCAGCTTTGTTTCGCTCCTTGGTTTCCCATTCTTGAAGCAAAAGCATTCCTCACCCTTCCCACCAGGCCTCACGGGACCCGGGGTCATTCATCAGGGGGACTGCCTGGAGAGCCTCTGATTTAGCAACATCCCTCGGAAATGTTACCCAGAATCTCAAAAATGCTGCAGTTGTGGTCGCTATGAGTTAGGAATCGTCTAGTCACAAGAGGACACCCAATTCAAGCCTGAAACAATAAAATGAGTTTTTGGCTTCTATAACTGGAACTCTAGGGGCAAGTCTGACTTGAGGTCCAGCACAACTGAAATATGCTTTCAGGGACCGTCGCTCTCCCTTGCACCTGGACGGGCGACCTTCATCAGCGATCTGCCTTGCCTCATGGCAGTGTGATGCCTGGGCAGCTCCAGGCCTCAGTCTGCACACCATCAAATCCAGGGAATGGTGCTAAGACTCTTCTGGAGGCCCTAACAAATGTCTCCTCGCATCTCATTCAGCCTGGGTCGCTACTGGCCTCGACTCATGAAGGTCAAGGTGATATGCTGATTCATTGAAGGCCGGGGCGGGGAAGGGGTGAATTATCCAAGGAGAAAGAAATCCTGACAGAAGAGGGAAGCAGACACCAGAACAAACAATCAAAGTAATGCAACACGCACAAAATGGCATAGTGCACCCGTTTTTAAAACAAATAAAAAAAGGCTTCAGACCCCAGCAGGGGACATTAGGCAACAATTAAAAACGAAAATTATGGGGGCACCTGGATGGCTCAGTCGGTTAAGCCTCCGACTTCGGCTCAGGTCACGAACTCATGGTTCATGAGTTCGAGCCCTGCGTTGGGCTCTGTGCTGACAGCTCGGACGGAGCCTGGATCCTGCTTCAGATTCTGTGTCTCCCTCTCTCTCTGCCCCTCCCCTGCTCGCGCTCTGTCTCTCTCTCAAAAATAAATAATAAACAAAAAAAATTTTTTAATGAAAATTATGCATACTGTTTAGCCAGTTACCACTGTTTCGGGACAAAGTTTCCCCTTAATTTCATAGGTAGAAGAAACCATTTTATTATTTTTTTTAATGTTTATTTATTTTTGAGAGAGAAAGAATGAGCCGGGGAGGGGCAGAGAGAGGGGGACGGAGGGTCCAAAGCAGGCTCTGCGCTGACAGCAGTGAGCCCAATGCGGGGCTCGAACTCCCGAATCGTGAGACTGCGACCTGAGCCGAAGTCGGATGCTCGGCCGACTGAGCCACCCAGACTCCCCTGGAAAGAACCATTTTCTTTTGCAGTTGAAGAACCTGGGAAAGGCCTGGCCAGGCACTTGTGACTTCGATGCTCTCAGGTGGCTGCAGTAACCGGAAGACTTGCTGGGCCGGACATGCCACGGGGCTCACTCACGTGGCGGGTAGGGCAACCAATGCGGTCGCGTGGCAGCTGAGCTGGGCTGTCGGTCGGAGCACTGTTGGGGGGGCCTCTCCAGGAGGGGGCAGGGGGTGGGTCTCAGGGTGGCTGGGCTTGTTACAGAATGGCTCCGGGCTCCGGGTGTGTTTCTGCATACAAGGGTCACCACATGGCCTCTTCCAGGCCAGCCTTGGCAGTCACACGGGTCACTTCTGTCATACTCCACTAGGAAGCAGTCCTGGGCCTGCCCAAGTTCAAGGTTCGCGTTCCTTGACGGAGCAAGTGACAAAGTTGCACTGGGGAAGTGCACACAGGTGGGAGGCAGAGGCGGAGCCGTCTCAGGGGAATACAATCCGTCACACCTCCCTAGGCTGACCACACAGTTTTATCTCATGAAGCCATTAACCGTGTGCCTCTATTTCCCAAACTGATGTTCTCGTTGTTGAAATGTCTAGACATGGAAGCCAATGTTCATTCCACTGACAGGTTGCCAGTTCCAAATTCACATTGAAGACAGTGGTAAGATCCACTCCCTAGTAAATACAAGACTCTCGATGTTTTGCACTTTTTGGGGCAAGCTGGTCCCATTTCTTCCGTACAGTGAGAAGGAGTAAAGGCATGCTTAAGAAATCTGTTGGGCGGGCACCTGGGTGGCTCAGTTGGTTAAGTGTCTGACTCTTGATTCTGGCTCAGGTCAGGATCTCACGTTCATGAGATCAAGCCCCACAATGGGCTCTGCGTTGACAGCACGGAAACTGCTTGAGATTCTCTCCCTCCCTCTCTCTCTCTCTCTCTGCCCCTTTCTGGCTCTCTCTCTCTCTTAAACAAACTTAAAAAAATATATATGTTGTGGCTTCACCATTTCTTCAAAATCAACCTCTAAGAGCAATGAAAATATGTTTAGTGTTTCACCACAAAAGGAATAAAAAACCTTCCCTTACTCTTCACTTACTTTATTAATATTTTTAATTTAAAGAAAACAGAAACAGCCTTCTCTCCTATGCACAACTTATTCTGCACCAAATACTTCACATATATTATATTAGCTCACTTAAACCCTTTATTGCAGCTACTGATTTTATATTTATTTTACCTCGCAGGAAATGGAGGCATAGGTGCGTTCAGATAACTTGCCCAAGGTTACAACAGCTTAAGTGGAGATTTGAACCCAGAAACGTGGGCTCCAAAGTTCTCACTCTTAGTCACCAAACTCTCCCCTCTGGCATACAGAAATAATAATGCTCTTTCTCAAACTGAAATAATCAAAATCCCCTATTTTCCTGAGATAGCAAAATGAAATATGAGATATGGAAAGAATGTGTTCTTCCACACTGACACAGACAGGCCTATTAGTTTTTTGTTTGGGATCATAACATATGCATATATGACATAAAGCTGTTAGCATTTCTTTGTGAATTCTACTTTTATCACTAGAAGGCATTTACAGCCTTCCAGGACAGTGAAAATAGAGCTAACTTGTTCTCTTTAATAATATAGTACTTCATAGGAGTGATGCACTACAATTTATTCAATGAGTTCCTGCTGAGGAACATTCAGATTTGGGCCATTACAAAAAAAAGGGGGGCCGGGGGTGCCTGGGTGGCTCAGTCAGTTAAGTGTCCGACTTCGGCTCAGGTCACGGTCATGCAATTCATGAGTTTGAGCCCCGCGTTGGGCTCTGTGCTGACAGCTCAGGGCCTGGAGCCTGCTTCACATTCTGCGTCTCCCTCTCTCTGACTCTCCCCCATTCGCGCTCTGCTCTGTCTCTGTCTCTCAAAATTAAGTAAAAACATTAAAAAAAAATTTTTTTTTAAATGTGCTGCAATTACCAACCTTTTTCTGCATTCACTACCTACTTAAGTGGTGGTGTTTTTATTTCTAGGGGGCAGAATCCCCCAAGATGGGACTGCTTTGTCAAAAGGAACATACAACCTTTCAATCTCGATAGCGGTTACTAGATTCCTTTCCAAAAAGATTACAACCATTCACGCTGCCACCAACAATGCACAGGAATAATTTCTTCTTCTTTAGACCCTGATCAGTGCTGATTATTCTTTTTGAGGGGTGAAAAATGATTTCCTCTGACTTCCATTTCTCTGATTACAAGTGATGTTCAATATCTTTGTTTCCTCTTTTTTCTTTCCTTTCCTTTTTTTTTTTTTTTTTTTTTTTTTGGTTTTGTTTTGCACTGAGTTACTTATCACGCTATTGCCAACTGACCTGTACCACTGCCTCCTTAGATATTTATCTACCCTTATCTGTTTATAGGTATACCTCACAGATTCAGGATATTTTGAACATTTTCCCCAGATTGTTACATATGTCTAAGCAGAGGCTGGATATGCCTCAGTATTTCTTCTCTTTTCCTTTCTCAACAACATGACTTCTTTGGGGGGGCACATGGTTCCAGAATAAGGGCATTCCCCAGCCTCTTTTGCAGCGGGGTGTGGCTGGGTAGCTAAGTTCTGGCCAATTGGATACAGTATCTTCTGGAAGCTCCCCTTACCAGGCAGTGCTCACCCCTTTCCTCCATTCTTATCATACTATTATCGCTGCTTGAAATGCAAAGATCATGTTTGGGACGTGAGGTCAGGATCGCACCTAGTGGAACCAGAGGTCAGCAAGAGCCAGGCCCAGCACCTTTGAGCCCCATACTGGCCTGGACCATGTACCGAGACTTAAAAAAAAATTTTTTTTAAAGTCTTTAAAAAAATTTATTTTTGAGAGACAGAGACAGAGACAGAGCACGAGTGGGGGAGGAGCACAGAGAGAGGAAGACACAGAATCTAAAGCAGGCTCCAGGCTCTGAGCTGTCAACAGAGCCCGATGCGGGGCTCGAACTCACGAACTGCGAGATCCTGAACTGAAGTTGCACACTTAGCCAACTGAGCCACCCAGGTGCCCCACGCCCCATGTACCCAGACTTACATGAGAGATGAATTCAGGTCTTCTTTAAGCCACTACTATCTGGGGGATTTTGTCACTTGCAGCCAAATTTAACACTAACAGAGAGAGTGGACCCTGAATATAAGGGGATAATCATTTCCCAAAAGAGTAAAAAACAAAAACAAAATAGAAACTTCTTGACCAACTTGAGTAAGCTTTTATTACTACAGTCAAATCCCTACTTTAATTTATATATTACTCATTTATATTTAGTATGTAATATGTATTACATATTATATGTAAAATATGTACTTCAATAAATTGTATATTACATGTTAGTAATAATGTCTTATCATATTACAGAATTCATATTAATATATTAAAATTTTATCTATATGTTCACATTTAAAATTGTATTACATAAAATATATTCATTTAGAAATATTGATCCCAGGGGCACCTGGGGGGGGGGCTCAGTGGGTTAAGCGTATGACTTGGTTTCAGCTCAGGTCGTGATGTCAGGGTTTGTGAGATCGAGCCCCACGTCAAGCTCTGTGCTGACAGTGCATAGCCTGCTTGGGATTCTGCCTCTCCCTCTCTCTCTTTCTCTGTCTCTCAAAATAGATAAATAAACGTAAAAAAAATTTTTTTAATTAAAAAAAAAAAAAAAAGAATTATTGATCCCATACTTGTATTTCAAGAAAATTTGTATCCGGATTCATCACATGCATGTTCTCCCTCCCTGCCTTCATCAATACCACAGCTACTTTTAAGCCATCTGTTCCAGGCGACCAGAGAACCATCTAAGCTGTTTTGAGTTTGGGTGCTTTTTGAATCCACGGACTGCATCATGCTGCCACTGAAATTTTCATACCAAGTCTCAAAAGCATATGTACATGGCATGATGTCAATTTCTTCTAAAAAAAAAATGCTTCCTGCCGGTATATATTTGTGATCCCTACAACACAATCACTTGCTGTCATAATCTTTCAAAGCCTCAATTTAGCAACATGGAATGCTTGTAACTATGAGGTTATACTTCGTAGAATAAACACCAAATTTATTTTAAATTTGTCTCCCTTTTGGGACGTCTGGGTGGCTCAGTCGTTAGGCGTCCGACCTCGGCTCAGGTCATGATCTCACGGTTTTTGAGTTCGAGCCCCGTGTCGGGCTCTGTGCTGACAACTCAGAGCCTAGAGCCCGATTCGGATTCTGTGTCTCCCTCTCTTTCTGACTCCTCCCCTGCTCGCACTCTGTCTGTCTGTCTCTCAAAAATAAATAAACAATAAAAAAAAATTGAAAAAAAAATTTGTCTCCCTTTTTCTAAACCAACTCTGTCAGGTGGCCCCCATAAAACTCTAAAATTAAAACTGAGGTTATTTTAGTCTGTCTTCCCTGAGTCTTACTTTGTTATTCAGAATAAAGTAATTAAGAACATGCCGCCTTGGTTAAAAATGACACTTTTTGAGGCTTGAATTAAGGAGTTTCCTTTTTTTCCTCAAAGAAAGAATTCTGGGGAGAAATTAGTCTCATTTCCAAGCATACTAATTTGAGACGGATTAATAATTTTATGACATTAAATCTGCCCGTTCTGGACAACAGTAGCTTCTCCATTATTTCAAGTCTTGTTCTATGAACCACAGTGAGATTTAACATCTTCTACCTTATGTCCTAGAATATTCTAGGTAAAATTATTCCTAAATAATTTATGGCACCTTTGAACTGGATTTTTTTTTTCAATTTCCATTGTGAAGAAGTTATTGCTAGTATAGAAAAAAAGCTTATATTCTTTCTATATTTATCTCATATACAGTCACTTACCAATTCCCTTACTCTTGGGTCTAATTTTTCTTTTCAATATTTAAGCCAAAAGATGTTTTGCCTTATTGCACTAATAACAAAATGATGATAACTAATAATGATAATACTTCAAGTTTTATATTATTTCTAGGAATTACTGTATACATTTATATTTAGGGGGAAATTCATCCATTTCCTCCAGTTTTTTTAATGTATTAGTATACATTGAATTTTTCACTTTTCATGTCTTTAACAAGAGATCCTTACCCATTTTTAATGTTTTTCCTCTCCTTTTCTTTAACCAGAAATAATTTCCATTATTTGCCTTTTCAAAGTACTAGTATTTGGTTTGATTTATCTTCTTTATGGTTTTATGTCTTCTATTTCATTCCTTCCAGCTTTCCTCATTAATTTATTTCTCTTTCTTTTGCTTTCTTCCTGGTTTCATAGGTTGAATATTCCACTCCTACATTTTCAGTCTTTTTTCTCTATGGTAATAAAAGCATCTGTGATTGTACATTTTCCTCTGCGTTCAGCTTCAGTTCCATTCCATCCACTTTGCTACAAAACTCTCCTCCCTTTGTGTGTTTCTAGATTATTTATAATTTGTTTTGACTTTCTCTTGGTGCAGAGATTATTTAAAAATGGTGTCCCTGAATTCTTCAATAGTTTTTTTAAATAATTGTCTTTTTGACCATTCATTTCACTGGATTAAGAGGACAGAAGACTGCATATAGAATCAGAATTTTTATATTTTGCCTTTCATTTCCGGTGACAAAGTACGTGATCAACTCCTATAAACAATTCCTAGATCTAGAGAATATGTATTTCCTGTTCTATAAATTTGTTGAATCTTTTATTTATAACCTCTATATTTTTGCTTTGTTTGTTTGTTTCGGAGGTTGGAAACTGGCAGCCTGCAAGCTACAGATATGTTTTATTTGGCCGGCAAAGGGCTTTAAAATGTATGAATGTCAATGCCTTTAGGCAAGGCATGCAATCTCTCCTTCACTGTACAATTCCCATCTTCTCTGCTGTCTTACACCCAATAATTCACATATTAATGTTGCCCACGTGGTCCCTGTGGGCATCCAAGTTGGCAGTCTAGTTTCCCTGGCCTGTCAAATTAGAAAAGACACATAATTAACATCTCCTAGTATCAGTATGTTTTTAAAAATTAAATTCTCCTTTTATTCCCAATTTTTGTTCTATGTGTTTTGTTGCTTAAAGATTAAAGACAGTTGTATGTTTTTGGCTTTTGTCAGTATAAAATATCCCTCTTTGTCCTGTTCAATGCTTCTGTTCTTACCTTCTGCTTTGTCTGACACTAATATGCTTATGTTTGTTTTTTAATGGGTGAATTTAGCTTAAGAATATTTATTTTGGGGCTTTTATTTAGCTTTATTGTTTTGACTTCATTTTGTTTACTGTTTATTAACTCTTATTTCACCTTTTGTCCTTCCCCTCACCTTTGCTCATTTGATATTGCTTCTCTTTATTCCTTTCTGACCTGCTTACCCTTCATTATCAACCTCAATCCCTATCATTTTGGAAATACTATGCATTTCTATTCCGTTTGTGGTTACGGGCCATTCGTAACAGTCTTAACTAAACCTTCATCAATATTAAATAACTATATCCCCCAATTCCTTACCAACAAAGATGAGATTAATTTTAGAGTAATTTTCCATACGAATGCCTTGAATGCCCCCACCTGCAATCGTGGATTTTGCTGACAGTCTCGAATTTTTAGTTCTGGGCTATTTCCTAGATTTTCCGTGAAGTATGATCCTTCTCTTCAAAAGTTCCACTTTACAGTTACATTACGAAATTTCAGCTAGGTTCGCATCCTTGATTTATATACACAATGCTTCATGCTACACGAGTCACTGCTCACCACTGTTTTCTTATATTCTTGGTCTTCCTCTAGCTTGATGTTTCTACTGATCCAATTACCAGTCTCTAATTGGTCATTTGAATGCTTGCTCAAGTAGGGTATATAAATCCTTCATGTCTAAAAATATCCTTTTTCACTCTGATTCATTAAGTGATATCTTGGCAGGAGAATTTGAATCTGGCACTCTTTCTGAGTACCTAGCTTTCCAACCTTTCTTCCCTATGCTTAGGACTTGCCCACTTCATTAGTCTCAGTTGAAGGCAGGGTCCACCTCCCACTGAATAAACTGAAAATATCAGCTGTTTGCTTTCTCAGCTCTGCTTTGCAGCTAAGGTGTGCCCTTGACCCTGACAGTATTTATGCCTGCCCCAGATTTTGGCTCAGCAACCAGTGCTGCAAAGCAAGGACCATGAGAAGAAATGTTCGCTGGCAGCTATGGTGGCTGCAGCAAGATGAAGATCCTGGCAAGCAGTGGCCCAGGTGCTCGCTGTGGGCTCCAGCGCCAGCAGGTCTGGTGCAAACTGCATTTTCTGTGCTCACGCACACAGCAGCAGCGTCCAGCCTGAGCCAATTCTGCGTGAGATTTTAGGCACTGTTCCTTGGCTGCACAATCTCCGCAGCTCATTCTCCAATTCCACAGCAACTCAATATCCACTAAAAAATGTTTTTTCCTTCCTAAATCAACGCAAATCAGCTTCCGTAGCCTGTAGGTAAGGACCCAGGCTAACATGGCTGGGTATAGAAGAGTTAAAGCTCTTTGGGGTCAACAGTCCCAGCGGACGCCATCCTAGCTTCTAGTGAGCATTCCAACACCATCATAATTCTCTTCAAAACTGACCTATCTTCTGGGGCGCCTGGGTGGCGCAGTCGGTTAAGTGTCCGACTTCAGCCAGGTCACGATCTCGCGGTCCGTGAGTTCGAGCCCCGCGTCAGGCTCTGGGCTGATGGCTCAGAGCCTGGAGCCTGTTTCCGATTCTGTGTCTCCCTCTCTCTCTGCCCCTCCCCCATTCATGCTCTGTCTCTCTCTGTCCCCAAAATAAATAAACGTTGAAAAAAAAAATTAAAAAAAAAACAAAAACTGACCTGTCTTCCTGTCTAAAAATTGGTAGGCTTTTTGTTTGTTTGTTTTGAGTTTGTTTATTTCGAGAGAGAGAGAGCAAGCAAGCAGGGGAGGGGCGGGGAGAGAGAATCCCAAGCAAGCTCTGTGCCGTCAGCACAAAGCCCCATGCAGGGCTCGAACCCACAAACTGTGAGATCATGACCCAAGCCAAAAGTGGATGTTCAACTGACTGAGCCACCCAGGAGCCCCGGTAGGATTTTTATCTTTATTGCTGTAGTTGGGCAATTAAATTATGCCTTTTTCCAGACTTCTAGGAATCCTTTTTAATTTGAAGCCCAAAATTTCCTTCAGCTTAGGTTCTCTCCTTTTATGTGTCAGGTCTTCTCCATCTGTTCCTTTCTCACCTTCCTACACTGGTCTCTCTCAAACATGTTACCTATTTCACCTCATGATATCGGTATCTTTGTTTCTGACAAGTTGCTGCTTCCAAAAAACGAATTCAGTTCTCATGGGGGCCGTTATCCTTTGTATTTCATCTAATAAAAGTTTCAAATCAGGAAAAAAACTCTTTGAGTTACTTACTACTTTTTTGTTGTTGAATGCTTTCTTCTCTTTTTTTTTTAATTTTTTTCATGTTTATTTATTTTTTAAACTTTTTTTTTTCAATGTTTATTTATTTTTGGGACAGAGAGAGACAGAGCATGAACGGGGGAGGGGCAGAGAGAGAGGGAGACACAGAATCGGAAACAGGCTCCAGGCTCTGAGCCATCAGCCAAGAGCCCGACGCGGGGCTCGAACTCACGGACCGCGAGATCGTGACCTGGCTGAAGTCGGACGCTTAACCGACTGCGCCACCCAGGCGCCCCTAAACTTTTTTTTTTAACGTTTATTTATTTTTGAGACAGAGAGAGACACAGAGCATGAATGGGGGAGGGTCAGAGACAGGGAGACACAGAATCGGAAACAGGCTCCAGGCTCTGAGCTGTCAGCACAGAGCCCGACG
The DNA here is from genome assembly GCF_014898765.1 of Herpailurus yagouaroundi. Lineage (NCBI taxonomy): Eukaryota > Metazoa > Chordata > Mammalia > Carnivora > Felidae > Herpailurus > Herpailurus yagouaroundi. The sequence continues at coordinate 2,836,829 of NW_024412439.1, read as the reverse complement.
CGGGGCTCGAACTCACGCACCGCGAGATCATGACCTGAGCCGAAGTCGGCCGCTTAACCGACTGAGCCACCCAGGCGCCCCGTTGTTTATTTATTTTTGAGAGAGACAGAGCACAAGCAGGGGAGGGACAGAGAGAGAGGGAGACACAGAATCCGAAGCAGGCTCCAGGCTCCGTGCTGTCAGCACAGAGCCCAACCTGGGGCTTGAACCCACAAATCATGACATCATAACCTGAGCCAAAGGCGGACACTTAACCAACCAAGCCATCCGGGAGGCCCTCTTGTCTCTTTGATTTAGCTTTGCCTGTTCAGAATGTCCAGCTTGAGCTCTCTATCTCAAGTTATTAAATCCCCCTGAAAGTGGACCACACTTTCGCTTTGCCAAACCTGGGTTTGACCTTCGGCACCCAGACACACGAATGCTTCTCCAACAGTGGCAGATCATCACGCAGAGGAATGGGGGTTTTCATTCTAGAACCCAGAAGTGCATGGACTGGCACACTAGGACCTCTTCCACCATGCCATGGGGAACGCTTCTGTCTGATCTCACGCTTCTGAGAGTAAACACAGGAGAAGCAGTCCCTGCCAACCGCTAGCTCCTCAGATGTGCAGGGCCCACGGTCCCTTCAAAGACTAAATGCAGGAAGGGGGAAAGAGAGCTGTTAAGACTTGCAGACTGTCGTGTTTACTGTGCTGAAAATCCTTTCTGTTGTAAGCAGTGGCCAAGAGACGGGACCAGGCCGAAGCTACACTATCCATATATACCCAGACTCCTGACCCAAGGAGGGTCAAGATGGGGGGGAATTACTGACCGCTCTTGTCGTTTGCCACCCTTTCCATAATCCGCTTCTAAAGCTTCACATAGCCATTCCATGTGAGCCATTCCTAAATATTAATCTCTAGCTATAAGATGTCCAACCATCTGTTTAATCTCTCCATCCCTATGCCCTGGCATGAATGTAGTTCAGAGTACTTGCATTTAACAAACCTTTCCTAGACATCTTGTAAGTGCCAAGCCCAGCGGTCGAGGAACTGATGTAGAAATGTATGTAACAGCTATGTAAGGAGATGGCTGCAATCCAGTACAGCAAACAGAGTAAAAACAGCAAATGTGGAACCTGGGGAGCATAGGACACCAGGCCCAGCCCAGAGGGTCAGGGAAGGTGGTCAAGGAAGGGATCACAACTAAGCTGTGTCTTGAGGGGAGATCAGCATGAGTGGTGAGAACAGGTGATTTCGACAGAGCTAACGGAACCGTGGACAAAGTGGAGCAGACAGACGAAACCACAAACCCAGCAAGTAACATGTAATCAAACAAAAGAGTAAAAGAACATCGCTAAAATCAGGGAGGGGCTAATCTCGCTCGCCCCATCATCTTGAAAAGCGTCACCCTGAGAGAGAAAAGAGGTTAAAACTCAGAAAAGCCAGATAGACTGAGGGCAAGGAGGTAAAAGCAAATGAGTAGAATTGTAAACAACCTATCTTCCTGCTATCCACTCCTTCTATAGGAGCAGAAGTTTCCTGGGATGGGAGGTTAGGTATTTATTTAGTCAAAGGAAAAAATACAGACCATCTCCACTGACCAGCAACCGCTTTCCCCTAATACAAATCAAATAGCAGCTTCACAGAAGTTAACAGAACCATTCAGATGTTCCTGTTGGCTAAAACTCAAAATTTCTTTTCTTTTTTTAAGTTTATTTATTTATTTTGAGAGAGACAGAGACAGAGTGAGTGGGGGAGGGGCACAGAGAGGGAGAGAGAGAGAATCCTGAGCAGGCTCCCTGCTGTCAGCACAGAGCCCGATGTGGGGCTCGAACCCATGAAACCGCTAGATCACGACCTGAGTGGAAACCAAGGGTCAGACGCTTAACCAACCGAGCCACGCAGGTGCCCCTAAAACTCAAAATTTCTAAAAGTGAATTCTTTAGGCTGCCTCTCTAATTCTTCTCCTGACCTTCCTGGTGTCGGGCTCTCTCGGGGTCTCTCTTGGGGGGGAGTGTGTGTGTGTGTGTGTGTGTGTGTGTGTGTGTGTGACTTAGTGATACCACCACTTTCCCAGTCATCCAATCTAAATACAATGCCTTTAGTTCATTTCTCCCTTTACAGAGAAAAAGTTAAAAATTTTACTAGAGTGGGGCTGCCTGGCTAGCTCAGTCAGTAGAGCACGCAACTCCTGATCTCAGGGTTGTGAGTTCAAGCCCCATGTTGGGCATGGAGTCTACTTAAAAAAAAAAAAAAAAAATTTTTTTTTTTTTTGAAATTTACTAGGCAATATAAAAGATAATGAAGACATCACACTCCTAGAAAGGCTCAATACTGAAAAATGTGCAGATTTCATCCCCTAAAGTAATGCAATTTCACCAAATTTTACAAGTAGATGTTTTTTCTGAAACCAGATAAAGTGACTTAAATACTCACTTGAAAGAATAAACAGGAAAAATGCTAAAAAGAAACAAAGAAACAAGAGAATTTGATTTACCAGATACTAAAATATTACATGGCCACAAAAGTTAAAATCATGTAATCAATGAAGTAGGATATAGAGAACAGCAAATATATCCAAGAATATATAAGTATCTAACAGAAAATTAAAAAATAGAAAATTCAAATCAATGAGGAAAAGAAATCTTGCTCAGTAAATGCTACTGGAATAATTGCCAAATGTTTTAAAAACACTGTAAGTCATAGACCAAAGAACATTCCAAATGTATTAAATATATAAATATTATAAAATATAATATGAAACCCAAAAACATCTGACCTTTGGGTGTGATAAATCTTTCTAAGCCTAGAAATAATGTAAGAAATCACAATGGAAAAAATAAATATGCTCCATTACAGTTTTAGACTTTTATATTTCAAAACAAACATAATAATCAATATACTACCAAAAAAAAAAGAAAACTCTGCAGAAATGATCTGCAACCATATAACAGAAATGGATTGACAGTGTTAACATACCACAGAATAAATAAGAATAACACTAAAACCCCACTGGAACACTGAGAAAAGTTAGAAATAGACAAATCCCAGGAAACAAATGACCAATGTATATATGAAACTCAGTAGACTTGCAAATTAAAACAATGAAGTACTTTTTTTGCCTAACAAATTAGGGAGAATTCGTCAGGATCATAATAATGCTGGTAAGACTGCCATGAGACCAACACTTTCCTACACAGCTCTATGTATTTTATAGCAGAGATACATATCAAGAAGTTTACAAATGATCTTATGTATTTTGGCCAAGTAAATATCTACTTAAGAATTTAGTCTAGGGACATCTTGCTGGGTGGCTCAGTCGGTTAAGCAACCGACTCTTGATTTCAGCTCAGGTCATGATCTTACGGTTTGTGAGTTCGAGCCCCGCATCAGGCTCTGCACTGATGGCATGGAGCCTGCTTACGATTTTCTCTCTCTCCCTCGCTCTCTCTGCTCCTCCCCTACTCATGCGGTCGCTTGCGCGCGCTCTCTCTCTCTCTCTCTCAAAATAAACAAATAAAACTTAAAAGAACTGAGTCTAAAGATACAGTCAGTAAAAACTTAAACACAGACTTATATATTAGAATTATTTAAAATAGACGGGGCGCCTGGGTGGCGCAGTTGGTTAAGCGTCCGACTTCAACCAGGTCACGATCTCGCGGTCCGTGAGTTCGAGCCCCGCGTCAGGCCCTGGGCTGATGGCTCAGAGCCTGGAGCCTGTTTCCGATTCTGTGTCTCCCTCTCTCTCTGCCCCTCCCCCGTTCATGCTCTGTCTCTCTCTGTCCCTAAAATAAATAAACGTTGAAAAAAAAAATAAATAAAAATAAATAAATAAAATAGAGAAAAATATTGGATACGACAACAGGAGGATTTATTTAATCCTCCTTTATTTAATTATGGTAGTTAAGCCCTTTTAAAATTAAAAAAAATTAATAAAAAGGGCCTTCCCTTTTAAAATTACAAAGAAAATGATGGGAGTAGAATACAATACCACATCGAATAATAGAATATTATGGAGATGTTAAAAATATTGGGGAATATTTAATGACATGAAGAATTATTTTTTACTTTCTTTAAACGTTTATTTATTTTTGACACAGAAAGAGACAGAGCATGAGTGGCGGGAGGGGCAGAGAGAAAGAGAGGGAGACACAGAATCCGAAGCAGGCTCTGGGCTCTGAGCTGTCAGCACAGAGCCCGATGTGGGGGTTGAACTCACCAACTGTGAGATCATGACCTGAGCCGAAGTCAGATGCTTAACCAACTAAACCACCCAGGCACCCCATGACATGAAGAAAATTTATGATACACCGTTAAATAAAGAAGTCAAGATATGAATTGGAATATACAATACGATTTAACTATGTGCGCGTGTGTGCGCGCGCGCGCGTGTGTGTGTGTGTGTGTGTGTGTGTGTGTGTGTGTGTGTGTAAAAAGGCTCAGCAGGGGCTCCTGGTGGCTCAGCCAGTTAAGCATCCGATTTAGGCTCAGGTCATGATCTCACAGTTGGTGAATTCGAGCCCCACATTGTGCTCTCTGCTGTCTGCATAGAGCCCGCTTCAGATGTCTCTCTCCCTCTCTCTCTGCCCCTCCCCCACTCTCTCAAAAATAAACAAACATTAAAAATTTCTAATAAAAAAAAGGCTCCATAACCACACCACAAAGAAATGTCAAGTCATTATTATCCTGAATGGCAGGATTACGAATGATTTTTATTTTCTGGATACATTCTTTAATTTCATTTTCTATAAAGTGAGACGTATTACTTACATAATCAGGTAAAATATTCATATTTAAAAACAAATGCCAAAACAGCTCCACTGGTTCCCCTCCCTTCACGGGATACATTCCGGACCCGTAATCATGGCACGCTCTAGATCTACACCACACACTTCTTTGCCTACCACCCCTCCTTAATGTTCTGGCAACATCCAGAGATCTAACCAGCCCCCAAAACTGCTGGGTTCTGTCACAACCCCATTTCTTGGCGTGCGCTATTTCCTCTGCCTAAGAGCCCGCCCAACCCCTAGCAAAGGCTTCTTCAAGCCTTAAGACTCAGCTCAAACGTCCCTCTTCTGTGAAACCTTTCCCAGTGTCCCCAGGAAGAAAGACTGCTTCCTGGCCTGAGTTCCACACCTCTTAAAGCACCACTGTGAGGGGAGTGTTCTCTAGTAAGGTTTCTCACATAGCCTCCTTCCTGCGGTAAACTGAATACTGCCCCCAGTGATGCCCACACCCTAAGCCCTGGAACCTGTGAATGCGTTACATGGCAAAGGGACTTTGCAGGTGTGATCAAGTGAAGGCTCTTGACTTGAGGAGATTATCTTGGATTATCTGGTGGGCTCAGCGTAATCACAGGGGTCTTACGAGAGGGAGGCAGGCGGGTCAGAGGCAGAAAAAGGAGATGTGAGGATGGAACCAGAGGTTGTAGTGATGAACCGTGAAATACGGCAGAAGGTGCAAGTGGCCTTGAAGTTGGAAAAGGGAAAGAAATAAGTTTGCCCTGAAGTCTCCAGAAGGAACACGGCCTTGCCCACACCTTCATTCCAGACTTCTAATCTCCAGAACTCTAAGAAAACAAATGTGTGTTGCCTTAAGCCAGGAAGTTTGTGGTATCTTGTTACAGCAGCAACAGGAAACTAATACAATCCTCGACTATCCCAAAAGCACCTTGGGGCAGGCCAAGAAGAGGGGGACGGTGGGGCCTGGAGCTGGGGAGAGGAAGCACTCTTGTAGACATTTGGTAGGTAAATGAAACATCATCCACCTCAAGGAAAACCACAGAAAAGAAGCAATAAGATAAGAGGCAGGAGGAGGAAGAAGAAAACATGGGCTAACATTTATTGAGACCTTAAGATTTACTGTTAATTTATTTGTTAATATTTTATTAACATTTTTCGAAAATTCATTACTTTCAGGCACTGTTTAAGAATGTTACACTGGGGGCGCCTGGGTGGCGCAGTCGGTTAAGCGTCCGGCTTCAGCCAGGTCACGATCTCGCGGTCCGGGAGTTCGAGCCCCGCGTCGGGCTCTGGGCTGATGGCTCGGAGCCTGGAGCCTGTTTCCGATTCTGTGTCTCCCTCTCTCTGCCCCTCCCCTGTTCATGCTCTGTCTCTCTCTGTCCCAAAAATAAATAAACGTTGAAAAAAAAATTTTTTTAAAAAAGAATGTTACACTGTCCTGAGCACTCAGCACAGTGTTATTATTCCCATTTTATAGAGGAGGGAAAACAAAGCAATGGATTAAGACACTAGCCCAGGATCCCACAGCTAGTAAATCAGCGAAGCCAGGATAAGAATATGCAGCAACTCTGGCTCCAGGGCCCATGCTGTTAAATATTAAGAAGGAAAAGCTTATACACGTTGAGGGATTTGCAGGAATTTGTACATTTACATAAGCCAAGGGGACTAAATGCAGTTGAAATCAGGCTGAATTTATTAAAGGAATATTCTCTATTTGATGTGCCACGTTCTGTGCGGTTCTGTTTTCTGCACTGATTCACACACATCTGGATTCAAACCCAGATATGAGGCAGAAGGGGGCGTTCAAAGGCTGTGGGGATGCCGCCCCGAAGCTTATCCTTCATCCAACCCACTCTCCCACCTCTGTCCTGCTGAGGCCCAGAGAAAGCTCCTTCCACAAGGCCAGTGTGGTAAACACGCCTTTAGAAAGTCTCCCATCCACGCTCAGGAAGATCTGAAAGCAAAACGCCTTGATGAGAAGGGAGGACTTGGCATCAGGAAAAGATTGCTTTCCCCGCGCAAAATACTGATGTTCAGTAATACTGAACCACAGAAAATCCAGGCAATGAATTAGAAGACCAACTAAGGAAATTTAACCAGAATTCTGAGGAAAAGGATAAAGAGATGAATAGAAGGTTTTTGAAAATTAAGAGACTTGAAGGAAGATTGGAAAGATCTCCAGCACAACAGGAAAGCCAGATGGCAAGAAGAAAGCGATGGGAGAAAACTAAGCTGAGGCAGAGAAGAGTGCAGAGAGACCTGAAGGGGACAGCCAGGCACCAGGCGAGATTAATGAAGAGGGACACCCCCGCCCCCCCCCGCCCCAGCAGGAGACATACTACAAACGTCTGAATCCAAAGCACCCAGGCCAGCTTCGAGCAGGTGTTCCCCGGCCAGTGGCTGGAGGTAAGGAGTTCTGACCGTCTGAAGATGGGGCTCAGCCACGACTAATCCTGTCGGGGGGCTCAATCCTGCTCCAGGCTCGAGGGACTGTGTCCTCAGTGAAGGGGTCATTCCAGACACTTCACTCTGAAGGGACACTCCACTGACAGCTGGCGAAGGGAGCAGAAGAACGTAGGGGTTGGTCAAGGCCGACAGGAGGCCCTAAAAGAACAACCCATTTCCCTCTGTGCTCATACTGACTCCTGAGACCAAATGCATAGGTCCCCTCCCCACCCCCCCTCCCGCCCCACCCCCCCACACACACACCAACCACATCTCCAAACTCTCTGGACACCAACTGGTGTCCTACAACTCAACTGTGACACTAACTACCTGCACTTAGCACAGACCCCACAGGTTAAGGACTCAGTCCCACAGGACCGGTCCCACTTCAGGTGCCAGTCCCTGGCTGTCACCTGCACTTCTGACCAACCAGCTGCAAAGTGGGGGTTTCCGCTCCCCCTGCCTCAGGTCGGATAACTTGCTGTAACGACTCCTACGACTCAGAAGGCTGTTTACTTACTAGATCACCAGTTTATTGCAAAGGACACAACTCAGGAACAGCCAGATGCAAGATGCAGAGGGAAAGGCGTGGGGTGAGCATGGAGCTTGCCCGCCCTCTTCGGGTGTGCTACCTTCCCATAACCTTGGCGTGCTCAGCAGCCTGGAAGCTCTCCAAAACCCACTGTTTAGAATTTTTACTGCGGTGCCATTAGGTAGGCACGACTGATCAGTTCACTCGCCACTGGTGGTTAAACTTAATGTCCAAACCCCTCTTCCCTCCCCAGTGGTGGGGGGTGGGGCTGAAGGTTCCAGCCCTCTCATCACGTGGTTGGTTCCTCGGGCAACCAGCCCCATCCTCCAAGAGTCACCACAATTAGCATAAACTGGAGTGCGGTTGAAAGGGGCTTATTATGAATAACAAAAGATGCTCCTCTCAAAAATTCCAAGGGTTTTAGGAGCTCTGTGCCTGGAACCAGGGAGCGGATGTATATTTTTTTAATTCTACCATGAGGCCCCACTCACCCTCCACTCTGCAGGGCAAGCAGTGACCTGGCCTCCCCCCTAGCCACAGGCACAAAGCAGGTGCTCGTGGGGCGCTGGCTAGATGTCACGGGGAAACAGGCCCTGACGAGGGCGAGGGCGGCAGGAAGGAGTGGACGGGAGTGAGTCAGGCCTGTCCGTGTGCAGGCAGAACCTGTGGTCAGCGCTGGAGCCAACTCCCTGAGAGTGAACTTTTTAAGGAAGAAACTAGTGAGTGAATGTTTTTGTTTTTTTTGTTTTTTGGGTTGTTTTGTTTTTTGGGGTTTTTTTTTGGCTTTCAGGCTATCACAATGTCCCCGTTGGGGCAGAATTCATAAAGGAAATGAAAGACCGCTAGAAAAAGCAAGGAAACAGATTCTCCCCTGAAACCTTCCCATGGCTGATGGGAAGAAGGCACAAAGGTCTGACCACGTGGTCTCAATTTGGGATGACCCTGGAGGACCATCCTAGCTCCAGGCCCTGGGGACTGAGACAACGGTGATGGTCCTGTCACATTTCACCTTCTCTCTCTGCTAGAACCTGTTTCCTTCACCCCCCAACCCTAGATATTGTTTCCACGGGTGCCCTCCACAAACTTTCTACACGCAAATCTCTGTCTCCAGGTGGATTTCCCAGTGAGCAACCAAGACTATTTAGTTTTTACTATTTTAGTAATTAGATGTGTTTTTTTTTTTTTAATCAAAGGCCAAAGGTCAACAATTCAACTGCCTGGGGAGCCGGAGAGGTAAGTAAACGTCTGTGAAAGGCAGACCCCCTGAAAAATATTCTTACTCAAAGGCCCCATGAAAATATTCTTACTCAAAAAATTTTGAGACGCTGCAGAAGACCAATGAGGTTGGCCAACGTGTGTCCTCTGGACTGTCCATTTTACAAAGACATATGACATACTCAGTGTCACTTCACACTCAGCTGTGTTCATTCACTGGTCAGACGTTTCTCATCCTTGGGTATAACCCTGACAACTACAGTCTGAATGGCCCGTGTGCTTACTATTTGATGAAATCAAATTACTCTCCTTGCTGAAACATTCCTCCACGTTAGATGGCTAAGCCACCGGGAGGCGACCTCACAATGTTTGTCATGATATTAGGTAGGGGTGTTCATTGAAGGTCTACCGTGATCATTTGTGAGCCCGGATTAATTTTGCTAAATTTAGCTTTTCAAGCACTGCTCCTGGTACATACACGATTAGGCACGGCATTTTTTACAGGTAAAAGCGACCTCAGTGTTGTCAAGGATAATACAATCGCCTCAATATTACACAAATATTTTAAAAGTCTGAAGAGACATTTTTTTGGGAATAATGGTCAAGGCTGACCATTTCACCTAAATATGAAATGAAACAGAAACCTTTAGGTCAGTTACCAGTCTGCATTCTTTTCATGCCAGGGCAAAGGCTAGACTTGTATTTTAGTTATTGTTTCCCTTTGTCTGAGTATCTTACGCATCCTTATTTGGAAGTTTTCCTTTCTGGCCTGCGATTGGAAAAAAAAAAAAAATAGTACTCTGTAGAACTTCAAAATGCTTTCTAGTCTGGCCGCCATGTATGACGAAATCATACAGTTCTAAAAGGTGGAAGGGACATCGTAGATGGAGCTCAAGCCCTTTACGCACATGAAAAACCCATCAAGGTCAGAAAAGAAGAGACGAGCCTGAACGTGTGCCTCTGAATCCCCTGTTTTGTCTAATACTCCCAGAAAAACAATCACCTAGAAAAAAATGGAGTTTGTTTATTTCACGTAATCCACTTATAATCAAGCCTCATCAGACGTCTCTTGCGGTATCAGTCCCTTCAAGCTGACCGCACACGGCCTCAAATCAGAAACCCTCACATCGACTCTTACAGCCTTGAGTGGTAGAGGACATTAAAATTTCTCGAGGGGGCACAATCACATTAGTGAAGCTTCCCATAAATCCTGGCCCGCAGCACGCGCCCACGTTCTGTCCTTCCTTGCTCCCCCCTGGACCTCACTCTCCCCTGCATTCCTCCGCTTCACCTTCCCTTCTCCTTGCACATCCCTCCCCTGCACCTCACCTTCTCCTGCACCTAGTGCCTCCTCTCTCACTTCTTCCCAGCCTGGCCCTGCATGGGTCCCGAGGCTGAAAGAAGCCTAAATGTATCTGCTTCTCACAAACCCCTGGCTCAGCCTGACCAAGCCCTGGGGGCCAGTCAGCAAGCAGGGCAAACAAAGGATCCTGTCCAGCTTCGGAGAAAGGAAGCCTACCAGGTGCGGAAGGGTCTACCTGAGGAGGTGACATCAGGGCTGAAGAAGCCTGAAAGGATGAAAAGTAGGATCAAGGTAACATTTATCTTGCAAATGGCATTTTTGAAAATGAAAATAATAGGCGTGCACTGACCCGCAACAGGCGTTAACTGGGACTTAGCCTGGACAAGGGGGACTTCTGGTCGACCTGCAGAGGAGTCCGTGGACCAGTTCTGTGAGAGGAGCATCCGGGCACAGGGCAAGGAGAAGGGGCACGGGGTGGTTGCCGGGAGGCCCGTGCATCTCAGGGGAGGGCTGAGGCGAGGGGACGGCGTGTGCGAAAATACTTTATCTCACCAGGACGGCACTGTACAGCCGGAGATACTCGGCCCCCTGAGATGCTGTCCTCAACCAGCGGAACAGAAAGAGGTCTCCGGAGAAGCTAAAACTGTCCGTGCCCAAACTTCACACCTTTTTGTTGATCAGGAGAAGCCCTTCTGGTTTAGACACGGTTCTGGCTGCTTTCGTTACTGGTTTCCAGGCACACGGGGACTGAGGATGAGTGAGGGGAGTCCAGCATGCGGACATGGACGGACCAAAGCCATCAAGAGGTCCCCAGCACCATCCCAACCCCACCCCCGGAGTCCAGGCTGGTAACGGAACCAGTACTGTGACAGTAAAGGAAAAGCAGGATTGTCCATAATGCCTCAAGGACTATCTTGTATCTAAAGTGGTTAGCATAAGGCTCCGGATACGAGAATTTAGGACAAACCAGAGGCTTCCACGAAAATGTAACCACCGCTCCAATTACTGTTGTCTCCTTGATTTTCATTCCTTCCTCTTTCTTAATCACCTACAACTACTGGTTTTGAAAACCCTCACCAGGGCATAAAGCACAAAAGCAGAATGCCACAGAAAGTTAGGATGTCAGGGAAGGTGTGAGGGGCACGTGGACACACACAAACACATGCAAGCAAACAACACCCACACACAAACGTAACCTGCAAAGAGAGACTGTCTCATCATGTCTCTGGTCCGGCCTATAACAAACTGCACGTAACACGCGCAATGGAATGTACTCAGATTGAAGGAAGGGCAGAGCGGAAGAGACCAAAACGCGACTATAAACAGGTAATTTTCAAATAGTTCTAGGACCACTTTGAATGGACTCCTTGTTTATCTGTGAAAAAATCAGAAGGTTAGACTGCTGATAATTTAACTTTCAAGATTTTTTTTTTTTTTAATTTGGCTGCTGGTAGGAGAAAAGCAGGACCAATTAGAGGAAGAAAAATGAATTCTCTGGCAGATAAAACAAAGGGGATTTTTCAAGGGCTTGGGAGGCTGTTGGCACTGGTTCTTCATTGGATAGAGTTTCAGGTCAAAATGTATGACTTTACCTTTCCAGATTTATCATAACCCCTAATCTGAACACTTATCCATAATTAGGTTCAATTTGGAACACGGAGCTGGAGAGGGGAGGAGCGTGAAGAAGCGAAGGGAAAAAAAGACAAATTTTTCCAAAGTAATGGAGCAGAGGTTAAAAACAATGAAGGGGGCAGGTCACTGGAGAGAGGGTATCTACGAATAGGTGGGAATTGTGAAAAGCCACAGGGAGATACTGCCCGTGGCCTGTTGGGCCTCTGACAGGGGTGGCTCCCCGTGCCCGGCCCCATGGGAGTCGCTGGCCCAGGATATCTGGGTTATCTTTGTAGTGGTGTGGAATGTGGAAAATCTCTTTCTGTGAAACAAGCTTTTCTGAAGTTCATACCAGTAAGTGATTTTTTTTTTTTTTTTAAATCTCGGTTTTAAATATGTGGCCAACCACATCGATTTTAAAATATAAAGCCTACCTTCTCCTGAGAATTAAAAAATTTCCAGGAAATACAAGGGGCGGCTGCCATCAATTCATTACAGCCGGGCTGTTCGCTAGGGCCTCTGGGGAGTGTTGGGGGCTGTGGAGATGAGATGAGGGGGGCAAGTAAGTGTTCTCGGATAGTTCTCCCTCAGCTGGAGAACAAACCGTCCTACGATGTCCACGTGAAGGCCGGGCACCAGAGGGCATCGAAGGCCAAGTCAGAAGTGGGCCGGCCGACTGGGGAAGTGGCATCTCCTGACGCTGAGCAGCAGGGGTGAGGCCAGGCCAATGGGACGGGTCTGGTAGAAGGACGGTCCCAGGGGACTGCTTTGTCATGGGAGTGCGACATCTTCATGAGGAGACGCAGAAACCTTCAAAATGCTCGGCGCCTTCATGATGCTTCTAGGAGACGACCACACAGGCTGGTCTCATCTGACTGGAGCCATATTAAACTTCTTAAAAAAGTAAAACAGAGTTCAACTGGCTAGAAAGCTCATACCTAAAGCACATCTGGGTGACAAGCTCAACAAAGAAAACCCCAGTCTCCCCCGCCCACAAAATACCTGACTTAGAAAGTTTAAGTCTAAAAAAATCATAGGGATACCTGGCTGGCCCAGTCAGTGGAGCACAAGACTCCTTATCTCAGGGTCGTGAGTACGAGCCCCATGGTGGGCATAGAACTTACTGAAAAAAGAGTCTAAAAACATAAAATCATAGGATATTAAAGTTATCAGAAACTTCAGAGCTAACCTTGCACACACACCCTTTTACCCATATAAGGCAACAAGGAACCAATAAAAACTTACAATAATTCATCTTTCATGTTAAAAAAAACAAAACAAAACCAAAAGGGGTATTAAGGAAAATGTGACCTAAAATGGGATTGTAAGAGAAAAATTTTTTTTAAGTTTATTTATTTATTTTCAGAGAGAGAGCGAGCGAGCTCAAGTGCAAGTGGGAAAGGGGTAAAAGGGGGGGGGGGGGGAGAGTGAGAAAGAGAGAGAGCAGGAAAACAGATTCAGGGCTCGAACTCACAAACTGTAAAATCATGACCTGAGCTGAAATCAAGAGTCAGACGCTTAACCAACTGAGCCACCCAGACTCCCCAGGGAAAAAAATTTTAAATCCGTGAAATCATTATGTCTAACAAGAAAAATCATAACATCAAGATGAATGGCAAAAAGGTATGTTACAAAATTTAGCAATGATTTCTGATCTTCTGAAGGACAGTATCTCCAATTAACAGAGGACATTTGTGCCATCATCACTAGGATCTAACTCTCTGAGTTTACTGTTTACTACAGAGGTCTTGTACATTTCTTATTTCTCCCCCAGATTCTATACACATTTCTTATAGTGTGAATGTGACCTTCTAATAAACCACTGTTTCTGGTTATTATTAGCATAAAGCTACTGATATAAACACACATACCTACATACACACATACTGCATGTATATACATATTCATACATATATGATATACTGTATATATATAATATAAAATATATAACAAAATTTTATATATATAATATAAAATATATATAACAAAATTATATAAATATATATGCATGCATTTCCTAGCTATTTACTGAATTCTCATTCATTCTAATTGTTTTTCAGTTAATCTTCCTGGCTATTCTAGCAAGAAAACTATAGGACCTACAAATAATGCTACTTTTGTCTCATTTTCAATAAATATTATTTTTAAACATCTTACTGCTTTGGCTAGTCTATCTGAAAACAATGTCCTGTATGGGCACCATTGTTATTTTCCTGACCTTTACAGGAATGTTTTTAGTTTCCTGTTAAGCATGGTGTGTGTAGCTTTCAGACCATTTTATTTATTATCTTAAGAAAGGATCCATTCATTCCTATTAAATGTTTCTAAGGTATATGTTAAATTTTATTAAATGTATTACTGATATACAGATGAAAATTTCTTTCTTTAAATTCACTGTTGGCATAAATTCATAGAATAATATTATTGCATTCTTGGAATGAACCAGTTTTACAGTGGCATAACAGTTTTTAAATATATGGTTGGATTAAACTTGGCTTATATTTCGATTAGGACTTGTATATCAACATCAGTAAGAAGGTACTCTGGCTTTCTTTGTTAGCGCTATCTTTGAAACGTTTTGGCTTCACAGTACTAGTATTACTTTTGTGAAAATAAATTGGAATGTTTTCCATCTTTTACGTACTTCAGAATATTTTCCAAGTTTCTATTATTTGAGTATTACCGTCACAATTCTATTTGTACTTACTTGTCTGATTATATATTTAATTTTTTTTGCACGAACTTAACATTGACTTTTTCTTTTAGCCCAACTTCATCCTAAGTAGCATAGATTTGATGTACTAGTTATAATTTTTCTGACACATTTTAAATTAATTATTAAAATAAGAAACAGTCATCTGTATATATCTCAAATCATTACCTGTACCCTCTATAATATGGTAATCTTTGGGAAACAAGGCACTAGATGACTTTAAATATCATGGAAATTATATTTTTCTTGTATTTAAAGAACTTTACCTATTAAGTCATCTGCGTTCAGGGATATTTTTGGAGCTTTTAAGTTACTTTGTGATGTCTTCCAAAATTACTCTTCTGTCCAACTGTTTCGTTTCTTCAAGAACTGATTTTATAGTTTCATTTTCAAGTTCATCAAAATTTTATATTTTTATTCTATTTTTTTAAACCACGTCTTTGAATATGTGCATTCTTAAATGCAAACCTGGGATATTTCTGTTCTCTTCTTTTTCTTAGTCTAACTACGGTTAGACATTGTTTTTTGTTTTCTCTACTTCATTGTTTTAACAAAAAACATACTCTTACATTTTTAACTGAAGGTGTTCTTTCTCTTTTTTGTTCATTCATATATCCATTCATTCAACAAATATTGACCATGTGCCAAGCATGTATCAGGCAGTGTACTAGGTGGTAAGAGGGTGGGTAAGAGGAGGGTGAGACACGGGGTACCTGGGTGGCTCAGGCGGTTAAGTGTCCAACTCTTGATTTTGGCTCCGGTCATGATCTCAGAATTCGTAAGTTTAAGCCCTGCATCGGGCTCTGCGCGGACAGTGTAGAGCCTGCTTGGGATTCTGTCTCCTCTCTCTGCCCCTCCCGCACTTGCTCTCTGTATCTTTCTCAAAAATAAATAAAAATTTAAAACTCAAAAGAAAAAAGAAAAAAAAGAGGAGGATGAAACAGCCACAGTTATAATCTGCTTCATTAATTTCTGCCTTTTCAAAAAACACCTTCCTGTTTTCCCAGGTTTATTTTCTTGTTTATTTCCTAATTTTCTGAGTATAGTAATTAACTTATTTTCATTGTTTCTTTTCAGACATCAAAAAATTTCAGAGGAACGAACTTGCTTATTTGTAACTTGATGAAGCACTCCATAATCATTTTTTAATAAATTGTTGTTCTCAGTTCTTTCTTGGGTCAAACTTTACCAAATGGATTAAGTTTTTTAAATTTCAACTTTTATTATCTACAGTTTTACTGCATTATGATATAACAGAGTGACCATAAAATTTCCTTTAAGAGACTGTAATGAGGCTTTCTTTCTGGAACAGGACAGATCAATGTTTTAACCATTCCATGAACAGTTTAGAAAAACTGTGTAAGACATATTGTTGAATTCTCTCATTTTTACTTGTGAGTCTATTTTAATGCATTTCTAATAGGTTCTGCAGGAGTCACTCTTCCAAGGTTTGCTGGTTAATGTGCTGGAGTTTGTGAATGCTACTTTTTCTTCTTCAACATAGAAGGTCCTGTCTGATTTAAGGTACCCTGTGGTGCCTGTGGAGGGTAGGGGAGGAAAGTCTGTCACTGATACTATTGTTTCAGTAGAATGACTCTGTAAGTCAGACAAAGCCATAGAGATAGGCACAATTAAAGCCACAGAGATAGGCACAATTAAATGACATGTTGTATTACTATCAAGAAAGATACTGGCCTTAAGAGACAGAAAGTGTAAGAAAAGCAGGTAGTGTTCTATCAAGTCACAAGTCTTTGGAGTCAGAGGGGAAATATTTATATCTAAATGCCAAAGAAGTACAAACTCTAATTAAGTGATGTGGCCATTTGAACGGAGGTCTAAGGCTCCCAATTAGGAGCTGCTAAGAATTAAGGAAAATATAACTTAAATCTAAGTTTGTTTGTCACAATGGGCATTATGACCACCTCCTTCCTCAAGTTTTGAAATCACTGTACAGAGAGATTACAAAGATCTTGAACCTAGAATTCTACACCCAGAAAAACTATCAGTAAAGACAAGGTAAAACAACAGATCCTCACATAAAGGTTGAGAAAACCTATCATGCGTAGACTATCTTTGTACATGCTCAAACCAAATATGCTCCCACCACAGCAAAAGGAGCTCCAGTGGGTGTTTGGAGTCCAGAGTAACAATCCTGTCCTTGTCCCTGCTAGAGGCCTCTGTTGCTTAAAAGCCTCACCTGGGATGAAATTCCTGTATTATTTATAAAAAAAATACTTACATTAACTTTTTTTTTAAATTTTTTTTTAATGTTTATTTATTTTTGAGTTAGAGCGAGACAGAGCATGAATGGGGGAGGGCAGAGAGAGAGGGAGACACAGAATCGGAAGCAGGCTCCAGGCTCTGAGCCATCAGCCCAGAGCCCGACGCGGGGCTCGAACTCACGGACCGCGAGATCGTGACCTGAGCCGAAGTCGGACGCTCAACCGAATGAGCCACCCAGGCGCCCCCTAAACTAACTTTTTAATCCTAAAATGATTTAGAATTAAGTAGAGAAGTATTTAAAACAATTAAATGAGGGGCGCCTGGTTGGCTCAGTAGGTGAAGCATGTGGCTCTTGATCTCAGGGGTCGTGAGTTCAAGCCCCTCGTTGGAGATGGAGCCTACTTAAAAAAATAAAATAAAATAAGAATTAAATGAGTAGTAATTATGTAATTACATATGTGTGTAAGCAGTATTATGTACTAAGAAATACTTGCAGTTTGGGATTCTATTTTTAACATTTAGGGGAATTAGACGTATAAAGAGTTCAGATCAGCCCTTGATTCCAATCTAAAATGTGTAATTGAGCAATTAATTTGTAATTTTAATTTGAAGTGTGCATCTTACATATACACACACACATAGAGAGAATGTGTGTTCTGAGATATATAAGAGGAGTTAAGAATCTCTGTTTAGAAATGTAATTATTAAGTATATAAGACTTTTAAAAAACTGGACTGGTTTATCAGACCTAACAGGAACCTAAATATATGCAGCATGTATATTTTGCTTTCTGTCTTAATCTGGAAGGGGGTCTTTTTTTTTAACAGAGATTTTAACCCATTCACATTTATTACAGTAAAAGACATTTTTTTATCTTATCTGTTTTTTCTATGTATTATCACTGCTCTTTGATATATACATCATTTTTAATCCTAAAAGAGCACATTTTCCAAAGTATGTCTCTCAGGACACTAGTTCCACTCTGAAATCCTTCCATGGTACAAAATACCTCTGAGAAAAATTCTTATTCTGAGAATATTCTCTTCTTAGTGAATATTGTAAAAAATTTGATGAGTCCTTGAAATTTAATGCCAACAGAAGCCATTAATTCATTTGACTCAAGCCTTCCGACCAACACCACTCCCTTCCCCCAAGTCCCAAACTTCTATGAATAAGATCAAGCAGACAACAAAAAATATTTTGGAAAGAGAAAATGGAATTTTAAAAGTCAACAGGAAAACTGTAAGAAAAAGGTGAATATAGAGAGTGACAGAATATATAGAGGACCACAGGAAATACTCCAGCCAAAGCAAAGGAATGCAAAAACAGAGAAGGATCAGCGAAGTAGTGGGCGAACCCAAGAGTGAGACAGGACCAGGGGGAACCAAGTCCAAACTAAAACATGCTTCTCGGACACTTTCTATGTGTGAGGCTGTTCTAACACTTCACCGGTTTTAACAACAACCTTATGAGGTACCTTATATTAGTAACTCCTTTTCTAGATGACAAAACTGAGGCTCAGAAAGCCTAAATCACTTGTCTAAAGTCTCAGAGCTGGAAGTGACAAAACTGGGATTTGCACAGTCTGGCTCCAGATCCCAAAGTCTTAACCACCCTGCTTTTCATCTTCAAAAAGAAAATAAATTCTCCATAATAATGGAAGTAAAAGTGAGAAGCTCCAAAACAGGATAAAAGCATGTTAAGAGCATTTTAAAAGTAAATAATTATAATACCTGCACTACCTCCCTTCCAATCTTACTCCTTGCTTTTCTTTTAAAGCAATGTCTTCTGCCACAGGCCACAAGGTAAGCAATGTAAGATTACATTTCCTTCTCTCTAAGTCTAAATGCACTCCCTGGTTGTCCAGTAAAGAATACATATGCGATCCTAATATGTTAAATACTGATTAGTTTTCAACTTTCAATCTACAGACAATGCACAGAAGATTTAATTATACTACTTATGGAACAGAACATTCTAGTCACATGAAAGGTTGAGAGGCAGACCAGGATAGGGTGTGAAGGATAAAATGGAAAAGACAGTTGAAATTTGAGGATGTTATATCCTCATTTACCTAGCAAGGACACTGTTTAAAGTTGGTCAGTGAAGAAATGCAGGTGGAAGGAAGGAAGGAAGGAAGGAAGGAAAGAAGGAAGGAAGGAAGGAAGGAAGGAAGGAAGGAAGGAAGGAAGGAAGATGGTAAACAATAGAATTCCTTAGAATTCTAATTTTTTTTTTTTTAGTTTATTTATTTTTTGAGAGAGAGAGGGCAAACAGAAGAGGGGCAGAGAGAAAGGGAGAGAGAGAATCCCAAGCAGGTTCCGTACAGTCAGTGCAGAGGCTGATGTGACCATGACCTACGCTGAAATCAAGAGTTGGATGTTTAACCGACTGAGCCACCCAGGTGCCCCAATTTCCCTAGAATTCCAAAGTGAAATACAGTAAAAGACTATATACCCACAACTATATTCCCCCATTGGCATTTTACCATACTGACAAGAACATCAGAAAATTTATGTATGACTTGCAGAAATGGGGGGGGGGAGTAGAGGCATATACTAGTAAAAATGCACTAATTCCTGAAGTTTCACAGTAAAGGTTAGTATATAGCCTTGAAAGCTACTAAGTCAAGAAATAGTACAGGCATAAGAGGCATAGCGTATTATGTAGAATGATGGAGGTAACCATCATTTCTTTGAAATGCCCCCCAAAATGAGATAGGATGACGGATGGAAGGATGAATAGATGGATATATATATATATATAAAGCAAATGTAGCAAAATGTTAACTGCAGATCTAGACGGTGGATACATGGGTGCTTACAGGTCTTTCATTTTTCTGATTAAATTTTTCTTAATACTGACACAAATGCGGTTGGGAGTGGATACCATGTCTGGAAAGAGATTGCCAGTATTCACCAATATTGCTGCTGTCTGTCCTCTGCCTGGCATCCACAAAGACGTTTTCCAGTCCCTCAGCATCCAGGTGGGGCCGTGTGACTGAAACTGGCCAGTAGAGCCTGGGTGGAAATGATGTGCGTCACTTCCAGGCCCGGCCCGTAGAATCTCCTGCGGTATCCTCCGTGAATCTTCCCCTGAATGCTGGTACATCCAGTGCAACCCAGCAGCCAGGCGCTAAGAATGAACGTTCACAGGCTTGAGTCTCTAACAAACGTCTAACTGCCCAGACTGCCCCCGACTCACACCAGACTGTGATGTAAGCGAGAAATCAACTTTTAGAGTCTTCAGTGGCTATTTGGGGATTTGTCTTTAACCAGTTAGCATTCACTATAACTAATATAAAGTAGGACCTAAGCGGGTAGAAGTAGAAGTTTCGCTTTCGTTTCACATCATTTGCATTTATTTAAATACGTAAATGCAGGGGCACCTGGCTGGCTCAGTCGGAAGAGCATGCGACTCTTGATCTCAGGGTTGTGAGTTTGAGCCCCAAATTCGGTGTAGAGATTACTAAAAAAATTAAATAAACTAAAAAAAATAAAATAAAATAAAAAATAAGTACATACATGCAAATCTAAGGTAAACAGCAAGCAAAAATCAGCTAGTAGTGAAACCGGGGAAAGCCTACTAAACTCACCTTTGACTAAGGCCTTCTTTAGCATTATCAGGCATCTTTGTGTGAATACAAAAAGGCAAAACTGCAAAATGGCACCCCTATCTCTGGACTGATACAACCCCACCTGGGCCCTCTCATCCCTTTATATCCAGATGCCTTTGAACAGTGCACAACCAACACAACTATACCCAGTAGCCCTGTCTACAATGCAGGTCTGACAACCTGGTTGGAAACTGAAAGACTGCTAACATCTAGAACTTCTAGTTCTAGGGAACTTCTAGGAAGAGTAATCAACAGGTTCTCATTCTAGCTGCCCTCATTCACGGATACGTTCGTGTCTTTTACTTGATCCATTTCTCCTGCCCATCCTGTAATACAATGCCACAATGAAGCCACAGTGACCCAACTCAAAGGATCACAGACACCACAAAAGAGGAATCCTGCTGCTACCATGGCCAATTCCAGGGCTAGAAAAGGTGTGCCCCGGAGAGGACAAGGTGCTTCCAACTGGAAGAGAGAAGACATGGGGGTTAATTCCAGCCCTTTCAAGCCTAGGGTCTAAGATGGGGATGTAAGATGGAAATTTTACCTCATTTACTCTTTAAATAGACCCTCCCTGCTCAAGCAACTGAGGTTCCTGTGGAAGGCAGCCATGAGATGTGCCACCTGGATCTCTATTCAAGAAAGAACTTGGCGTTCAGCTACAAGAACTGTAGTTAGCTGACACCTCCAGCTGTTAGTGCCACCAGGGTCCCAGGATTCAACCTGGCTTTTGAGCTGAAGGTGCCTTCTTCCCAGGCAGCCTCCAGCAGTGACTGACCACAGCAAGAACACTAGGGATTGGCCATTTCTGCCCAATCGAACTCCCTCAATCAGTTGGCCAGGGCCTCGCCACAGCTGCAGAGCTATCTGAGGCTCTCCCTGCCCAAACCTGCCACCCCCTCCTTTCCTTTCATACGCGCTGGATCTGCATCATGGCCTAAAACTCTCCCAGCCCAGTTCTGGCTTCCCACGCTTTTTGTGTTTGTCAGGTCTCTCATAAACTTCTTTCATTCCTAATTCTATTTAACGATATTTTTTAAAGTAATCTCTATACCCAACGTGGGGCTTGAACTCATGATCCCAAGATCAAGAGCCTCGTACTCCATGGACTGAGCCAGCCAGGCGCCCACCCCCCTGCCCCGCCACCCCCCCAAGTCTTTTTAAAAGTCTGCATCTCAAAGGACAAAAGTGACACAATATAAGAACTATGTAAAAAATCACACTTGGGTGTTGCTCTTCCCTTGTCCAGCCTTCCTGTTTCCCCCCCTTACCTCTACCACTCATCTCTGGGCCCCTTGTTGTGACGACCCACTGAAGCACTTGTTCTGGTTCTAGTCCAATATACCACAACTGACACTGGGAAGCCCCCATCGCATCCTTGCCCTCAGGGTAAAGCAGAATGAAGACAGATTAATCTTTGACAAAACTCTGATTTCAAAAGTTTTTTGATGCATTCTACAGCATTTCATCATTGTATTAAGAGACCAGTTAAAATTGGGGCGCCTGGGTAGCTCAGTTAGTTGAGCATCTGACTCTTGATTTTGGTTCAGGTCATGATCTCAGGGTTCATGAGGTCGAGCCCCGCATGGGGCCCTGCGCTAACCGTGCAGAGCCTACTTGGGATTCTCTCTCTCCCTGTCTCTTTGCCCTTCCCCCACTCAAGTGCATGCGTACATTCTTTCTCTTTCTTTCTCTCTCTCTCTCTCTCTCTCTCTCTCTCTCAAAAAGAAATAAATAAACTTTAAAAAAAGGGATTAAGAAAAGAGACCAACGAAAATTATATTCATACTTTCAGGTTACCCTAGTCCCTAAGATTTCCTAATTGGTGATCTTTACTTGCAGCAAATCAGATTGAGTTCCCATTCTGAGATTATAGTCATTCTTGCAAAATGCAATAAAATAAGTCACTGGCATAAAAGCGGTCTTTTCATCTCCTGTCCATTAGAATGCTTTACAAAGCAAAGCCACTTAGAAACTGGAACCCAAATAACTCTTTTTTTAAAGGTTTTTTAAAGTCTATTTTTATTTATTTCGAGAGAGAGATTAAGAGCAAGCAGGGGAGGGGCAGAGAGAGGGAGATAGAATCCCAAGCAGGCTCCACACTGCCGGCACAGAGCCCCATGTAGGGCTCAAACTCACAAACCATGAGATCATGACCTGAGCCAAAGTCAAGAGTCAGACGCTTAATCAACTGAGCCACCCAGGCACCCCTAAGGTTTTATTTTTTTATTATTAAATTTATTTTTGATGTTTATTTATTTTTGAGAGAGACAGACAGAGTGCGAGTGGCGGAAGGCAGAGAGAGGGACACAGACTCCAAAGCAGGCTCCACGCTCCACACTGTCAGCACAGAGCCTGATGCAGGGATCGAACCCACAGACCGTGAGATCATGACCTGAGCTGAAGTCTGACGCTAAACTGAGCTACCCAGGCATCCTGATTTTATTTTTATGTAATCTCCACACCCAACGTGAGGCTCCAACTCACGACTCTAAGGTCAAGAGTCACATGCTTCATCAACTGAGCCAGCCAGGCGCCCTGGAAGCTAAAGAACTCTAACAAGGTGGGGTGGCAGGGCGGGGGGTGGGGGTGTCTCTTTGCAATGTGACACAAAGGAAATGAGTTTTTACAATACCTGGGCAGCTGTGTACCAGGGAGAGGTGTTTTTAAAGTGTTACATATCTTTGACCTAACAGTTTATTATGGGCTCTTTACGACAAAGGCATTATTTTGCAAATGTTGGTTATTCTGCCCAAAGAAGTTTGGATACAGGCCGTGAACTTTAGAGAGTTGCCCCTATGTAATCTACACAGTAACCCCATCTCTGATGTTTTTCTACACGCTATTCCCGTGTGGCAAAGTTTTCCATCCTGGTTGTTGTACCAGTCCAGTGAACCACAACTGCCGAGGAGGCACCCCACCTAGAGGCACCCCTCCTGGGCCCAGTCCCAGGGATACGGCCTGAGTCCCCTTGGCCTCCCTGTCAAGACAGACAGCTAAGGCACTGGGCGGTAAGCGAAGAGTGATGAATGGACCGAGGCTACGAAGATCAAGGGTTTAATTACAGCCCTGCTCCCGATCCCAGGGCTGTCACTGAACACAAGTCACTGCACCTCTCAAAGCCTCAATTTCCTCATTCAAATCCCAATTAAAAAATTACACCCTTGAGAACATTTTTAAGAGTTCTGACTCTGTCTTGGGAACACATACTCGCCGCCTGCCATTCCAGGATTCCAGCATTAAGTGGACCATCTCTCCCCAATCAGGCAAGATGTAATTTTTGAGGCTAAATTAAATTCCACTTCCTTCATGTGACAGTATGGAAATGTTCTGGCTTTGTTTTTAAATGCAACCCCGTGGTTGCAGCATCTAAATCTGTGCCGGAGGCCAGGATGATGAACCAGAAGATGACAACTACAGCCCAGCTGACTCTCCAACCAGGCTCGCTTAATTTCTGAGGAAATAAAAATTTGATAAGCCGCTGAAGTTTCTGGTATCCCAGAATAAGCACAGGCTATTTTGGGTAAGAAACAGTCACAATCAAGCCCTTGGTCTGAGTATGAGTAACAGATCTGCTGACGGGCTGCCACCTTCCACGGGACTCCAGAAAGTGTGTGATACGCAAATGATGCACCGCAAAATGGACAATGAACCAGAAAACACTGCCAAGTCACACTTTTCGTTGCAAATGCCCAGAAAGTCTGCAGGAACTGCCTCCACCCACCGTATTCGAGACCCTGGCTGGGCGGCAGACAGGAGGGGCAAGTCAGACTCCACTACGAAATCTGGGCAGAACCCTCCCCCATCCCACCCCCACGCCCCGACCCCTCTCTCCACCGGCCTGGCCTGCGTGCGCCGGGCCACGGAGACCGGCTCCCTCCCGCCCCACTCGCCGCGTCCGGGCAGACCCAGAGCTTCCAGGTACGTGTTTATGGTGAGTGGCATTTCCTTGTCGCGGAACAGGCACAGGTAATTTCACAACCCCACTAGCGCATTCCAAAGGCAAGAATCACATCCCGGGAACTTCACCTTTCCACTCGCCCCTTGAGCGCCCGCGGGCAGCGCGGCGGCCGCTGGCCCGAAAGGCGGGTGGGGGAAGGGCGCCGGGCCGGGGAGGGGGCGCGGCGCGACCCCCGCAAACAGCACAGACCTGGTTCGGGATCCTCGGGCCGACCCGAGTGGTTGCCCATGCTCGGCCGACTCGGGCAACGGCCGGCTGGCCGGCCTCGGACACGGTGTCCGCCGTGCTGCAGCTCGCGCCGGCTCCGGCGGGCGAGGCAGCTGCGTCCGGCGGGTCCGCTCCAGTCAAAGAAAGGGCCGGGCGCCTTCCAGTTCCCGGCGGCCGCCGGCGGAGCCGCTCCTTGCCCGCGCGGGCGGGCCCCGCCCACCTCATCTGCATAGTGCCCGCCCGGCGAGGCCCGCCCACCTCATCTGCATAGTGCCCGCCCGTCTCGTCTGCATATCGCTCTAGAGCATCCAAAGGGTCCCTCCCAGGCGTGGGAGGGCCGCACCGGCAGACCGATTCGGGCCTCTAGGGGCCGACGCTGAGAACTGCAGCTGGACAAGGTAGGCTGGAAAAACCCCACTGCGGGGAGGCTGAAGCCAAGTGCCGCAAGAAAGGCAAAATCCTGCGCGTGAGAAATTCGATCGCGTGTCGGGACAGGAACAACCTAGGGTTGGCACAGTACAGGCGCTTAGTGATTTCCTGGGTAAACGAAAGAATGGACGCACAAGCAACTCTTGCGGAGGGCGTGAAGAAAAATAACCCTTTAACAAGGACTCGCCCGTTATTCAAGATGGTAAATACTACCGCAAATAATAAAAATGCATACTAATCCTTAGTGGTAACCTTTTTTGCTGCTATCAGAAATGACTAACTTCTGGAAATTACCCTGGACAACTTTCATAGTTAATCTGACAGTGAAAAAAACTTAGAAATAACTAAATCTTGCTGTGAAACATATTTAGGACTAATAAAAAGATGAATGGAATGACTGGTTGTTTCCTGCATTACTTGACCGCTATGGCCCAATCCCAGTTCTTATCTTACTTATCAACATGTTAGGTCACCACTGATCACTCTTGACCCCTCAAAACAGGAGGAGGAGTTCAGACACCAGGACCCCACACCCTCCTGGTTTTCTGCCCACCTCTCTGCTCCTCCTCCCAATCCCCTTTTGTTGGCTTCTCCCCATCTCCTTGATCTCTAGCACCTGGAGGCTCATCGCCCCTATCCACTCTAACTTGGTCAATGTCACCAACTTGTGGCTTTTATTTATTTTTTAATGTTTGTTTATTTTATTTTGAGAGGGGGGGGCATAGCGAGAGGGAGAGAAAGAATCCCAAGCAGGCTCCACCCCATCAGTGCAGAGCCCAAGGTGGGGCTTGATTTCACCAACCTCCAGATAGTGACCTAAACCAAAGTCCAGAGTCTAACGCTTAATGGACGCAGTCATCCAGGTGACCCCCCAAACTTGTGGCTTTAAGATACCACCTATATATATCTTCAGCCTGGTACTCTCTTCTGTATTCCAGACTCATTTCACCAACTACCTTCTTGACACCTCCACTTAGGTGTCTTAAGAAGCATCTCCAGTTTAACTGGAAAAAACCCAAATTCTTGATTTTCTTTCATAGATGTCTCATACAGTCTTCTCCACCTCCATAAATGGAATATGTCAGAATACATGTCATAAATGCCACCACGTCTCAGCACTTCTCACCACGTTCACTGCTACCATCTGGTCCAAGCCATTGCCCATCCTACCAGGATGATTCCAACTGCTTCCTACCCAGGCTTCCATCTTCTGCCCCCAGCCTCTTTATAGTCTAGCATGGTGCTCCCAAAACTTAGTTCAGTCTAATCATATCCCACCTCCACTTACAGTGATCCAATAGCTTGCTGTCTCACTTGGAGGAAAAGTCAACACGCTTACCCTGACCTCCACCGAATAATTTTCCCCTCCTTCCATTCGTGGACTCACCTTCCCCCTCTCACACTGCTTTTACTACAGCAAGCTCCTCCTCACTGTTGCTCAACTAAGCCAATCATACTCCCACCCCAGGGCCTTTGCAGTTGTTGCTCCCTCTGCCCAGATTCCTCTTCCCCCACCTTCCTACATTATTATAGACCACATGGTCCACTCTCTCACACTCCCTAAGTCTCTGGTCAAATGTCATTCTATTAAGAGGGGCTTCTCTTGTCACATTAAATAGTAAGCCAGACCCTCAGTGCACACGCTTCCCTGCTTTGTTAGCCTCCGTGACGTATATCACCATTCAGTATACTATATATTTTCTTGTCTACTGGCTTATTTTCTCCCCACTGGACTTCATAAAAACAGGTAATAAATGAATGACTTTACAGCCTGTACCATAAACCAATCAGCTCTTACACCTTACTTCCTTTTAATAGTACTGCCATGAGTTGATTTCGCCAACAAAACTGTTTGTCAAAGACAGATGCCATAGTTCTATTTCTGTAACCTACACAACCTAGTACAACACTGAGCACACAGAAACAAAAGTATTAAGGAAAAATAAATCGCATAGCATGATTTTCGAGCAGAAATGTGTACGAAATCAAGTTCAATCTCTGCCACCCCACTTTGTTAAAGCTGAAGAATAATCCCAGAAAAGATGGTTGACTTCCCAAAATATTTATGAAATGACAAAGGCTGCAATTGTGAACACTGGAACAGTGACATAACTTCAATTTACAGAACAGTTACATCCTTATCCAGAGAGTTTTGAAAACTGATGAGTCATTTTATTAACCCCATAAAATGGTAAGGACTTAACCTGTGCCTTTTTATGACAACTAAATGAGACACCGACCCAACATACCTTCTGGACTCCTATGGCTCTCTTTTAAAGTCTAAAATATCTAGTCAGCTCCTGTATGTATTTTCTCTCCTTAACTGTTTTCAAATCTTGCCTCTCTCTTGTCTTTGCTGGCATTGGTCGAATCCAGGCCTTTAACATCATACAAGGATGAATTCGCATTAGCTTCCAGCTCACTTCTAGGCCTGCTACTGCTCAAATTCCCTCGTCACAAACCTACCAGAAATGCAAATCTGACCATAGCACACCTCTGGTTTTTTTTTTTAATTTATTGATTCATTTATTTATTTATCTATTTAGAGAGTGCATGGGCGGGGGAGGGGCAGAGAGAGGGAAAGAGAGAGATAGGATCCCAAGCAGGCCCCGTACCATCAGTGCAGAGCCCGATGCGGGGCTCGATCTCTCATACCATGAGATCGTGACCTGAGCCGAAACCAATTCAGATGCTTAACCAAGTCACCCAGGTGCCCCAGCACGCCTCTGTTTAAAAGCTCCCCACAGCACCCCTCTACCTTTAACATAAAGGCCCCAGTTCTTCAGCACAGTATACGAAGACCCTTCATAACCTTGCACCCCACCTCCACCATCGTTATCTTAGCCTCATCTTTCAAAAGTACCTCCTTTTACTTTATATTCCGGCAACGAGATGCCCATTGTGGTGCCTTGAACACACCCTGTTATTTCAGGCCTCTGTGCTTTGATGTCTACTATGTTCCCTCTGATCTGATACTCTTCTATAAGCTGGCTGCCTGGCAAGTGCCTATTCATCTTTTAAATTTTTGCTCAGGCTAAAATCACTTCTTCCAGTGAGCCTGCCCATCTCCGCCAGAGTTAAATACTCTCTCCCTCATGAAACTTTTGCACCTTGTAAATGCTTGTCTTTTCCCAAAAACCACCTTATTTCAACCATTCGCCTTTTTTTTTTTTTTTAACGTTTATTTATTTTTGAGACCGAGAGAGACAGAGCATGAACGGGGGAGGGTCAGAGAGAGAGGGAGACACAGAATCTGAAGCAGGCTCCAGGCTCTGAGCTGTCAGCACAGAGCCCGACGCGGGGCTCAAACCCATGGACCGCGAGATCGTGACCTGAGCCGAAGTCGGCCGCTTAACCGACTGAGCCACCCAGGCGCCCCCCATTCGCCTTTATACAATTATAAACCCTTTGAGTGGCAGTGATGCTGTCTTAATAATTTTTGCATTCCTAGTATCTAATGTATAGTAGGCGAAATAAATCATATATTTATTTACTCTGTAATTCAGTTAAAATGCTAACTTCTCAAACATAATCGCTCTGTGTTGGTTACTTGAACTTCTGAAGGATTCTTGGCTATCCAGAGAAATCCCATGTAACTGAAATGAGAAGACTAAATTACATAAAAGTCAAGTCTGCCCAAATTAATCTATGATTTTAACAAAATGCAAATTAATCATGAACTTAATGTGTTTATTCCAAAGTTCACCTGGAACAATAAGTGCATTGGGCAATCTGAGAAAATTTATAAGGAGAGGGCTCCTACTCGGCTCGGTTGGTAGAGCACACAACTCTTGATCTCAGGGTTGTGAGTTCAAGCCCCATGTTAGGTATGGAGATTACTTAAAAATAAAATCTTAAAACACAAAGAAAGAAAGAAAATTTACAAGAGGAAGAATAAAGAGGAGAGGTTTACCTTATTAGAATTAAAAACATGCCGGGCGCCTGGGTGGCGCAGTCGGTTAAGCGTCCGACTTCAGCCAGGTCACGATCTCGCGGTCCGTGAGTTCGAGCCCCGCATCAGGCTCTGGGCTGATGGCTCAGAGCCTGGAGCCTGCTTCCGTTTCTGTGTCTCCCTCTCTCTCTGCCCCTCCCCCGTTCATGCTCTGTCTCTCTCTGTCCCAAAAATAAATAAACGTTGAAAAAAAAATTAAAAAAAAAAAAAAAGAATTAAAAACATGCCATAAAATTACATAAGAAAAACTGTATAGTTATCACAGAATGGAAATGCCCCCCCACAAAAAAATGATTTAGAAGAATTTAACATAACGTAGCACTTCAAATTAAGTGAGACCCACATCTCACCCTTTGTGCCAAAAATAGAGTCCAATTCAATATAAATTTAACTGTAAAATATGAAAATATGAAAGTCCCAGAAGTAAATGTGGATAAATATTCTTATAATATTGAAGGGTAAGGAAGCCTTTTTTATTGTCCCACTTTTCATTTTGAACATTTTCAAAGTCATAGAAAAGTGTGAAGAGAACACTACACCCTTATATATTTATCACCTAAAATTACCAATTGTGGACATTCGACTGCATTTGCTTCTTATCTCTGCCCCCTTCCATTTTTCTTTTCATTGCATCATTTTAAAGTATATGGTAGATATAATGACACTTCACCCCTAAATACTTCCAGTATGATCTGCTAAGGCATTCTCCTCCAATAGCATTATCACATCTAAGAAAAATAATATTTTCAAAATATCATATAGTATATAGCCTATATCAAAATTTCCCCAAATGTCTCCAAAATCTATGTATTTTTAAGCACCAAGATCCAATCAGTGTTGAGTGCTGTGTAAAGAAGACACATCCTCAAACAACCTTGACCAATGAGTTTGAGATGCTGATAGATAGAGGTTGCCCGATAAAACTATCTTAAGAGGAGAGACGCCTGGGTGACTCAGTCCGTTTAGCCTCCAACTTTAGCTCAGGTCATGATCTCTCACTTCGTGAGTTCAAGCCCTGCGTTGGGCTCTGTGCTAACAGTTCAGAGCCTGGAACCTGCTTTAGATTCTGTGACTCCCTCTCTCTCTGCCCCTCTCTCCCCCCCAAAAATGAATAAACATTTAAAAATTTTGTTTAAAGGAGGTAGAGAAACTGAACACACTCACAGTAATTATTCCTGAGGGCACAATCTCATAATTTTATATATTAGACATCACTGTAAACGATACTTTTAAAGATAACTTTAAAAGCAGCGTGGTGAGGGATGCCTGGGTGGCTCAATTTGTTGGGCCTCTAACTTCCGCTTAGGTCATGATCTCGCGGTTCATGGGTTCCAGCCCTGCATCGGGCTCTGTGCTGACAGCTTGGAGCCTGCTTGGGATTCTGTGTCTCCCTCTCTCTTTACTCCTCCCCCTCTCATTCTCTGTCTCTCTCTGTCTCTCAAAAATGAATAAACATTAAAAAAATTTTTTTAAAGCAGCACGGTGAAAGGGCAGGTTGTGGTGATCACACACACGTGGGACAAATAAAATGCCAGAATGTGATGTGAATAGGATAAAACTTCCAGTGGGCTCTAAGAATGCTTATCTCAAGCAACAGGTGAAGGTAGAGCCAATGTGCTCCTAAGCCAGTATTAAATAACCTCAAAAATTACTCTAGTGATGATGAATGATGCTGACGTCAAAGATGCCTGTGATGCTTGTTTAAAAATAGAGCAAAAAAAAAAAAAATAGAGCAACAGTGCAACTCTAAATTACTATATTTTACAGTGTGTGGTTTCTTTTTTTTTTTTTTTCCAACGTTTATTTATTTTTGGGACAGAGAGAGACAGAGCATGAACGGGGGAGGGGCAGAGAGAGAGGGAGACACAGAATCGGAAACAGGCTCCAGGCTCTGAGCCATCAGCCCAGAGCCTGATGCGGGGCTCGAACTCACGGACCGCGAGATCGTGACCTGGCTGAAGTCGGACGCTTAACCGACTGCGCCACCCAGGTGCCCCTACAGTGTGTGGTTTCAAATGTAGAAGTGTGACTCAGTTGATAAATACTGTATTTTCTTTCTTTTCTTTCTTTCTTTCTTTCTTTCTTTCTTTCTTTCTTTCTTTCTTTCTTTCTTTCTTTCTTTTGTAGGCTCCATGCCCAACATGGGACTTGAACTCATGACCCCAAGATCAAAACTTGCATGCTCTACTGACTGAGCCAGTCAGGTGCCCCCAAATTCTGTATTTTCTATTTCATCTATATTTGAAATGTTTATTTAAGGGAGACCAAAAAAGGGTTTTAGAAATAGTCATTGAGGGGTGCCTGGGTGACTCAGTCAGTTAAGCATCCGACTTCGGCTCAGGTCATGATCTCGTGGTCTGTGAGTTTGAGCCCCACATCAGGCTCTGTGCTGACAGCTCGGAGCCTGGATCCTGTTTCGGATTCTATGTCTCCCTCTCTCTGCCCCTCCTCTACTCACGCTCTCTCTCTCTCCCTCTCTCTCTCAAAAATAAATACACATTTAAAAAAATTTTTTTAAAAAGAAAGAAATAGTAATTGAATATAAAGATCCCCTGATGGGGGCACCTGGGTGGCTCAGTCGATTGGGAGTTCGGCTCAGGTCATGATCTCACGGTCAGTGAGTTCAAGCCCCACGTTGGGCTCTGGGCTGACAGCTCAGAGCCTGGAGCCTGCTTTGGATTCTGTCTCCCTCTCTCTCTGCCCCTCCCCAGCTCATGCTCTGTTCCCTCAAAAATGAATAAACGTTAAAAAATTAAAAAAAAAAAGATTCCCTGATGTTTAGGCAGGCATAATATGTGCATGGGTCCATTTTTATTAAAAATATTATATGATATTGTCCATATTAGTGCATATAGAAATAAATTTGGACATGTATATAACCAATTACTACCAATAACTACATCTGAAAAAAGAGAGTTATGGAAGACTTTCTTTCTCCATAGCAAGTATCTCTAATGTCTTAACGATAAACATATGTTACTTTTATGATCAGAGCACACAAAAAGTTAAAAACAAAAAAAAAAGTGTGTATCCTTAAACCCAGCAATTTGTCTTCTAGGAATGTGTTGAAAAGAAATAATTGCAAATACTCATAAACATCTAGCTTCCAAGATAATGATTCTTCACGTTTACTGAGAAATAATTACATGCCAGGGACTATTCTAAGTACTTTACATACTTTAACTTATTCAATTCCTTGCCAAAATCCAATAAGGTAAAGCTATTTTTTTTTTACCCCAATGAAAGATTAGAAAATGACCAAGAAGGTGGGGTGCCTCGGTAGCTCAGTCGGTGGAGCGTCTGACTTCAGCTCAGGTCGTGATCTCACAGTCCATGGGTTCGAGCCCCGCGTCAGGCTCTGTGCTGACAGCTCAGAGCCTGGAGCCTGCTTCAGATTCTGTGTCTCCCTCTCTCTCTGACCCTCCCCCGTTCATGCTCTGTCTCTGTCTCAAAAATAAATAAACGTTAAAAAAAATTTTTTTAATAAAAAAAAAAGAAAGAAAGAAAGAAAGAAAGAAAGAAAGAAAGAAAGAAAAAAAATGACCAAGAAGGTAAATACCTTGACTAAGGTTACTTAGCCATAAGGTGGCAGAGCTAGGACTTAAACCTGTGTCGGGGGTACCTCAGGCTGTCCCCAGGTTTGGAGATTCCTAGACTGGCAGGACTCAGCATGTAGTTGGGCTCATGGCCATGATGTGCTCCAGGGAGAGGATACAAAAAAGGGAAAGGACCCACGGGACAGGCCGAAGGAAACCAGATGCAAGCTTCCAAACAGGGGAGTCATAGAGGATGCCTAATTCCTCCAGCAACAAGTTGTGACAACACAAGTATGATGTCATATTAGAGGGCAGTTCACTAGAGACTCCGGACCCAGGTTTTTATCGGGGGCTGGTCACACAGGCACTTTCTGCCTAGCACCTGACAAAACTCCAGACTTTCTGAAGGACTGCAGATGCTCAGCATAAATCTCAGGGTTTGCACAGACAGTTTAGGCCCAGGGAACCAGTCTTGTCAGCTGGGATGCTGGAAACCAGCCTGAAATCCAAGTTCCCAGAAGCCAGCCAAGCGCCAACCTTGCAAGCAGCCTTTCTAAGGACAGCCATCCCAGGCCTGCTCCGTTCACTTTTTTCTGCACAGTGCCCCTTCCATTTAACTCCAGAATCTGTGCTCTTAACAAGTGTTCACTGCTTCTCTTCTGTTTGCAATGGCAAAAACCTGGGGAGAAAACCTTCTGGGTTGAGCATAAGTGTCCTAGTTAAATAAATGATAACAGCCACACAATGGCATCCTGTGCAGTCTTTAAAACAATGTGCCAGACATATTAAGTTACAGAGAAGAACGATATATATATTAAAAATATAATTCATAAATTTTTGGTACATAAACAAAAAAGATCTGGATACAAACACCCAGATAAGCGGGAAAGGGTTGGGAAAATTATACCTCAAGCCTCTGATTAAAGGTGGCTCTATTTGAGTGGGTCTGATTTTTATGTCTTTTATGTCCTTTTTTTGCCTGCCCACATATTTTAAATTTTGTCCTAATGTGCATGTACTGTTTTTTGCTTCAGTAATTTCAGAATTCACTTTGAAAGAAATCACATGTGTTCTTAAAATTATTTTCGGTAAAATTGCTTATGTTACCAAAAGATTCTTCTGTTTCTAGAAGGATTCTTTAAATAATTATTAATTCAGCATAGATACTTGACATATACTCATCTCTTCCCCATAACACTGTTAAGAACTTAGGTTAATCTGAACGTAGTACTATATGACAATTCATATTTTTACTAAATACCATAGTGTCCATCCACCATTTTTTAATAACATGATATCAAACTGTAATTTAAATGTTACAAAAACTTCAAACAATCAAAATTAGAAAGAAATATTACAATGGCCCTCTATTCACCCAACAAACCAGTTTCAACAATTAGCAATTCGTGGTCAATCTTGTTCCATCGACCATCATCTATTTCTCTCTCTATCCTCAGTTATTTTGAAACGAATCCCAGGTATTCTATTTCATTGGTAAATATTTCAGTCTATTTCTTTTGAGAGAGAGAGAGTGAGAATGAACAGGGGAGAGGCAGAGAGAGAGAAAGAGAGAGAATCCCAAGCAGGCTCCACACGGTCAGCACAGAGCTCCAGGTAGGGCTTTAACCCACGAACCGCGAGATCGTGACCTGAACCAAAGTCAGAAGCTTAACTGACTGAGCCACTCCAGTGCCCTTTGGATTTTTTAAAATCATGATTCATACCACCACACACCTATCAGAATGGTGAAAATCCAAAACATTGACAATATCAAATGCTGGTGAGGATATGGAGCGACAGCAATGTTCTTGGGCGTCGCTCTTGGGAACGCACCTGGAAATACAGTTCGACAGTTTCTTATAAAACTCAGCATATCCTTATCACAACCTGCTAATCATGCTCCTTGACAGTCACCCAAATGAGCTGGAAAGTTATGTTCGCACAAAGACCTGTCCACAAATGTTTCCAGCAGCTTTATTCGTAATTGCCAACACTTGAAAGCAATCAAGATGTTGAATGAATGAATGGACGAACAAAATGTGGTGCGTCCAGACAATGGAATATTATTCGGTGCTAAAAAAGAAATGAGCCGTTGAACTACAAAAAGACATGAAGGGGCCGTAAATGCACCTTGTGAGTTAAGGAGGCCAGTCTGTAAAGGCTATATACTATAGGATTCGAAATATAGGACATTCTAGAAAAGGCAAGACTTTAGAGACAGTAAAAAGCTAGGTGGTTGCCAGATGTTTTGAAGGAAGGACAGATGACTTCCGTGGAGCACAGGGTATTTTTGAGGCAATGAAACTACTCTGCATGATACACTGGTGGTGGATACATATCATTATGCATTTGTCTAAACCCATGGAATATACAACATAAACAGTGAGCCCTAATATAAACTCTGGACTCTAGTTAATAACAATGGATCTACATTGGTTCACCAGTTGTAACAAATGTACCACACTATTGCAAGCTATTAATGATAGGGGATACTGGGAGTGATGGTGAGGGGTATATGGGAACTTTCTGTACTTTCCACTCATTTTTCTATAAACCTAAAACTGCTTTAAAATATATATATTCCTTTAGGGGAGCCTGGGTGACTAGGTCAGTTAAATGTCCAACTTTGGCTCAGGTCATGATCTCACGGTTCGTGGATTTGAGCCTCACGTTGGCCGACAGCTGAGGGCCAGGAGCCAGCTTCGGATTCTGGGTCTCCTTCTCTCTCTCTCTCTGCCCCTCCCCGCCCCATGCTCTGTCTCTTTCTCAAAAATAAAATAAAACATTAAAAAAAAATTTTTTTTAATGTATTCCTTAAAAAAAATCATGACCCAAACAATTACCTCAAACTCAAAGCAGCACCACAACACAAATATAACAGTCACTGGGCTATCAGCACTATCAGCCATCTCCTACTTCTTTCTTGTTAAAGAACTCTGGACAGGACGCTGATGGAAGGTCACACTATTCTTAGCCCAGGAGAGAATCTTAATGACACAGTCTAAAGCCAAGGACGGTGATCCCATTTTCCTTGCTAGCACCTGGGTTAGGAATGCTATGTGACCCAGGTCTGGCCAACATCATGAGGGGAGGTCTGCTGGTGGGGGAAGTTCTCTTGCCCTTAAAGGGACATACTGGAAGAGACGTCTCTTCTCCGCGGACGTAGTCCTCTCAGCTGAAGATCACCAGAACTGCAGCAGCCATCTTGGATGGCGGGGGAGCTAGCCAGAGGGCCACGCCAACATGCTCAGGATGGCAGACCACGAAGATGGAAAGAACCTGGATCCCTGATAACATCACTGTCCCCTCAAACAACCTTTGAGTCGCCTACGTTTTCTTTTGTTATACAACATAGTATATACTTCCTTAGCGTGGAAGTCCAGCTGAATCAGATATAATCGGACCAGGTAGCTATTCTCATTCTCCTCTTCTAAGTAAAGGACTCCGATTCAGAGAAATTAAGCTATCTTGCCCAAGAACACAGAGATTAAGAGTAAGGAGCTGGAATGCAAGTCAGGCCTGTTGTCTCCAAAGCACTGTTTTTTCTTTTTCTTTTCTTTCCTTTTTTCTTTTTTCCTTTTTTTTTTTTTTTTTTTTTTTTTGTCTATATCTCTTTGCCTCCAGTAGAAGCTGGGCACCGAATCTTCAAAGAGGTGAGTATTTCAGGATTCAGAAAAGCAAACAGTTTCATGCAATAAGTAACTGTAACTGTGAAAGAAAATCTTGAAAATCCTCCTTGAATTATAGAAAATGCATTTTTCTCCTCAGCAGGGTGTAACTTAAATATGAATAACACTGCTACAATCTAAATGAAATAAGACTGAGATATGATCATTTGTACCATAAAACCCTGTACACAAAAATTCCCACTGTCTGTACTTGTCTCAGCCACTGACTCATGAGTGACCATGTTCAGGCCACCCTCTGAGCTTATGAGAGCTCTATTATCTACCCACCACCTTCTCTGGAGAGCTTGACATAAATAATAAAAAAGTCATCATTGGCCTTCAAGATTCTGAAGTTCACATTATGTGTGAAAGAAAGGCCTTGGCTGAAGACCTACCTATATATTCGCATAACCGAATGTTTCCCTTGGCTGCACAAGTCTAGGAATAGAAATGGGGCCACGTTAACAGCATCGAATGGGATTGTTCTGGCTCTAGTCACTCACTATAAACTTGACCTTCATCCCCACTGCGCAGTTCCCTCCAGTTATTTCTAGAGTGCGGCAGCTTCCAAGTTCTCAAAGCAAGAACTCAGTGCACTCATAGCATGTACTCTTTATGTTCCCTCTTGTTCAGAACTCCCTTGGGAAAT
Source organism: Herpailurus yagouaroundi (assembly GCF_014898765.1). Classification (NCBI taxonomy): domain Eukaryota; kingdom Metazoa; phylum Chordata; class Mammalia; order Carnivora; family Felidae; genus Herpailurus; species Herpailurus yagouaroundi. The sequence continues at coordinate 2,800,046 of NW_024412439.1, read as the reverse complement.
CCAACTGGTGCAGACCACACCTCCACCCTCCACTCAGCTGCCCAAGGAGGCTGCCCATCGCCAGCGGTCCTCACTCTTGCTGTCGCGGTCATTGGAACTGCTCCACAGGCCAGGCCTGCCATCCCCTCAATGCTGCTGTGGCGCCCATGACCTCTGTGCTGCCTCATGTGGTCACAGGATGTCCCTGCTACAGGCCTCATCTCTAGGACCCCCATGTCTAGCTTGGGTTTCTACAGCAGCCAAAGCTGCCTCTCTGGCTTGGTGACTATATCAGTAATTGCCTCAATAGCCGTATCAGTGACGAGAGAGATGTTTGGAAAGAGAATCACCACAGCTTAGCCCTGGTGGCTTCCGAGAGTTGGCATTCTGGATCATGCTTTTTTAACTTTCTCTGTACTTTTCTAGATGGTGCTTTAAGCTATCAAGCATTCATAATTTCAATAAAAACAATGTCATTTTTCTTATCGAAGACTATTCACGATGAAAAATAATAATGTAAGTGGCGTTATGCACACTACACTGAATATAACAGGAGACAAGATTGCCCATGCCTTAGAGGAGCTTAGACTGCTTTATTCAATAAATAATATCCAGGATCTGTTTTATACATCACACGATTCACGCTTTCCATATTCTAACGGAGGGGAAAGATCTCAACCTTTTTTTAAGTTTATTTCTTTATCTTTTTAAGTAGTCCCTACACCCAAAGTAGGGCTCAAACTCATGACTTTAAGATCAAGATTTGCATGCTCTTTGGACTGAGCCAGCCAGGTGCCCCCAAACCTCGACTTTCTTGGGGCGCCTGGGTGGCTCAGTCGGTTAAGCCTCTGACTCTTGATCTGGGCTCAGGTCACGATCTTATGGTTCATGAGCTCGAGCCCCGCATTGGGGCTGTTAGCGCAGAGCCTGCTTGGGATTCTGCCTCCTTCTCTCTCTGCCCCTCTCCTGCTTGCTCTCTCTCTCTCCAAATAAATAAAAATAAACTTAAAAAACAAACAAACAAACAAAAAAAACCCTCGACTTTCTTAATAAGCCAAAGGCCAACTTGCTAAACAGAGGCTAGATTCACACCAAGAAAACCAAGAATAACTTGAACATGGCGAGAGAGTCAAAGAGGGCGTAACAAAATCTAGTAACGGCATCAGCAGAAAAGTTCCTCAGGCAGATAGCAGGTATACTGGTCTAAATCATCATTCCAGTGATGACAGGTGGCGAGAAAAATCAAGGAAGGATCTATGAGGAGAAAAAGCAGATTGCCTAGAGCTGGGAATGAATCCGGGATGGGCTGGGATGGCACAAGAGATCTCTCTGGGGTGACAGAAACGTTGTAAAACTTGGTTGTGGTGGATGGTTGTAACTCAGTAAATTTATTAAAAATCATTGGGCCGCACATTTTAAATGAGCGAATTTTATGATATGTAAAGCATACTTCAGTAAAACTGGGGTTTGGTCTTTAAAAAAAATTTTTTTTAAGTCGAGGACGATAAATGGATGAGCCTTCAAGATTCCATGTATTATTTCGGAACTAAAAAGAGCCTGGTCCTCACTCTGAATCACTTAGCATGACTGAAGCCTGAGGAGTGCCGCCAGGAACAGAGACTAGAAAGACACAGGCTTTGAAGAAGAGGAGATAAAGGGAAAAAAGAGTTCCACTCAAAGCAACTGAGAATTATTAGGCAGGAAAGACAATAGCAGAAGGCGGGGATATGGTCAGCATCTTACAGAAATACAAATACAGGGCTCCCGTCGACGCTTGCAAGAGAAAAGGCACATCCCGTCGTGAGATCAAGAAAGGCTTTATGAAGGAGGTGCTCTTATGAGCTGTTCCTTTCACGATGAACAGCATTTCTGTCCACGTCCAGGGTGGCGGGAGGGGGCAGGGGGCAGGGGAGGGAGGTGCCTGGCATGGACATGCGCATCCTGGACAAGCAGGCCCCAGCAGCAGGGCCGTGTCTTTGTTCATCAGCGTGAACAAAGGCTTGATTGTGAAAAAGTCCTGAATGTGTTCAGAGAATGAGCCACCGTGTGGCCTAGGACTGGAGCTCAGGGCATAAGCAGGGGACCAAGATAAGGCTGCCGTGGGATCGGCCAGAATCAAGGCAAGAGGTTTGCCCTTGGTTTCCTACCCGGTGAGGAGGCCCAAAGGTGTATGAGCAGAGAAGAGGCCTGACGAAAGCTCTGGTTTAGGAAGATTATTCCAGCAAGACAAAGCTTGCTCCCTTGTACACCCTCTACCTAACATTTTACAGATAACAGATTCACCAAAATAACCAATGTGCCCCCTTTTAATAAGACTTCACAACGCCCTGGGCAAGATGAATACAACCGATCGGTAGGCTGTCTCCGGAACAACATTGCACTTCTGTTCCCGCCGTGTGGGTTGTCTGCGAACTAAGAGTCAGATGTATTTGTTCCAAACCTGTTTATGCTAGTTATACTACTGATTTTATTTACGTAGCTTAACTATTATGGAAACCAATAAAATATGAGCACAGAGAGAGAGGCATTGTTTCTACAGAAGCCACAATGAATGCTTTGAAAAGACACAATGAAGGTGAGCCCTCAAAAATCGCCTGAAGCAACTGCAAATGATGAGGGGAATATTTGTAAACGTGTAAAAGGATTCTACATTCTACGTACAGTTTTCTCCTGAAGTGTCTAAGCTCTTGGTCCTGTTTAAAGAAACTAAAACCGAAGGGCGCCTGGGTGGCTCAGTTGGTTAAGCATCTGACTTTGGCTCAGGTCATGATCTCACGGTTTGTGGGGTTGAGCCCTGCGACGGGCTCTGTGCTGACATCTCGGAGCCTGGAGCCTGCTTCTGATTCTGTGTCTCCCTCTCTCTCTGCCCCTCCCCCGCTCATGCTCTGTCTCTCTCTCTCCCTCCATCAGAAATAAAATAAACATTATGAAGATACTAAAACCGAAAATCATGGAAGATGGATCACAAGTGTGAAAAGATGCGAAAGAGCTCCAACCGACGGGTGTGCTCTAAGAAAATGCCTTGGCCCTGTAACCAGAGATCAGTGAACGGATACCCACTTGTATGTTTGAGGTGAGAACAAAATGCTTAAAGTATGTCAGTTTCATTTTTTAGGATCCCCTGACTTAACCCACTTTGTCAATTAACTGACCCAAGCTGGCCTGGTCGCGGGACATGAGGGCACGGAACAGGCATTAATGGCCGTGCAACTCCGGCCAGGAAGCCTCTGTGCTTGGGCTGGGCCAGGGGAACCAAGAGGAAATGGAAAGACGTGCGCAGATACAGCTGGCAAAGACAACTCCACGCTCAAGGGAAGGAAACTAACAAAGACAACACAAGAATGTATCTGGGTGACAGGGAAACAGCGCTGCACTAGGGCTAAGCCCAGATGCTCGGGGAAGCAGTCAGGCAGCTCGTTGAGAGGGTGGTGAGTTTCATTTAGCCGAATGCAATGAGAATGCCATGCAAAGTCAAGGAGAGTGGAGACTACCATTGCTCTGTCCGTTGGTGCAACCCCAGAGCTACAAAGATGCCTGGAACACAGTAGGAGCTCAATATTTGTTGAAGGAGTGAATGGATGGACACACATGCAGATGAACATCCATGAGACATTTACAGCCAACAGTTGGAGGCGTATTTCTGGAATGCAGGGTGCAAGTTGGGGCAGAGATGCAGGCTTGGGAGTCATCAGGGACCTTGTCTATCTTGTAACCCTAGGGCCTGGAATGGTGTCTCCCACGTGGAAGGAGACAGGAGGAAATATCTTAGTAAAAGTCTTTGACCCTAATAGTAATCCCTTTGGGGTTGGAAAGGACTTTAACGAAGGTTCTAATCCTATCACCCTACAACATCTCCACTAGAGAGTTGCTCCTTGTAGAATGAATGCCTCTCTAGCAATAGCAGGGAATTCTTTATTTCCTGGGGCAACACACTTCCCTGCTATTAGAACATTCTTCCAGGGGCACCTGGGTGGCTCAGTCGGTTAAGTGTCTGACTCCTGGTGTTGGCTCAGGTCATGATCTCATGGTTTGTGAGTTGCAGCCCTGCTTCCAGTTCTGTGCTGGCAGCACGAAGCCTGCTTGGGATTCTATCTCCCTCTCTCCCTGCCCCTCCCCTGCTTGCTCTCTACCCCTCTCTCTCAAAAGTAAACAAAATAAACATTAAAAGAGGAAGAAGAAGAAGAAGAAGAAGAAGAAGAAGAAGAAGAAGAAAAAGAAGAAGAAGAAGAAGAAGAAGAAGAAGAAGAAGAAGAAGAAGAAGAAGATTCTTCCATGTATTAAGTCAAAACCTGGCCCTAGTTTTACTGCTTGGAACCAAAAAGGAAAAGTTTAATTTTGACCAAAAAAGGAATTGGATGACAAAATGCAAGTGACGGTAACTTTAGAAGAAAAAAACAGTGTCCTCTTAGGAAAGCAAAGCTGAAGGGGTCTGGGAAAGAGGCCCCGGAATCTAAGGCAGGTGGATTTTTTTTTTTTAATTGCCCTAATTCCTAAGTAGGAAATCCTGTTAGTGAAGATGATTGGGGGGGGGGAAAAATCCCATTTTATAAAAATATCTACATTTCAGGTTCTGCTCTTGGTTCCTTGTGGATGCCAATTCATTTCATCCTCCTGACTTCCAGAGATGGGTGTTGTGCTACAGATAAGGAGACACTCGGAGAGGCTAAGTGGCTTGTCCATAGTTGCATGTGATGCTTCTTCAAGGCGGGGATCCTGAGCCCCGGTAAACCATGGATTCCAACTGTGAAAGTGCAGTTATTCACGGCGTGCCCTGGCAAATGTGACAGCATGTACCAAACTGAAAAAATAGGACACATAGCCTTGGACGAATATGAAGTTGGCAGAAACCTGCTTAAAAAAAAAAAAAAAAATTGGTGTGGAAAGCCGATCCTGAAAAGGAGCTGAGGTTGTTGCAAATGGGGAGGACAGAAGCCACCAGGCTGCTCCTGCAGCTCTGCCTCTATTTCTGTCTCCTCTTGTGCACGCACACCCCCACAACGGTCTTTGCCCTGCAAAAGGTAGATCGAACCTTAGTGAGAAGAAACTGAAGTCCAAGGAGACCCCCTTGTGAGCTTACATGTCTTGGCCTGGAGGAATCGCAACCCAAATGCTGAGGTCACTTGTGAGGGAGGTCATGGACTGCCACTGAGAACAGAATGGCACGCGAGAGATGCCAACCAGACTGAGGGGGCTCTCTGGTCTTCCAAATAAATACACTGCTCAGAGAAGCAGCACAGGTGCAGAATGCTGTGTCCGTGGGTGCCGCCATTTGTGTGCAGACGGGGGAGGGGGCATGCATTTGCTTCTGTATACACCGGGTATTGCCAGAAGGACACCAGAGATCCAGAAGATACCAGACTGTGGTGGGCAGGGTGGCCGGGCAACAGGTGAGGAGCCAAACTTTTCCCTGTGCCCTTCTGCTTTGAACTGCATGAACTGTATTATCTATTCAGGAAGTGAATGAATGAATGAATGAATGAATAAATAAATAAATAAATAAATAAATAAATAAATAAATAAATAAAAATAGACATTTCATCTGATGAACAGATTTGGTAGAACAGATTTTTAGAGGGATGGTTTGGAATGGTCTAAAAAGGAGACCCAGAGGGGCGCCTGGGTGGCTCAGTCTGTTAAGTGTCCGACTTCGGCTCAGGTCATGATCTCACGGTTCGTGAGTTCGAGCCCCATGTCGGGCTCTGTGCTGACAGCTCAGAGCCTGGAGCCTGGAGCCTCCTCCAGATTCTGTGTCCCCCTCTCTCTCTGCCTCTCCCCTGCTCGCGCAGTCTCTCTCTCTTCCTCTCAAAAATAAATAAAACATTAAAAAAGAATTTAAAAAGGAGACCCAGAGATCAGCAGGTATGCGTACGGACTAACTAGGAAAACTCACTGAGAATAGGGCAAACTGCTCTAGGATTCTTTCGACTTGATTCCTTTTCCTTTCCTTTTTTTTTTTTTTTTTTTTTTTTTTTTAGTTTTAAAAAAAGTTTTTAAGTATCTCTCCACCCCATGTGGGGCTCGACCTCACGACCCTGAATCAAGAGTTGCATGGTCTTCCAACTGAGCCAGCCAGGCACCCCTGCACTTGCTTTCATTTCAAAATACACGGACTTGGCTACCGCCTATGGTAGGAGTGGTGGACTGCTTTGCCTAAGGTCATACAGGTGGGGTGTGGTGGCAGGAAGGTCCAGTGAGACTTTTCTTACAGTCTTGTCGCTCCGTTGACTGTCTTGTTTTCCACTTCTCTGGCATCAACCTCACGTGTAGTTCCTGATGTAATACCCTGCACGTAGACTATCAAATATAGGTTGATTTAATCGATTATAAATCTCTTGGCTCAATGTTCCAAAACGAATTCCTACAGCATAAAACCAACGGCAACTGGGCTGTCTTTTGGGATGGGTCAAATAAGGATAAATATCCCATCCGCTGGTATTAAGAAAATTGGAGTACAACATTCAGTTTGGTGGGCGGGGCGGGGATCAGCAGTACACTCTCCACCCTATCTGTACTATAATCTGCTTAGGAAAAATACTTTCCACAGTATGAGACTTATTTTTGATATGGAAATCAATATGTAAACAAAGACAATTCACCAGCAAACTCAGTCATGCAAACAAACTTCGGGGAGAAAGAACAGAGCACTGAAAATGTGCTGTGTGTCGGCAGCCAGGAAAAGCAGCGTGAGAGAGCAGATCTGATCATGTTTTCCATTGAGCGACTTGAACATTTCAGAAGGTCATGGCCAAGTTCAAGGACTGGAACTTTAATATTCCATGAATTCAGTGGAAAGACCTCCAGTTTCCCTTCCATCCAACATGATGATCGCACAGAGCCAGAAGAGCACAACTTTCTTCTGGGACGTAACACTTGTTCTAGAGCGGGACCCTCTATTTCCTTTCCTTTTCTCCTCTTCCGTAATGAATGCTGGGGAATTAGTACCAGGCCATGTCGTTCTGACCATGAACCAGCTCGCACTTAAGAGAATGACGCCATGATCAGTCTCTTAGAAGAATGAATTAACGCATACAACTAGAAGAGACAGCTGACCGTATTCAAGGACTTCGGTCGCAGTGTTCTAACAAAAGGGCAGTCACAGAGGAAAATGTCCTCATCTCCCACCTCTGTACTACAGCCTTATAGTGTCTGAGTTTTGACAATGACCTCTGCTGTATTTATTCAGTGCATCTTCTACCTTTCAGTTAACAGACACCAACTAGTTATTAACATGAACTCACATCATTGACAACACAGTATCCCCATCCTGAAGTTTATTGATGTATTTACTCCAACACGTAATCCAATCTTCTTTCCTGGCACAGGCATCGCTTGGTTTAAGTGCACTGAAACTTAACAGTAATGTGGTATTTTTGATTAAATACTGCAGAGAGAGTGTCAATTTATGAGTTGTTGTAAGAGTAATAAAGGCTATTTCATAAAGGTAAAAGTAATAAAGCCATATTACATTTGCTTTATCTAACGACTTTATTGATTCTATAATACTGAATCCCTTGTTCTCTTCAGATTCCTAAAAGAGATTTTTTTTTTTAAATGTCTCAGCCGCAGGAAGAATTATGTGTTTCATTAATAACTGGCATCATTTCATTTTGTCACCACGAATCGGGTTTCCCTCTTTCTTCTGGCTTCTAAGAAACTCAACGCCAAACTAGCAGCCGTAGAGCACTTGGGACAATCATGTCATCGGCACGCAGGGAGCTGTGTTTTGTAATCAGTCAGTCCCTTTCCTCTAGGTTGTCAAATTCACATGTGCAGTTATTCAAAGTATTCCTTTGTATCCCTCTGGAGTCTGCAGGGTTTCTAGTGACATACTGTTTTGTTCCATATTGTTAATCTGTATTTTCTCTTTTTTTTTTCTTTGTCAGTCTCGATAGAGGTCTGTCAACTTTATTGATCAGTTTAAGAACCAGCTCTTTGTTTCTTTCATTTTTCTCTATGATTTTTCTGTTTCCAACTGTGTAGATATTTTTCTCTTATCTCCATTATTTACTGTAAAATGAAGCCAATCTTAGCCGTCTCAGAGTTATGAGATTTAAATGAAATGACATGTGTAAGGACCTAGAGCAGAACCTGAAATATGGATATTTTTATAAAACGTGACTCTCTCCCCCACGGCCACGCCGCCCACCCCCCCGTGGCAACACACAAATATCTTCCTTAATAGAATCCCTTACTTAGGAATTATGGCAGTTAAAAAAAGAATCTACCTGTGCCGGTGTCTGGAATACCTTGCTCAGAGTTTTAGGCTTTGCTTTCTTGAGATATGTTTTTTTCCCTCAGAATTATACTTGACTCATATTATGCCCAGATTTCCATATATAGCTGACCCTCAGATAACACGGTTATACATTAGGTGTGGAGTTAACAGCACCACCCCCTGCACAGTCGAAAATCTGGGCATAACTTTTTTTAAAGGGTCAAATTAGGTGGCTCAGTCAGTTAAGAGTTGACTTCGGCTCAGGTCATGATCTCGTGGCTCATGGGTTTGAGGCCCGTGTTGGGCTCTGTACTGACAGCTTGGAGCCCGGATCCAGCTTTGGATTCTGGGTCTTCCCCTCTCTCTGCCCCTCTGCCACTTGCACTCTCTCTCTCTCTCTCTTTCTCTCTCTCTCTCTCAGATATATATAAATATTTAAAAATTAAAAAAAAGAAAATAATGAGTCAAATTTATTATTATTATTATTATTATTATTATTATTATTATTTTAATGTTTATTTATTTTTGAGAGAGAGAGCACAAGTGGAGGAGGGGCAGAGAGAGAGGGAGACAGAAGACCCAAATGAGCTCCATGCTGATAGCAGAGAGCCCGATGTGGGGCTCAAACTCACTAACCATGAGATCATGACCTGAGCCAAAGTCGGACACTTAACCAACTGAGCCACACAGGTGCCCCTGGGTATAACTTTTGACACCCCCCCCCCAAACTTAACTATTGCTGATGACCAGAAGCCTTACTGATAACATAAATAATTAACACATATTTTGTATTTTATATATATATATCACATGCTGCATTCTTACAGTAAAGTACACTAGAGAAAACAAAATGGTATGAAGGAAATCATAAGAAAAAATACGGGTATACCACTGTACTGTATTTATGAAAAAAAACTGCAAATAAGCAGATGGGCACAGGTCAAACCCAGGTTGTTCAAGAGTCAACTGTACACAAACTTTAGATTCCCAAGAAATCTAAATAAAAAACCTAGAACTGGTGAGTTCATCAAGTTCACAATATACAAAATAAACATATGAAAATCAATTACACTGCATTATTCCAGCGATGAGCACAAAATCAAAAATACAGAAATATAACATTTGCAACTGCTAAAAAAAATAGGGATAAATCTAACAAAATAGGTACAGGATTCATATGCTAAAAAATACAAGATGCTGCTGAAATAAATCAAAAATCTAAAGGGGCACCTCGGGGACTCAGTCAGTTAAGCATCCGACTTTGGTTCAGGTCATAATCTCACAGTTCACGGGGGGTGGGGGGGGCACCTGGGTGGCTCAGTCGGTTGAGCATCCGACTTCGGCTCAGGTCATGGTCTTGCAGTTCGTGAGTTCGAGCCCCGCGTCAGGCTCTGTGCTGACAGCTCAGAGCCTGGAGCCTGCTTCGGATTCTGTGTCTTCCCCTCTCCCTCTCTCTCCCCCTCCCCTGCTCATGCTCTGTCTCTGTCTCTGTCTCTCTCTCAAAAATAAACATCAAATAAATAAATAAATAAATAAATAAATAAACTTAAAAAAAATCTAGGGGCACCTGGGTGGCTCAGTTGGTTGAGCATCCAACTTTGGCTCAGGTCATGATCTCATAGTTTGTGAGTTCGAGCCCCACGTCAGGCTCACTACTGTCACACTGTCAGTGCAGAGCCCTCTTTGGATCCCCTGGCTCCCTCTCCGTGCCTCTCCCCCACTTGTGCTCTCCCTAAAATAATAAATAAATATGTAAAAAACTCTAACTACATGGAGAGGCATACCATGTTTGTGTATTGAAAGCTTCAATATAGTAAAGATGTCAGTTCCCAGAAGAGTTCTTTGTATATGTAGGGGAGATTATTTTAAAATTTAAATGAAATGTAAAAGGAACCAGGCTAGATAAAACAACCATGGAAAAGAAGAATAATATCAAAGAATCACTATCCAATTTCAAGACTTTTTATATAGCTATAATAATCAAGACTATGAGATATTGGCAGAGGGATAGACAGATAGATCAATGGTACAGAATAGAAAGCCCAGAAATAAATCCACACAAATATGCCCAACTGTCTTTTGACAAAGCTGCGAAAGCAATGCAGTGGAAGAAGGATACCCTTACCCTTTTCCACAAATGGTGCTGTAACAATTAGGCATCTATAGCATAGAAGTGAAACTTGGGGCGCCTGGGTGGCTCAGGTAGTTAAACATCCGACTCTTGGTTTTGGCTCAGGTCATGATCTCACGGTTTCATAGTTTCGAGCCCGCATTGGGCTCTGTGCTGACAGCTCAGAGCCTGGAGCCTGCCTAGGATTCGGTCTCTTCCTCTCTGCCCCTCCCCTACTTGTGTTGCCTCTCTCTCTCAAAATAAACAAATAAACTTAAAAACAAACAAACAAACAAGGAATGAACCCTGACTTAAGTCTCATAATTTATTAAAAAAATTTGAGTCACCTGGGTGGCTCATTCCATAAAGCGTCTGACTTCGCTCAGGTCACGATCTCACGTTTGTGGGTTCAACCCTGCCTTGGGCTCTATGCTGTCAGCGCTGAGCCTACTTTGGATCCTCTGACCCCCTCTCTCTGTGCCCCTCCCCTGCGAGTGCGTGCTCTCTCTCAAAAATAAATGTGAAAAAAATAGTAACTTCTAGAAAAATTCACTAAAACGGATTCCATGTTTACATGCAAAATGTAAAACGATAACACTTTTAGGAAAAAAAGCACAGAAAATCTTCAAGATCTGGAGCTAGGCGGGGCGCCTGGGTGGCGCAGTCGGTTAAGCGTCCGACTTCAACCAGGTCACGATCTCGCGGTCCGTGAGTTCGAGCCCCGCGTCAGGCTCTGGGCTGACGGCTGGGAGCCTGGAGCCTGTTTCCGATTCTGTGTCTCCCTCTCTCTCTGCCCCTCCCCCGTTCATGCTCTGTCTCTCTCTGTCCCAAAAATAAATAAAAAACGTTGAAAAAAAATTTAAAAATATATATATATAATATTTTAATATATATAATATATAAAATATATACATAATATATATATAATATATAAAAAATATAATAATGAAAAGCATAATTCATAAAAGAAAAAAATGGTCAACTGAACTTCATCAAAATTAAAGACTTTCGCTCTGTGAAAAGACCCTGTGATGGGGATAGAAAGACAAAGGGGAGACCGGGAGAAAATATTTGCAAACCGCATACAGAACAAAGACCTGGTATCTAGAATATATAAAGAACTCACAGGACTCCACAGGAAAAAAAATCCAGCACTCCAACTGGGAAATGAGCGCACTCACTCATGAACAAAATATCTCACTGAAGAAGACATATGTAACACGACAAGCAGGTGAAAAGACGTTCAACATCACAAGCCATTGGGAAAATGCAAATTCAGACTACAGTGAAATATCACTGCACACCTACCCCGATGGCTAAAATAAAAAAGTGACCACATCTCATGCTGGCAAGGATGTGAAAAAATCGGATCACTCACACCTTGCTGTTGGGGATGTAAAACGGGACAGCCACTCTGGGAAGAGCACGTTTTGGCTTTCTTAAAAAGCTAAACGTGCAACTACCATGCAATCCAGAAATTGCACTCCTGGGCATTTTTTTCCCAGAGAGATGCTCCCACAAAATATTTACACAATGTTTACCTGAACGTGCATGTTTCTAACAGCTGCATTCGTGATAGCAAAAAAAACTCGAAACAACACAGATTCATGGGTGACTAAAGTGTGGTACATCCATACCACGAAATACTATGAAAAAATTAAAAAGGAACAAACTTTTGCATCATACAGCAACATGGATTAATGTCCAGAGGATGCTGAATGTAAAAAGCCAGTGTGCAAAGCTTACTGGCTGTATGATTCCATTTATATCATATTCTTGAGATAACACAATTGTAGAAATGGAACAGATTTCAGCGGTGGCCGGGGTTAAGAAGGAGTGGGGACAGAGGGAAGTGAGTGGCTGTAAAAGGGTCACAGGCAGGTAGGGGGGATCCTGGCAGTGATGGAAACATAACCAGGCTGCCCCGATGAAGTGTCTTGGTTGTGATATTTTACTATAGTTTTGCAAGATGTTACCATTGGAAGAAAGTGGGTAAAAGGTACCAGGAAATCTTTCTCTATTATTTCTTACAACTGCACGTGAGTCTATGATTATTGCAAAATTAAAAGTTTATTTTAAAAACATGAAACACAGGGGCGCCTGGGTGACCCAGTCAGTTAAGTGTCCGACTTCGGCTCAGGTCATGATCTCCCCATTCCCGAGTTCGAGCCCCAAGTCGGGCTCTGTGCTGACAACGCAGAGCCTGGAGCCTGTTTCAGATTCTGCGTCTCCCTCTCTCTCTGCCCCTCCCCCACTCATGCTCTGCCTCTCTCTAAAAAATACAGAAACATCACAAAAAATGTAAAAACGTGAAATACATGTTCAACCTTTATATTGACTTTAATTTACATTTTGATGAAAATTTATATAAAAACTATACACTTTGAATACCATTACTTTGATTTTAATCTTTGAGGGTGATTATAAATCCTGAAGTAATAAAAAATTAGAACATACTAACACGGAACACGGGAAAAAAAGCTGAGAAGAGAAAAGAAAAAAAAAAGAATAAAACGTGCTACACGAAATTTGACCATTCCTGATAAAAACAATGAAAATGAGCAAGAAAATTATTTTCATCAAATCCACACTCTAATGGCCACACTCTAATGGGTCATCTGAAATCCCTGAAACTTCATATTCCTTGCTAGCATATTTAATTACTGATCAGAAAATTGGGAATAAAGAGTGGGGATGAATTTGTATTCTTGCCCCCGGGGGCTTGCAAATGTCAGGGGTGTGCCTGCCTCCTCCAGCCCACTCTCCTTTCTTGGGACAGACCAGCATTCATGGAGGTGAAAAAAGTGTTTATAATTATCTGAGCCCAGAACCTATCTCTATTTTACTTAGAAACTCAATGGTACTGTACACTGAATTTTCTAGAAATACCACTAATGAGCAAATCAAGGGAAGACAGCCCTTGGTGTTATTCAGAAGCTGACCCTGAGTTGTCAGCACTATAGAGTCAGCGTGTCAACAGTGCCTGGGTATTTGAGCCCTGGACTCAATCCCGTTTACATGCACTTAGCCTCCAGCATTTACAGATCGAAACAACAACAACAACAACGTGTGATTTTGTTAGAAGTTCTTTTCCTCTTATTTCTCCTCTACATTATAGGTAGGGCATGATGTTGGCTTTTTCCCCCCAGTAACGTATACAGGTAGGTTGTACTACCAGTGAATTTCATTTCAGGGTATTAAAGGGCGCATTCCAAAATACTGGTGATAGGGGCGCCTGGGTGGCGCAGTCGGTTAAGCGTCCGACTTCAGCCAGGTCACGATCTTGCGGTCCGTGAGTTCGAGCCCCGCGTCGGGCTCTGGGCTGATGGCTCGGAGCCTGGAGCCTGTTTCCGATTCTGTGTCTCCCTCTCTCTCTCTGCCCCTCCCCCGTTCATGCTCTGTCTCTCTCTGTCCCAAAAATAAATAAAAACGTTGAAAAAAAATTAAAAAAAAACAAAAACAAAATACTGGTGAAAAATACTGGTGATAAAGAAGGGTGAGTGGATGCACCAGGTGGAACCTTGGCAGCGAGGGCCTTCAGAAAGTACTCCCGTGCTCCTTTCTCCTCGACTGAACTTCTCTCGCAAAGCTGTGCAGGCGGAAATAACCGTGGCCAGCTAACAACAACAAAGCCGTGACCAGCTAATGGCAAGAGCAATCGTGTAAGCGAGAAGATAGCGCCACCTTTCGGCAACACCAAACACCAAAACAACACCAGAACAAAAAACAAAAAAACAAAAGGCAAAGCTAACTTCAAGCTTTAGTGCCCTCCCCACTCTCACCCTGGTCAACACAAAACGTTTTTCCTTCTTCCTTCAACTGAGCATAAAATACACGACCTAACACCTCAATTGTATCCTCTATACTGGAATCCCTCTTCGTTTCCAATTCTGGAACAGCACAGACTTCCCTCTGTAAAAGGATGATCCTAGAAAAATCACTAGATGTATATGGATGGTTTTGGAAGTTCGTAAAAGGGGAACCACCTGAGAAATCCAGGTAAACATGCACCTAGGAAACAAAGTTATTGGAAGAAACAGGAAATTTTAGAAAATCTCAAATTTGCATCCTCAGTGAAATTCAAGGAGCTTTTCTAGCTATGAAGCTAGAGCAAGAAGTCATGAAGAAGAAACAATTTAAGATCATGGAAATTAGGCTAAAGATTAAAAACACAATAGCGGAAGTAAAGAAATGCAAAGCAAAGTGTTCTCAGTGGTAAACTTGAAGAAATCAAAAGTAATCAAAAGAATCCAACAAAATATATGATGTGGAAGATATACGCAGAAGACCAAACATACACATAATGTGAATTTCCTGAAGGAGACTCCAGGTTAAAAAGAAAAGCAAAGTAATAGCAGAACAGAGGACATTAAATAAACCCATCACCAATCCTATTAACAACTTAGCTACATGGCCTGTAGGTTACTGGGTTTATAGCTCCTCCCTGTCCAGCCAAAACACACACACACACACACACACACACACACACACACACACACACACCAAAAAAACAGAAAACAAAACAAAACAAAAAACCCAACTCTGAGCAAAATAGGAAGGAGAGAATTGATCGTACAAACAGTATCTCAAGCAATCTTTCTGCATCCTATTTGATGGCAAGACACTAAAAGCACACATAGTAAAATGAGACCAAGGACATCACTAGCATTTAATAGAACTTGGGTCGCCCACACAATACAGCAGAAACCGGAAATAAAAGACGTAACTACCAGACCATCACTCACCATCAGGGAAATGCAAATCAAAACTACAATGAGAGATCACCTCACACCTGTCAGAGTGGCTAAAACCAAAACACAAAAAACCAACATGTGCTGGTGAGGGTGTGAAGAAAAAGGACCCCTCGTGCACTGTTGGTGGGAATGCAAACTGGTGCAGCCACTGTGGAAAACAGCATGGGGGGGGGGGGAGGGTTCCTCAAAAAGTTAAAAATAGAACTGCCCTACAACTCAGCAATCCCACTCCTGGGTATTAACCCAAACAACAGAAAAACACAATTCAAAGGGATACGTGCACCCCCATGTTTATAGCAGCATTATTTTTCATAGGCAAATTATGGAAGCAGCCCAAATGTCCATCAATAGAGGAGTGGATAAAGAAGATGTGTTTTATACATATAAAATGGAATGTTATTAAGCCATAAAAAAGAAGGAAATCTTGCCATTTGCAGCGACATGATGGAGCTACACGGTATACTGCTAAGTAAAATGTGAGACAATTTCACTATATGTGGGATCTAAGGAATGAAACAAAGGGAGAAAAAAATGAGAGAGAGAGAGAGAGAGAGAGAGGGAAATAGTCTCTTAACTATAGAGAACAAACTATAGAGAACTATAGAGGGGAGGTGGGGGGGGACGGGTGAAGTAGGTGACAGGTAACGGGGGTTAAGAGCACACTTAGCATGATGAGTACTGAGTAATGTACAGAATTGCTGAATCACTATATTGTACACTGGAAACTAACATAACACCGTATGTTAACTACACGGGAATTAAAAAAAAACACTTAACAACAACAACAAAGGCACAACTACGGAATAGGAGACAACAAGCATTGTTATCTGCAGCTGATAGAATTGTCTCCTTGGAAAGCACTTGCAAATCAACTGGAAACCATTCACACTGGGAAACCACTAGCAGCAGTAAGAGAGGGAGGGCATTACAAATTAAATATCAAGAAAATACCTACTTGAAGAATACAATGCATGCTCCCTTGGGCAGCGCACATTCTAAAACTGGAATGACGCAGAGGTTAGCATGGAAGATGACACACAAATTCACGAAGCATTCCATATTTTTAAAAATGACTAAGGGGGACGCCTGACCACCTCAGTCAGTAGAGCATGCGACTCTTGATCTTGGGGTTGTGAGTCAAGCCCCACATCGGGCCTAGAGCTTACTGAAAAAACAATGACTAAGGATTCCCATCCACAGAGTCATGAAAGTATAAAACCTAGACACAAATTCAACGGAGAGAGGAGGAGGGCACGGAGGAGGAGGGGAAGGAAGGCCAGCAAGCCAACCTGTGCCCACGTTTCAAGCAAGTCCCAGCCCCAATATTTACTAAGCATGGAATTGCACAGGCTGCTTAATCTCTCTGATCTACAGAATGGCAAGGACAGTGGGGCACCTGGGTGGCTCAGTCGGTTGAGCATCCGACTCTTGATCTCTGCTCAGGTCATGATCTCAGGGTCAGGAGTTCAAGCCCCCCGTTGGGCGCCACCCTGGACGTGGAGCCTACTTCAAAAAAAAAAAAAAAAAAAAAGGCAAGGACAGTAATGATCCTATGTCCTAGGGTATTGTAAAGCCTAAAGGAGATGATATGTATCAAGCACATAGAACAATGGTTAGCACACAGTGTGCAAAGAATGTGACCTATTGGCAGTAATTCCACACTGGATGAAGATGATGGGGGAAAAAAACAAGACTCCCCACCCCAGCAGAAGAAACAAGGTGGTGGAGGAAAGAATTCGGAAGTCAGACTGGGTTTGACTTTGGGAACACTGCCAAACCCCACCTGAGCCTGCTCAGTTGGTTAAGCGACTGACTCTTGATTTTGGCTCAGGTCAGAATCCCACAGTTCATGGGTTCGAGCACCTTGGACGGTTCCACCCTGCTTGGAATTCTGTCTTTCTCCCTGTCTGCCACTCCCCTGCTCATTCTCGTGCTTTCTCTCTTTCAAATATAAAAAAAAACTTTTTTTTTTTTTTAAAGAACATCTAGGGGCGCCTGGGTGGCTCAGTCAGTTAAGCGTCCGACTTCGGCTCAGGTCATGATCTCGCAGTTTGTGGGTTCGAGTCCCGCATCAAGCTCTGTGCTCATAGCTCAGAGCCTGGAGCCTGCTTCAGATTCTGTCTCTGTCTCTGTCTCCCTCTCTCTCTCTGCCCCTCTCCTGCTCGTGCTCTGTCTCTGTCTCTCAAAAATAAACAAATGGTTAAAAAAAAATTTTTTTTTTAATTTTTTTTTTCAACGTTTATTTATTTTTGGGACAGAGAGAGACAGAGCATGAACGGGGGAGGGGCAGAAAGAGAGGGAGACACAGAATCAGAAACAGGCTCCAGGCTCTGAGCCATCAGCCCAGAGCCCGACGCGGGGCTCGAACTCCCGGACCGCGAGATCATGACCTGGCTGAAGTCGGACGCTTAACCGACTGCGCCACCCAGGCGCCCCTAAAAAAAATGTTTTAAAGAACATCTACCTTCTAGGTTAGAGAGGTCAAAGAGGACAAGCATCTTAGGTTGCAGCCCAAGGTACACTGGTCTGACAAGTGTAACTGGGGAACGGGCGGACGCTTGTGTAGGCAAGGACACGGGCACCTTTTTGGAAGTGAGCCTGCTTCCTTAACACAGAGTCTGGCCAAGGTGCAGCTGGCACCGAACATTCAACTTACTTAACTTTTAGAAAACCCTGATACCAGTTTAAAATAAGGACATCCTCTTAAATCCCACATGTGCTATGTATAGAATCACCTAAATGAACACTTTTGTGTGGTGCCAGTTTTTATAACGTTCACCTGTGTGGCTACAGGAACCCCCCCTACCCCCACCCTACTGGCCAAGCGCTGTCTCCAGAAGGGACTGGTGTTCAAGCTCATCCCTGGGGTGCCCGTCAGATCTCCTCTCACTAGCTCCACAGATACCGTGAGCAGAAACCCGACCCTCCATCTACCCCTCACCCACTGGGAGAATCAGCAATGTCACTCCGAGGCATAAAACCCAAAGGGTCAGGAGCAGGGACTGGGACGGCTACCTGCACACCCACGTTCATGGTGACATTATTCACCGGATCCAAGAGGTGTGAACGACACCAGCATCCGCTGATGGATGAATGGACAAACGGAATGTGGTGTGTGCATACAGCGCCACGGAATTTCAGCCTTAAAGGAAAAAAAAGAAGGGAAATTTGGCACATGTTCCAGCACGCTCAACCTTGAGGACATGATGCTAGATGAGATAGGCCAGGCACGAAAGGATAAGGACTGCCCGACTCCACTTGTATGGAGTCTCTAGAACGGGCAATTCACAGAGGCAGAAAGCAGAATGCCGGTTGCCAGGGGCCGGGGGCGGGGGAGGAAGGAGTGGGGAGCTAGTGTTGAGTGGGGACAGAGTTTCAGTTGCGCGGGAGGAAAAGTGCGCTCGGCGGGTGGACGGGGGAGGGGGGGATGGCTGCCGGCCACTGTGAACGTGCTTAATGCCACTGAACTGGACCCTTAGAAATGCTTCTGAAGATAATTGTTATGTCATGCGTCTTTTACCACAGTTCAAAAGAACCCATCAGGGGCGTTTAAAGCCATTGACTCTACCCTTCAAACTATACCCAGAACCCGGCTACTGCTCCCAGCTCCACGGCTACAACCCTGCCCAGGCCACCTCTTTCCCAGCCTCTGGTCTGGCCTCCCCACTCCATTCGTCCCCTCTGAACAAGCAGCCAAGGACTCCTTTCAGAATGAAGTCAGGGGGCACCTGCGCGGCTCAGTCGGTTGAGCATCCGACTCTTGGTTTCGGCTCAGGTCACGATCTCCCTGTTGGTGAGTTCGAGCCCGGAGCCGGGCTTGGGATTCTCTCTCTCTCTGCTCTCCCACCCTCAACGCACTTGCATGTGTACTCTCTCTCTCTCTCTCAAAAATAAAAATTTTTAAAAATAAAAAAAAAAAAGGAATGAAGTCAGATCATGTCACTCTTCTGTTCCTTGGCCTTTCTGCCCTCGCCTCCCACTGCTGTCCTCGCTCACGCAGCTGCAGCCACAGTGGCCTCTCACTGTGGGTCACCCCCTTCTACCTGGCTGACGTCATCACCTCTTGCACATCGCACTCGTGAAACGCAGGCATCTCTTTCCTCTTCACCGACGGTTCTTTTTGCTTAGAGCAGTGCTGGGCACATAGGAGGCACTCAAAAATATCTGTTGAATTAGTGAATAAGTGAAAGGAGGATTGCTTCTCAAGTCTGGTAATGAAACCATGCCTCAGCACCGGGCTCATAGCAGAAGGGCGCGGCAGTGTCTTGACAAGGTTGCCATCTAGTGGCTGGATTCCTTTGTAGCTTTGTGGGGGCTCTCCCCACCTTTTGTGGGACCCGGAGATGAGCAGTCAATGGTGAACGCAGGGAGGGCAAGTGCCTACGCACGAGGGACCATCGTGTTCTCTAAATCTACCCCAACAACAGGGTAAGATGAGATATATACAAAGGGCACCTTAGGGACAAAAGGAAGAAGAACGTATCTGGGCTGGAACGCAGATAGGTTAATAATATTGATCTAGAAAGAAAATCAGCAGGAGTGGATGTGGAGTGTGGAAACTGTTGTTCTTGAGATATTCTAGAAAAGGCTTCCAGAAACTCCATGCTCTCCCATTCAAGACCTGGGTCAGATGGTGAGTTAGCACTACGTGCAAGTGTGAGCAACCATGAAATTATTATTACCAAAGCACGGGGCATTTTCTGCTGGTACTGGGTTTGAGTGGTTCTCCCTAACGACGGATCGATTCCCAGGACAGGGTGCACGCAATACAGGCTGGCCGCAGGTTTAACTATTGTGAGTTTAAAACTATAATACCATATTATAATTTCATGCTAAGATCCTTTTTAAAATTAGTACAGTTGAGGGGCGCCTGGGTGGCTCAGTCGGTTCAGCGTCCGACTCTTGATTTCGGCTCAGGTCCTGATCTCACGGTTTGTTAAGTTCAAGCCCTGCATCGGGCTCTGCGCTGATAATGTGGAACCTGCTTGGGATTCTCTCTCTCTCTCTCTCTCTCTCTCTCTCTCTCTCTCTCTCTCTCCCACCCGTCCACCCTACTTATTCTTTCTCTCTCAAAATAAATAAATAAACTTAAAAAAATAAAATTAAATTAATGCAGTTGAAAGAAAACAGAAATAACACATACCATGCATTATGGAAAACTTGTCCCAAGGCCAAAAGTTCAGAAACTAAGACTTGAGGGCCATAAAAAGAACTCTGTTCCCTAAGAGTCTACATATATAATTTGTAATTGCAACTTTCCTTTAAGAGGAAATCAACTACATATTGTTAGCATTTTGCTTATTTTGTTTTCATTCTTTTTCTTTTTCTTTTTTTATGTTTATTTACTTATTTTAAGAGACAGAGAGCTCACAAGCAGGGGAGGGGCAGAGAGAGAGGAAGAGAGAGAATCTCAAACAGGCTTGTAAATCCAACATCCAATGGGAGTGCCATTTCTAACAAACTAAATCACTTCCATCTTTTGTTGCCATGGTATTGAGATTTTAAAACCTGCACTTATTACTACAAAAGTACCAGCACTTTTGTTTCCCTGTTTCTCGTGTGTATAAAAGAGAGAAAGAGAGAGAGAGAAAAAAATGTGATCCAATATTCAAATGGCCACCTAACACCCCTGTACCTACAACAGACAAGCCTGGCTGACGGGAAGCATCACCGTGTGGCTTCACAGCTGGCTCACCGGCTGATGCACAGGTCTGATGCACCATGAACGAGGCAGTTTAGGGATACACGACAATGCACGGACGCGCCAGCTGTCCAAAAAGCTGGTTAGAAAATTGTTGAGGACTGCCCGCGTTTCAAGATAAAAGTTCCAGAGGCAAGCTGTCATTTTCTAACGCAACTCCATTAATTCAGAGGACATAATTTCGTTACAGTAAAGAAGGCGGCAAACTGAATTCGTACGGAAACTTTAGGAATCGTAACTGTGCCTTGCAACCCACTAGCCCATTACAGTTTAGGAAGTCTTCAAGATCTCTGTCTTGAGAGCATCACTATGTAGCAGATATGCAAGTACTTCCTTAATTTGACAATTAAACAGGCTATTGCCCTAGGAGGTGTGGGAGTGAGCCCACTTGAGGAGCCAGGATGAGACCCAAGTCTTTCTCTGGAATCCTGAACCAAGGGAGCACATGCTGTGATCAAACAATTAAATAGTTCATCAACAAAACGGTTAAACAAACATCACAAAAGCAAGTAGAAGTGGAAGCTTTGGTTAAGGCAAAACAAACAAACAAACAAACAAAACCTTTAGGTTTTGACCTGTATTTACTCTGTTTTTATTTTTTAAAGCATTGTATGGATAGGTTTAAAAATTTTCAAACAGTATAGAAAGATCCCACATTAAGTCTCTTTCCCCCACCACTTTCAATTCAGGTAACTCCTCAAAGATAACCATTTTTATATCCCTCCAGAAAAAAAAAAGTTGTGATTTCAAATATAGTATTAATGTATACTTGAAAAAATTAAAGATCGTACTACAAGCACCATGGGATTTTCCCCACTGAGTAATGTACTTTGATCTTTCCTTGTTGGTTACATACAAATCTACTGTGTCAGTTTTCATAGCTGCATAGTATTCCACAGCATCACCCTCACATTATGCAACCAGCTCTGTACTGATACACGCTTAGGTGTTTCCAGTATTTTACTATTATAAGAATGCCACAACTGTCTATATATATTGTCATCCTTTTTCAAGTAAATCAGTCATATCAAATGCTGAGTAGCAGAAATCCTTGGTGAAAGACTATACATATTTCAAATGCAGACAGATACTACCAAACTATCTTTGTGCATCAAGTGTATGTGGAGTGCCAGCTTCCTTCACCCTTAAGAACATGAGAAGTTATCAACCACTTTCATTTTTGCTAATTTATTAGGGGAAATAGTATATCTACTTATTATTCTGACTTACATTTCTTTACCTATATGTGAGACTTAGCATCTTTCTAGTGGCTTGTGTGTGTGTGTGTGTGTGTGTGTGTGTGTGAATTAGCCATTTTCCTATTGTACTATTTTTCTTTTTCTTATTGATTTATATAAACTCTCTGGACATAAGCCCTTTGTTACATGTATTGCAAATAGCTTTCTCTTCTTACAAGGCAGTTTTTATATTTATGTGATTTTTCATCTTTTCTTATATGGCTTCTGTGTTTGCTCCTACTTAGAAAGGCCCTTCCAAGGTCAAGACTACAAATTGACTCTGATGTTTTTCTCTTTGTATGTTCACGGTTTCACTTTTTAATGTCTAAATCTTTAATCCGCTTGGAATTTATTTTGATGGCAGGAATGAGATAAGAATCCTGTTTTACTTTTTCCCAAAGACTCAGTCATTATTGTTTTTAATACTTTTTAAGTGTTTATTTATTTATTTTGAGAGAGAGAGAGAGAGAGAGAGAGAGAGAGAGAGCACAAGCAGGGGAGGGGCGGAGAGAGAGGGAGAGAGAGAATCCCAAGCAGGCTTAGCACTGTCAGTGCAGAGCCCAATGTGGGGCTCGATCTCACGAACAGAGATCATGACCTGACCCGCCATCAAGAGTCGGCCGCTTACCCGACTGAGCCACCCAGGCGCCCCATCAATCAGTCGTTACTTACGAATGAATTATCAGTCTTGATATAAGATGCTACTTTGTCCTATACTATCCTATATATATACTAGTCCAGTGCAATCTGGACTTTCTCCATCATCCATTGAACTGCCTATTGGTTCTCCAGTTCCAAGATGCTTAAACTTAGTCCCTTGGTTACTGTTGTTTTAGAAATTTTCTGATTATTGATGAATATTTAGTCTTCTAGATCAGGACCTATCCACAGAGGTACTATTAACGTTTTGGGCTGGATAATTCTTTATTGTGGGGGGCTGTCTTATGCGTTTAGCAGCCACCCTGACCTCCACCCACTAGGTGTCAGTAGCACCCCCCTAATTATGAAAATCAAAAATGTCTGAAGACATTGCCAATTGTTCCTTGGGTTAGGGTGGTGGGCAAGAGGGCCACCCATTGGGAACTACTGTTTTAGATAAACCCAGTATCATTTTCCCAGTGTTTGCACTCCCAATTTCTGCGGATACCTTCATTGGGATGAAAAGAGATTCATAAAGTAATTTAGACAATGTTATTATATTTAAGATATTATACTTATTAAATATTTATTATATTTAACCTTCCTATTCAGGAACCATGTATATATATCCTTCTACTTATTTATTTCTCCTTTTATGTCCTTCAAAAGAGTTTTAAGATTATTTTTTTAAAAATACAGTCTCTTGGGCACCTGGGTGGCTCAGTCATGAAGCATCTGACTTCGGCTCAAGTCATGATCTCACAGTTTGCGAGTTCGAGCCCTGCATCAGGTAAGCTCAAGCCCCACTTCGGGTAAAACATGAGCCCCGGGTGAGCCCCGCTTTCTCTCTCTCTGTCTCTCTCTCTCCGTACCTCTCTCTCTCTGTCCCTTGCTCACTTGCACCCCCCCTCAAAAAATATATATATGGTCTCTTATAATATTAAGTTTATTCCTATATATATTTTACCTTTTACATTCCTTTATAAATGGGATCATTTCTTATGTTATTTATCTTTTCCAACCAGTCACTGATAGGAAAGTGACTTATATTTTGTATTCTACAACCACACACTAAACTCTTATTGTATCTAATAGATTGCAGGGCATTCTAAGTTTTTTCTAATGATAAAATGTTCAGCAAATTCTTTTTTTTTTAATTTTTTTTAATGTTTATTTATTTTTGACAGAGAGAGAGAGAGAGAGAGAGAGAGAGAGAGAGAGAGAGACAGAGCATGAGCGTGGGAGTGGCAGAGAGAGAGGGAGACACAGAATCCAAAGCAGGCTCCAGGCTCTGAGCTGTCAGAACAGAGCCCGATGCGGGGCTCGAACTCATGAACCGTGAGATCATGACCTGAGCCAAAGTTGGATGCTCATCCGACTGAGCCATCCAGGCGCCCCAAATGTTCAGGAAATTCTAAGCATTTTTCTAAGCGTATGATGTTATCCTCTGCATAAAATCATCATTTTGTTTCCTCATTTCTAATATTTATGTAGCTATTGTTCCTCTGTCTCACTGCCCTGGTTAATACTTGCAGAAAAACTTAGTTGACAGGGATAATGATGGGCAATCTTTTTTTGTTGCTGTGGTTTATTTTTATTTACTTTTGAGAGATAGATAGAGAGCAAGCAGGGGAGGGGCAGAGAGAGAGACAGGCAGAATTGCAATCAGGCTCCGTGCTGTCAGCCCAGAGCCCAACGCGGCGTTTAAACGCACAAACTGTGAGATCATGACCTGAGCCAAAATGAAGAGTTGGACGCTTAACCAACTGAGCCACCCAGACGCCCCCAGTGATGGGCAATCTTGAATCATTCTTGATTTTAATGGGAAGACTTCCAGGATTCCACCATTGAGGACAGTTCTGGCTTTGGTTTGAGATACATATACATCATACCACTAGACAAGTATCCATACATTTATAGCAAACCGAAAGTTTGTTTTTAAAAACGGAAAGATTGCTAATTTTGCCAAATGTGTCTTCCACCTCTACCGAGATGACCAATGGTTCTCCTTCCTTGGTCTATCAATATTGTACAATAGATTATATTACTAAATTTCCAAACATTAAGGCTTTCTTGGCATAAATCCACTTCGTTGCGATGTATACTATTATTCTCTTAATTTCTTCTTGAATTCTATTTGCTAATATTCCGATCCCACATTTTTTTTAAGTTTATTTACTTTGAGTGGGGGGAGGGGCAGAGAGAGGGGGAGAGAGAGAATCCCAAGCACGCCCCACACTGTCAGCGAGGAGCCCAACGCGGGGCTCGAACTCATGAACCGTGAGGTCATGACCTGAGCCGAAATCCAGAGTCACTGACTTACTGGCTTACTACTGACTGAGCCACCCAGGCGTCCCTGGATCTCACACTTTTACATCAATATTTCAGAGTGAGATCTTTTTGTCATTTTTTTTTTAAATGGTGCTTTGTCAACTTTTGAAACTCGTGTTTAGGCCGGCGTGATAGAAAGAAGTTGTACTTTCATTTGTTGTATTTTTAAAACCAAATGTGTGTATTTAGTATGAAAGTAGTCTTTAAAGTAGTAAAACCATTGTATAGAAACATGACGCCCTTACATCAAAAAAAAAAAAAAAAAGGCTACATATACTCTTCATAGATTCAACTTTGTGAAAACCAAGTACATTAAAATACACCTTTGGAGAGCTAATCTGGGTTGTGGTATTTTATGCAGACACAAAAAATCGTAAGTATACTACCATCCAACCTCCATTATAAAGTACTAATGACATAATTCATCTGTTTTCCCATCTCAGACAATTTAGCAATACAGGGAGATCTGCACTAGAACGGTGGGACCATGGAAATCTTAGCTTTCTTACCAAAATAAAATCAAATACATTCCTGGCATTTTATGCTTTTCAAGCTCTGAACTCACATATAATGGTTAAAAAACCCTTTTCTGATTCTCAGAAAACTAGGAAACCTGAGAAAGTTCCCCGGGTCCCAGTGGCCACTGCCACCTAAGTAACTCAGAGCAGCCTTTATGGGAGGATTTTCCCAGACTTCCACAGGGTCCAGGAAGGATGCTGTCCACCCAGGCCCGTGAGAGGCCTACAGCGTTCATTCACTCATCGAATATGCGCCTCATACCAAGACGACCCCAGAACTGACGCTAGCTTGCCAGAAATGCCTCGGAGGAATTTCACACACACACACGGTGACAGATGGACAGCGAGACGGACAGAAGGAACCACAGCACTCCTCCCTACCTTTTTGTTTCTTCTCAGTCTCCTCACTAGATGTAAACTCGCTGTGGGCAGGGATGTCGTTGCCTAAACCCCTTCCTGGCCCAGAGTAAGGGCCAGCAAAACATCTCTGATGAGGGGAGGGACACAGGAATCATTGAATGTTTTTCAAAACACCAAGATGAATGGCCTACTTAGGTCCCTTTTCCCCAGGTCCCTCCTGCCTGGGTCCTTCCCACCTGGGTCCTTTTCACCTGAGGCTCTCCTGCGTGGATCCTTCCTGCCTGAGTTCTTCCTGCCTGGGGCCTTCCTATCTGGATCCCTCTCACCTGAGTCCCTCCAGCCCGGGGCACTCCCACCTGAGTCCCTCCTGCCTGGGGCCCTCCTGCCCTGGGCTCTCCGACCTGGGTCCTTCCTACCTGGGTTGCTCCTCAGGCGGCTCTCAGCAAGTTCAGAGATGGCTCCAGCTGTCGAAGTCTTTTTCAGTCGAACTACCCCAGAAGCGGCCGTACTTCCTGGTTTGTTGAGCATGTCCTCACTGCTGGCCCTCTTGAGCTGACAGAGGATGAAAACATGTATCATCAGTAGGGAGTGCTATAGACCAAGAAAACACAGTGCAATAGCACCTGCCCTGTGGTTAAGATGCCGTGATGGCACTTTCAGGAGTATCCCACTGGGAGGTGGAAACCTGCAAAGCTAGACAAACCTGTGTCTATCGTTTACAGGACAGAGTACGACCTTCCATTACTGTTTCAAAGAATAGTATAAGATGATGGGTGAATATGACCCATCGTGTCACACTTCAGATAATGATTTTTTTAAAAACCTCCTTTCCTGGGGGCACCTGGGTGGCTCAGTCGGTTGAGCACCTGACTTCGGCTCAGGTCATGATCTCACAGTTTAGGAGTTCGAGCCCTGCATCGGGCTCTCTGCTGTAAAGCCTGCTTTGGATCCTCTGTTCTCTCTCTGTGTCCCTCCCCTGCTCACTCTCTCTAAAAAACAAAAACAAAAATCCCTGCCTTCCTGGGTTTTAAATTAAAATTAAATTTAAAAAATTAAAATTAAAAAAAAATTTTTTTAATTTAAAAAAAATAAATAAAAATTTAAAAAAATTAAAAAATTAAATTTAAAAAATTAAACAATTAAAAAATTAAAATTAAAAAAAATTAAAAAAATTTAAAAAATGGGGGGGAGGGAGATGATAAAAAAAAGAACTGTGAGATGCACAAAAGGCAAGATGGGGCAATGCGCAGAAAATTCAAGGACAACAAAAAATAGCTTAAAAATACATATCTCAGTTATAGAGATGTCTGTGTGTATACGTATGTGTGTGTATATATGTACGTGTATACATATGTATGTATATGTGCATATACACATATATGGGGGAAGTAGAAGGAGGACATAGAAACAATCTGAACATGTAACATGTGCTCCATACCGGGCACTCCATATATGATCTCACACAGATGTGTTCAAAGGGAATAAAGAAACTTTCCTGGAGGCCAGAAGAACACTGCTTATGGAGACAGAAAGAAAGCAGAAACTCTTTTTCTGCTTTCTTCCCTGTCATGAAACCAGGAAAACAAACGTGTTAAAAGGAACTGAAATCTAAGAGGGGGAGCCCCTAAATGAGCTCACAGCTCTGGCCCAAGTAAATTACAGTCAGGGTCAGTGAGAGACACTGCAAATAAATTTTCTCAACCGCCGTAAGTCTTCTCGAAAGAACGTTCCTGAAGAGGAACAGTGCTAGAAGACTGGAGCCAGGCAGATGCCCGGAGCCATCCCGAATATACCTGACATCTGGAGAGAGCAGTATGGGAAAGCCCTCAAATCAACGGAGGCCTGGAGCAGGCAGTCCCTGCCACCCACTCTGGCTTGAGAGCCCAAAGGGCCAGCTCCATCCCACTCTACTGGCTTTGGGGTCATTTACTGAAGGATAGGTGTTTAAATATTTGCACAATTAAAAAAAAAATTTCCATTTTTGCATTGTTTAGATTTCAGGGTATTAACAATACACACCCCAGAATGGTGTGAAAGAAAACAAAACAAAACAAAACCAAGTGTTGGTGAGGTTGTGAAGCAACGGGAACTCTCATGCTCTGCTTGCCTGCTTGCGGGAGTGTGTACCGATAAGCCGCTTTGTAAAGCTGGCAGTATCTGTTAGAGGTGAATATTTGCACGCTATGATTCAGCCATCCCACTCCTAAATCTGTATCCAAGAGAGAAATGAGGACATGGGCTCATCTAAAGAATGTTCACAGCAGCTTTATTTATGAGAGCCCCCCAAAATACAATCCACGTGTTCACCAGCAAGAGGAGAAAATTAAAGAATGACTTAGTAGACAACAGAAAGTACACAGTAAAAAAAAAAAAAAAAAAAAGGAATTACTGATACACCAATAGATGAATGGATCCCACAGAGAGGCCAAGTGAAAGAAACTAGACATACAAGAGTATACCCTTCCTGATTTCACTTTTTACAGAGCTAAGAATTGGTAAAAACCAAATGATGGTGATAGAAGTCAAAATAGTGGTTCCCTCCGGGGATGTTACTGACTGGGAAGGAAACTTCTGGGGTTGGGGGGGGCGGCGGAATGTTCTATATCTTGACTTGGTGGTGGTTTATATAGATATGGCCACATGTAAAAACTCAATGAGTTGTATGGCTAAGACTAAGATTAATGTGCTCCACATACTTTAATCTATTTATTTATTTATTTATTTATTTATTTATTTATTTATTTATTTATTTATTTTTGTGTGTGGTTCTCACACTTTTTAAAAAATTTTTTTAATGTTTATTTTTATTTTTGGTTTTTTTTGGTTTTGGTTTTTTTTTTAAAGACAGGAGTATTTTAATTTTTTTTTTAATGTTTATTTATTTTTGAGACAGAGAGACAGAGCATGAACGGGGGAGGGTCAGAGAGAGGGAGACACAGAATCTGAAGCAGGCTCCAGGCTCTGAGCTGTCAGCACAGAGCCCCGACGCGGGGCTTGAACTCACGGACCTCGAGATCATGACCTGAGCCGAAGTCAGACGCCTAACCGACTGAGCCACCCAGGCATCCCTGTTTATTTTTATTTTTGACACAGAGAGAGAGAGGGAGAGCAGAGCATGAGCAGGGGAGGGGCAGAAAGAGAGGGGGAAACAGAATCCGAAGCAGTTTCCAGGCCCCGAGCCATCAGCACAGAGCCCGATGCGGGCCTCGAACTCACACTGTGAGATCATGATCTGAGCCGAGGTCGGACGCTCAACCGACTGAGCCACCCAGGCACCCCCACATACTTTATTCTAAGTGTGTTTGGCTTCAACAAAAAACAAACGGAAAATGAGGGGACGGGTTATAATTGGGTGAAGTCTTGCTTCCACCCTTACAAATCCTAGTCCACTTTTTTCCTTTTCTCCCCATTGTTATTTTAGAGATTTTTTTTTTGTGTGTGTGGTAAAATAAACACGACACAAAATGTGCCATTTTAAGTGTACACGTCAGTGGCATTATGTACATTGTCCCTGTTCAGCAACCATCACCACCCACCATCCACCTCCGGACCTTTTCCACCATCGCAAAGTGAGACTCTACTCATGAAACAATAATTCCCCGAAAAGAGGGAAGATGCTGGGGCACCTGGGTAGTGCCCTGGTCGACCTGACTTCGACTCAGGGCGTGATCTTATGGTTCGTGAGTTCAAGCCCCGCGTCGGGCTCTGTGCTGACAGCTCGGAGCCTGGAGCCTGCTTCAGATTCTGTGTCTCCCTCTCTCTCTGCCCCTCCCCTGCTCGCACTCTGTCTCTCTCTCTGTCTCTGTCTCTGTCTCTGTCTCTCTCTCTCTCAAAAATAAACAGTAAAAAAAATTTTTTTTAAAAAGAGGGAAGATGGTAAAAGTCTTAAGATTAGCCCAGAAGTTCTAGTCAATGTCTTTAAACAAATTATTCATTTTAAAAACAAATAGCTAACATGGAAAGGATGATTGACATGTACTTCCAGTCACTAGAAGTGAGCAGAACCATATTTTCTGGCCAATTGCACAGACCCCTAGTTTAACAAAAGGACTAAATATGGCATCTGGGTTGTGCCAGAATCAGTCTGTTGCCCTTCCTTTTTTTTTTTTTTTTAATACTTATTTATTTTTGAGAGAGAGACAGAGATAAAGCATTAGTGGGGGGAGGCAGAGAGAGAGGGAGACACAGAATCTGAAGAGGCTCCAGGCTCTGAGCTGTCAGCACGGAGCCCGATGCAGGGCTCAAACTCACAGCCTGCAAGATCATGACCTGAGCCGAAGTCGGACGCTTAACCGACTGAGCCACCCAGGTGCCCCACTCCATTGCCCTTCTTCCGGGGACTGCATCATTGTTTTTCTACCTCCTGTCTCAGAGTAACAAGGGTTCCTGCACCCCATTTCTCCAGCCTCTCAAATTATCAGTGAAATGCGTGTTTAGCACTAAATGACAATAGTTCATGATGGCAGCAACTTTTTCTCAATAGAAAAAAAACTATTATTCGCTCTGCCTAGAAGCATGCCCGGATGCCTCCCTGGGTCCCCAAAGAAAATCAATTCTGATTTGAGATGTTGAAAATTCCCTAGACAAACACCTCAAATGAAAAAGGGAAATCGTTACAGTTAAGGGGGTTTCTAACGCAATAATGCAAATGATGTGCACTTGGTTCTGTTTTCCTCCATCTGATTCCCCCGACGGTACTAGGATCAGTAAATTGGATGCAAAGTGTTGAATAATCTAAATCCACAGCAAAAGGCCAGGAGAGCAAAGGCTCGGTCTGCCAACCAGAACAGGGAATCCAAAATGGGAGGCTCTTCCCCCCCGCCCCGAGCCGCCGCGCCCCCCCCCCACACTGGGGCCAGAAGTGAAACAGTCTCCTGCAAGCCCCCCAAGGCCTCCACCCACCACCACGCCCTGGGTGTGGCGCCCAGGGGGTAGAGCTTGCTCCCCACTCTCCTCGTCCACCTTTTTGTAAGAGCTTCGTCCTTAACCAGATGACAGGTGGAGGCCACAGAGGACAGGACTCAGCAAGCAGTGGGAGACTTCCCCCTTCGTGGTCCCACTGTGTGTTATAAATCTGATCCTGTCCTTTCCAGGCAAAAAGACACAGCTGATGTGCTACAGGCCAGCAGCGTGCTATGGCCTTACCAGGCAGCGTGCGGACTTCGGATGGCAGCAAGGCTGTTCTACAGGGAGCACCTCATTTCCCCTGGGCCCTCCACAAGGAATCCCATTTGAGAAAGATTGATTGCGCAGAAGCTCTCCCCGGAGGCGGGCCATACAGACTGAAAACTGGTCCTTCTTGTCCTCTGAAGCAAACCTCTTCCTCTGTCACTATTTTTTGGCTGCTGCTACATCAGACACGGAAAGCTACTTGTCTTAGTAATTTTTGTTCCTTCTCTATTCATGGCTGCATCTGGGGCTTTGTTTCCTGGTCACCGAATGCGGCTTCGCCGCTGCTTGAGATTTCTCGGTTTGTTACAGAAGATCACTAGGGCAGGTATGCGCTTCTTTGATATGTTTAGGAAGTATTTTCAATAATGCTTCCACTGATATTTGAGCTGCTGAGCACCTGCGCGTGAAAGCTTATAAAGGGAAAAAGTTTAAATAGCTCACAGATTAATGTAACTAAGAAATTCCTCTCAATTCCACAAAGGCGGGGACTGGTAGAATCCAAAGTTCTAAAATCACACATCACCTGATCCCCTCTTCAAAAGAAGAAAACATGTTAGGGTTGGAGCAGGGGCTCTCAAACTTGGGCGTGCGTCAGAATCCTTGGGGGTCTTGTGAAAACGCAGTCTGCTGCCTCCACCCCAGCCTCCCATCTGCCCACCACCACCACCAAGTGTGGTTCCCAAGGTCTGAAGTGAGGCCTGAGAATCTGCATTTCTAGCAAGTTCCCTCCCAGTGGATGCTGATGATGCTGATCCGGGGACCACACTTGAGAACCAAAGGTTTAGTGCAGCACTGTTGATGGAAATATAACACCAGCCACATTAAAAGAGTAAAATGAGGGGCGCCTGGGTGGCTCGGGCAGTTGAGAGTCCGGCTCTTGATTTTTGGCTCAGGTCACGATCCCATGGTTCTTGGGATCAAGCCCAGCGTTGGGCTCCACGTTGACAGCACGGAACCTGCTTGGGATTCTCTCTCTCCCTTCTCTCTCTGCCCCTCCCCCACTCGTGTGAGCGTGCACACACACACACACAGACTCTCTCTCTCTCTCTCTCTCTCTCTCTTTCTCCCCCCACCCAAAATAAATAAACATTTTTTTTTTTTTTATAATAGTAGGATGCCCGGGTAGCTCAGTCGGTTAACCATCCAACTCTTGATCTCGGCTCAGGTCACAATCTCACAGTGTATGGGTTCGAGCCCTGTGTCTAGCTCTGTGCTGACAGCATGGAACCTGCTTGGGATTCTCGCTCCCTCTCTCTGCCCCTCCCCTACTTGTGCTTGCTCTCTCTCAACATAAATAAACTGAAAAAAAAAATGTTCACGAGTAAAACAAAAGGTAAAATTAATGTTAAAAATATTTTTTCTGGGGCGCCTTGGTGGCGCAGTCGGTTAAGCGTCCGACTTCAGCCAGGTCACGATCTCGCGGTCCGTGGGTTCGAGCCCC
>NW_024412439.1:2738494-2767188 GCF_014898765.1 Herpailurus yagouaroundi | reverse complement strand
CACGGACCGCGAGATCGTGACCTGGCTGAAGTCGGACGCTTAACCGACTGCGCCACCCAGGCGCCCCTCATTAATAAGTATATTAATGAAGCATTTTAGGGGAACCTGGGTGGCTCGGTCGGTTAAGCGTCCAACTCTTGGTTTTGGCCCACGTCCTGATCTCAAGGTTTGTGGGTGGACACTTCAAGGGCTCAGCTGCCACACGTGGCTAGTGGCTATTTCATTGGGCAGCACAGGTGCAGAGCAGTCCCTGAGAATGATTACGGAAGAATGACTGGGTCCCCAAGCCTCACGCAGAACATGCCTAAACTACCAAAGACCCTGCTTCCCTCTTGGCCACGGGAGATTGGGCAGGGTCAGTATACGACTCAGGCCTAGCTAAGCAGAGACCTTTCCCAATTTTTTGCTGCTTGTTTGATTTTGTTCTTTGCCGAATCAATCAGAAGTAAGCAAAGCAAGTAACTGGAAGTAAGCGGCCAGGTCTTTCGAGAAGATGCGGGAGGCTTGGCCACGCTGGCAGCCAGGCTTCGTAATACAAGTTGAAGGAGAACAGACGTCAGCAGGAGACGGAGCAGACGGACAGAGGCACGCGGACATGAGCGACAGAGAGAGAGTCCTGGGGTCTTCCAGTCCCCGTCCCGGCCTCCCTGAACTCCAGTCTTGCACCTCTGTTCCCCTGGTGACATGGGAACCTCAGATGTGTCCAATCCGTTTCTTTTCTGCCGAAGCTCGCTCAAGCCAATGCTCTGTCATCTGCAACAAAGGCAGTCCTGACTGATAGACTCGAGCCTTAGAGACGGCCAGAGTGGGGCGGCCTGTCTGCGTCAGGGCACCCCAGGTGCTTTCCTTTCCTGCGCTGGGCTCCAGCGGCACAAGGAGGACTTGTGGTAACAGCACCCGGGGCCATCCAGGCTCCCAGGCCCTCACCCCGTCCCCATGCTGCTCCTGTAACTGGGGCCTATTTCAATAGGGCATTTCATTCCACTTTGGTGGATTTGTTTCAGTGTTCCTACTTGTGCCGGTTCGAATATATCTGTCCATGCTGTATGTATCCATTGACTATAAAGCAAATATAGTTAAGATGCCAACTGTGCGTCCAGGTGGTGGTATATGGGGCGGGGGGGTCACCGTCATTCACCTTCTCTGTGTGCTTGCCATTTTCAGAGTAAACTACTGAGGGACACAAATCTTTTACCTGCGACTACAGGGGGAAAGGAGAGAATGGCCAAGGCAGAGAAACGTGACAAGGGCTAGAAAAGGCACAGGCTTGCTGTAGCCCCTTCTGCTACCCCTTCCCTCAAACGCTGCCATTCTCTTTACAGGGTAAGACCTGGAGACCCCAAGAATCAGAAGTGACAACAGAGATATTTGCTTTTGTCCTGACATTTTTTTCCTGTGGGACAAATTTCCAAAAACACTTAGGGGCGCCTAGGTGGGTCAGTCAGTTAAGCAGCCGACTCCTGATCTGGGCTCAGGTCATGATCTCATGGTTCGTGAGTTCAAGCCCTGCGTCAAGAGGATTCTCTCTCTCTCCCTCTCTCTCTCCGCCCCTCCCCAGCTCTCCCTCTCTCTCTCTCTCTCTCAAGATAAATACATAAACTTTAAAAAATAAACAAAAAAGCATACCTATCAGTGGCAGAAGCAACCAACATTTCATTGTTCTTAGAAAACCCTCCTGAGTTTTAGACCTTGTTATTAAACACTGTTTTTTGTTTTTTTTTAAGTTTATTTTGAGAGAGAGCACACACACACACACACACACACACATGCACGAGCAGGGGAGGGGCAGAGAGACAGAGGGAGACAGAGGATCCCAAGCAGGCTCTGTGCTGTCAGCATGTAGTCCGACTCAGGGTTTGATCCCAACAGCCGTGAGATCGTGACCTGAGCCAAAATCACGAGCTGGACGTTTAACCGACTGAGCCACCCAGGCGCCCCTAAACACTGCTTTTAAAAACATCTCGATATATTCCAGGAGCTCTAATGGTCTTAAGTATATGCATTAATTTAAAATCTGCATTAAAAATGTGTCCCAAATGTGCTGTAGGTCAAGAATAATAAAAATAAAAGCCACGGAAATAATGAGCAAGTCCAGGGCAACAGAATGATAAACAAAACTGTGTGTAGATCACTCTCTCCACGTGTTACTCCTCAGGACAGCTACCTAGCTTGCCTGAGCTCTCACAGCTAGAAAGGGCTCGAGGCAGGATCCCGACTCAGCCTGGTCTGCCCCGCCCCCAGCCCGTGCTACTCTCACTCCAGGCCGCCATCACACTGCCGCTCCCAGCAGACCCAGTGGACTTAGGCATTTGATGAGTACTGAGTGTCCAACCAGGGGACAGGTGCTTTTCTAAGCGTGAGGGACAGAGCTGTGCAAGAAACCAAAGAGCACACGGTCCCTGCCCTCATGGGGCTTACGTTCTAGCCGCTGCGAGACAGATACTCGCCAGGCAGGTAGTAAGAGCGGAAAAGGAAAATGAGGCGGGGTGAGGAGGGTGCATGGGGGGCCACTTTACAGTGAGTAGTCAGGGGTGACATCTGGTAAGGTGACATTTGAGCAGAGACTGAAGGGAGACGTGGCAGAGGAACAGGGGTGGGGAGGAGGAATATTCCGGGCAGAAGGAGTGCACCCGGCTCGTGGAGGGGCAGTGCCGCTGGGCACCGGGAGGCTGTGTGGCCGGAGCTCGGGGGGCAGGGCAGAGGGGACAGCAGTGATGTCTGAGAGGGAATGGGATCTCCAGGCCGTCACCGGCCACATCAAGGACTTTGCTTTTCATTCTGAGTGACACGGGGAGCCCCGAGGGACTTTCCCGCAGAGAGGTGACGTGACAAATGCGGTAGAAGGACCACTCTGGCGTTAGCTGAGAACGGAACATAGGGTGCAAAGACAAAGCACGGAGACTGCCGGGGAAGGCTGTGCAAGGAAGGCGGTGGCATGAGCCGGGTGGTCCCAAGGGCGGCGGTGGGAGTGGGCTGGAGGTGACATCGAGTCTGATGGCAGAAGTGATGGCGTTTTGTTGACGGCCTGTGGCACGTGAGAGAAGCAGGGCCCAAGATGGGGCCACGGGCTCTGGCGTGAGCCACTGAGGGGATGAAGCTGTTCAAGGGGAAGATTCGTGAGGAGCAGGTTTGGGGGCAGGAGAGGGGGAGGGGGAGGAACCCATCTGGGACATGTTATATTCTAGGTGCCTTTCAGACATCCAAGAGGCGAGGTCACAAAAGCCGCTGGAGGGCACCTGGATGGAGACGCAAACTTGGATGTCATCCACTCATACAGCTGATCCCTGAACAGCGCAGGGGTTAAGGGTCCCAATGCCCATGCAGTCAAAAATCCACATACAACTTTTGACTCCCCCCAAACTTACTAATACCCTACTATGGACCAGAAGCCTTACCGATAACATAAACAGTCAATTACCATGCATTTTGTATGTGATACGTATTACATACTGTATTTGCATAGTAAGGTAAGCTAGAGAGGAGAAAATGTTAAGGAAATCACAAGAGAATAGACATTTACGGTACCGTACTGTAAAAAATCGGCATATGAGTGGACTCGTGCAGTTCAAACCCGCATGCAAGCGTCAACTGTAGTATTAAAATTCACGAGAACAGGCGCTAACACCTAGAAAAACTGTCCTCAACAGGGACAGCGCTGACCCTCAGGGAGCATGCTGGAAATGTGTTGGGGGCATTTTTAGTCATCACCCCAATTGGTGGCGCCACTTATATATTTAATGGGTGAGAGAACAGGGAACCCAGACAATCTTGCATGTGACAATCTTGCAAAGACATTCCCAAAGGTGGCATGCCTTTTTATTATTATCTGAGCCTCAAGCATCCTCTTGTTTTACACGTAAAAACAACGTACTTCCGGGGCGCCTGGGTGGCTCAATCAGTTGAGCATCCGACTCTCGATTTCGGCTCAGGTCGTGATCTCACAGTTCGTGGGTTCGAGCCTCACACGGGGCTCTGTGCTGACGGTGCGGAGCCTGCTTGGGATTCTCTGTCTCTGTCTCTCTCTCTCTCTCTCAGAAATAAATAAACATTTTTTAAAAATGTACTTCTGGCACAGCTTTAAGATGGGCACATGGAACATTCTGAGAATAACTAGGGAAGACTGCATTTTGGTTCAGAACTTTACCAAGAGTGTTCACCATTTGAAAACCATCACGTCACTCCCTCAACATCCGTCGTGGTATGTGAGTCATCGACACGACGGGCCTGGGTCAGTCTGTGTCACAGCTACCACATCTGCAGTGCTCTGAGGGGCACCTCAGGCCCCTCGGCAGTCGTACGCAGGCATATGCAGATGGGAATACGGATTATTTAATTATAAACTAACTGCCTGTCAGTTTTCTTTTCTCATTAGGATGTTCTTTTGATTTTCCAAGAGTATGTGTGCAGGTAGGTTATAGTGTCTCTGACTCTCATCTCCAGATCGTAAGGGAAGCTAGAAGAGAGACGAGGCCCCAGAACTGCACCCTGGGCCCACCTGGCATTGGAAACCCAAGGGAGTAGGGATTTGCTGCTGGGGAGCCAGGAGGAAACTGAGCCGAGAAGGTATTCCCAGACGGAGGGCGCTATCAACGGTGTTAGCATGGCTGACGGCCAAGTCAGACAAGGATGGGGCACTGATAACTCCACTTATCAGGCCCATGAAGATCATTGGTGATCTTGACCCCCACCTCATGCGGTACTGAGGGCAGAACTCTCTCTGGAGAGTCCACGTAATCCAGGACAGGGGATCCCCTGGGACCCTCCTCGGAGCCTCCTTTCTGGCCTTGAGAGGCCACGGGTCTCGCTTACTGCCCTCTTCAATCCTCCGCCCAGGCCCCCCCTCCCCCCACCCCCTGGGGGCGCCCAGCAGCCCTACGCCAGGCGGGCGCTTCGGTCTGTACCTTGCTGAGCCGGGACTCAAACGCCAGCGAGGTGGAAGACTTAGAACTCTTCATGCCGGAAGAGGCTGCAGGGAGGGGCCGCGCACGGTCCGCCCCATGGCTGCCCGCTTTGATGACTGGACTCCAGGCCTTGGCCGCGCTCCTCATGTTTGTCCTAGAGAGGCCGTCCTTCTGCACAAGACCGAAAAGAAAAACACGTATGTCCACAACTTGAACACGCTGAGTGGCGTCGCAGAGCTCCCCCCCCCCCCCCCCAATCTCCACCTTCCCTCTGTTATCGCAGAGAATGGGGGCTTCTGAGTGGACTTCAAGATGAGGATTCTGCGTTGAAGACGACACCTTTGCATGAGGCTACTTTTTACAACCTCGCAGTGGCTTTTACCAAACTATTGAAAACGTACATGCAATATTATTGATGCTCTGACGTTACAGCAAAAGGACGGCTCCTGGTTGGTCAGGGTATTACTATATTAGCATATGGTATAATACATACTATTATCACACTACAGGATTAGACTGTATACCCACACACTATATATATACCTATCCCCTTAAAACAGGTCAGCTTGGGTTAAGACCTACTATGTCCACAGGGCTTGCAGCTTCAGGGTTGATAATGACACAACCTACCTAATTTTCAAATAGATATAAATGAATTACTTCAAAATTGGAGTTCATAGAAGCATAGCCGTTTTCTTCTTTTTGGACAAAAATGGGTATCATTTAAAAACTAATGGGAGTGCCTGGGTGACTCACTCAGTTAAGCGTCCAACTTCGACTCAGGTCGCAATCTCACGGTTCATGGGTTCGAGCCCCCCACTGCTATCAGCACAGAGTTCATTTTGCATCCCCTGTCCCCCTCTCTCTCTGCCCCTCCCCTGCTCTCTCTCTCTCTTTCTCTCTCTCTCTCTCAAATAAATAAACATGAAAACAAATCTTTAGAAAAATAAAGCATTAATGGCGCATATTTTAATTGGTCGGATCTGACATTGGAGCATATTTTAATTGGTCGGATCTGACACTGTAGAGCAGTTACCCGCCCCTAACAAAAACATTTTATGGAAGAAACATTGTGCAAAGTGGCAGGATGTAGTTAAAGGCCTAAGGGGAAAGCCCACATACAAAGTTGTGGAAAGCAGCCTGAGTCTTGTGATCAGCACTCAGGGCTCTCATTCCTGCATGAGGTGTGGCCCGCCATGTCCTGACCTCCCTGAGCCCGTTTCTTCCATCAGTAGCACGATGGGACAGGAGTAAATGCTCTCTAGGGGCTCATTCAGCTCTAACTCTGCCTCCTCGGATTCTCATGACCAAGGGTGTGACACAGAATACCAAAACCACAGGTGATGCCGCATCCTTTCAAAGAAACAAACCAGGAGCGCCTGGATGGCTCAGTCTGTTAAGTGTTAGGATCTCACAGTCCGTGAGTTCGAGCCCTGCATCGGGCTCTGTGCTGACAGCTCAGGGCCTGGAGCCTGCTTCAGATTCTGGGTCTCCCTCTCTCTCTGCCCCTCCCCTGCTCGAGCTCTGTCTCTCTCAAAAATAAACATTAGGGGCGCCTGGGTGGCGCAGTCGGTCAAGCGTCCGACTTCAGCCAGGTCACGATCTCGCGGTCCGGGAGTTCGAGCCCCGCGTTGGGCTCTGGGCTGATGGCTCAGAGCCTGGAGCCTGTTTCCGATTCTGTGTCTCCCTCTCTCTCTGCCCCTCCCCCGTTCATGCTCTGTCTCTCTCTGTCCCAAAAATAAATAAACGTTTAAAATAAATAAATAAATAAATAAATAAATAAATAAACATTAAAAACAAAATTTTTTTTATAAAATAAAGAAAGAAACCAGAAAAATGCACTTTATTTTTATTTTATTTTTTTTTTCAACGTTTATTTATTTTTGGGACAGAGAGAGACAGAGCATGAACGCGGGAGGGGCAGAGAGAGAGGGAGACACAGAATCGGAAACAGGCTCCAGGCTCCGAGCCATCAGCCCAGAGCCCGACGCGGGGCTCGAACTCACGGACCGCGAGATCGTGACCTGGCTGAAGTCGGACGCTTAACCGACTGCGCCACCCAGGCGCCCCAGAAAAATGCACTTTAAAAAACACCAGCAGGTGACTGCAAACTCCAGCAGCCACACTCATAGAACCTGGAGGTCTAATTAACGGTCCCTGACAGAGGGGTCATAGTTGGTGCCAAGTAGCCCCGGGAGCCTCACCACATCCCACGAGACCCCATTAGCCACCAAAAACAAAAACAATAGGCCCCCTCCCCAGCCTAGCTCGGGCTGTGCCCTCTTCCTGTTTGTTGTCTCCTTTTCCTGGCTGGGGGACGCCATTTCGACCGACAGCACCCCTCAGCCAGGGCCAGCCAGCTTCTCTTCCTACTTAAAGTGATTAGCTCGAGGTGGCATGTGTCCAAGATTCTACCTGGACTCATTCCACCGCCCTGCTGTATACCGGCCACGCGAACATGGCTACAGGTGAAAAAATGTATTTAAAGACTTTGCCATTGTTTTCTACAAGAGTTTCTGAGAAAACTCATCCATGATTTCAGTTGTATGATTAGTTCTGAACCTTAGTAGTCTCAGCTTGGTTTCAGGTATTATGATTACTTTTTTTATTCTGTATTACTTCTTGTGCATTTTATTGACGTTAGCACCAGTTATTTTTCGTTCTTGGCCCACAATTTTTTTTTTTTAGGTTCATTGATTTATTTAAGTGATCTCCACACCCAGTGTGGGGCTCGAACCCACGACCTCAAGATGAAGAGTCACATGCTCTTCTGAGCGCGCCAGCCAGGCGCCCCTTGACCCACAATTTTTCATGCTGGTTTCCATGGCAACAGTGAGCGCGTTCTTGGGTTGACAGCTACACAGTAACTAATTTCATTAGGACTCCCCTCGTTAATGAGCTGACATAGCCTGAGTGGTTCTTGAAGAGAATTACTGAGTACTTTCACCAGTTAGTACAGAACCAACCTGTAACATGTCAGTCTGACTTAGGAAGACGCCTTAAGTAAGATACCTGTTTGATCAAGGCATCCTTTTACGTTATGATTACAACGACTTTGTAATGACTAACACAGGGCTTACTTTGTGAAAACATAAGGTGATTCTGCTGTCTTAGTCAAAACTCAGGATCTAAACTCTCTTAGGAGTTGCCCTCTGGCAACAAATATGGCCACCTTCTGGGCAGAGCACCTGGAAAATGTTCAACTCTTTTTCAAAGACTGAGAAGTCACTTGCTCGGAGGCAAAATTCTCAGGGTTATTCCACTTGTATCATTACTCCTTTCTTTATTCTCCTAGAACTCCCTGAACCCAATCAAATTATTTCCAAATGGATGTACCCAGACGGCTTGTCTCATCTGGACCGCTCCTGCCTGCCATGATCTTTTCTTGGCTCCCTTCTCTCATTTTCCCTGTTATTTTCCCCAGACTAAGCCTTCTGTTTCGACCCATTCACCAGCCAGATTCTTCCCTTCAAATTCCACCTTCTTTCCAAATGCAAAATATACGGGAATGAAATAATTAATGTCCCACTCACACGAACCAGGAAGAGAACCCTATAGGGAGGGAACGTGCCCGGGATGGGACTCCCAGAGTAGTATCGGGCTCTGTAGGATCAATGCAGCTTCCCAGGGATGGGTGAGAGGGTGAGAGCTGGTGAGAGCTGGCCCAGCCAGACCCAGTGCTGGCTTTGCGCCCTGCTCCCCTTTCTCATGGTTTAGGACATTATTAAACTTCTCCCCGCCCGACATCCTCAGCCTGAACCAGTGTCTTCCTAGCGTTCTCCGAGTCTTCTGGAGACTGCCTATCTTCCCTTGCTCTGCCCACCCCCAGCTCTGGGCTCTTCTGGAACAGACTGGGAAGGCTTATGCTCAGACCTATCCACTGGCAGTGCTTGGCCGGCTTTGGCCCTGCTCTCTGTTCACTTCCAGGAAGACTTCCTGCCGGAAGGGGAGCAGGTGCCCATACGCCCCACTCCGAGACTGTTGCAGACTTTCACATGCTCCACTTCTGACACAGGGAACCAGTTAGTTACGGAAACACTGCAGTGACGTGAGAGCAGCTACTCTGTGCCACTCCGAGCCTGGCAAGGCATGGCTAAGTGTTTTTTGTGGGTGTCTCTGTAAATCTTCACCGTAACCCTATGACGTAGGTAGGTATCGCCCCCACTTTACAGATGGAGACACTTTCTTTGGATCAAGGAGGTTAAGCGACTTGCCCAAATCACAGAGTTTGTGATGGGGCCAGGATTCAAACCCAGCTGTCATTGGCCCTTAAACGTCAAGGATGGTATGGCCTCTGTGAATAATCTTTGCTCACAAGGAGGACTTTTGGATCCAACGCTCCTGGTCCAAACCCAGTATCGCTGCTTGCTGTGTGAACTCAGGTGTGCCTTTCCAACACTGATTCTCAACATGTTCACCTAATAAAATGGAGTCGTTACGTGCAGATGGAAAGAAAACATGGATGCCGAGGGCCAGGCACACAGAAGGCGCTCAACGACTATAATCTGCCTTCCCCACAAACACTGTGACTGTGTTCAGTGGAGGGTGGCTCTGCTTTATTATCTCAACATTACACAGCAATGGATCGATTAAATCCATGTCAGTGG
Organism: Herpailurus yagouaroundi; assembly: GCF_014898765.1. Classification (NCBI taxonomy): domain Eukaryota; kingdom Metazoa; phylum Chordata; class Mammalia; order Carnivora; family Felidae; genus Herpailurus; species Herpailurus yagouaroundi. The sequence continues at coordinate 2,757,680 of NW_024412439.1, read as the reverse complement.
CAGGAACCAGACACACTAGACTCAAGGAAAGTGCTCCTCCTGTACACAGAACAGCCACTTTTCATGTGGAAACATGAAAGAGGGAAAGCAGAGGAAAATAAACACTGAGGGCAGACACCCTCCCATCATGAGAATTGGCCCCAACCTTAATCCTTAATGCAGCCTAGCTTCTGAGAACACAGGTACGAATACCGGGTGATTCAGGCTTTCCTTCTGGATGCGAGTGAGTGACAGAAAATAAATAGATGAACTCTCGCCAAATACAAGACTTAAAAAAAAAAAAAAAAAGGTTTCCATTGTTAATTCCCTGATTTCTGCAAATCCTCCTGAACCATCTCAAAGGATCCAGCTGATGAAGGAATTACAATTAAATCTAGGAACCCACTCCTGCAGGGGTGGGAAGAGCGTCTTCCTGGGGCTGTTTTCTTTAAATTTTCCAACAGTTTTATTTTCTTACCAAGCTTCTTTCCTTTCCAGAACGGAGTTAAGACTTCTATTTAAACCATAACTCATAAATTGTGTGGCATAAAGTAGAAAAGAAAAGAGAGGGGGAGTGGGGCGAGAGGGAGGAGGTAGCAGCTATTTTAGGAATATGATTAGGTGCCTGGGTCCCAGGGAAAGTCAGAGCCCAAGCACAGGTCTCCCACTCCCTCAAAACACATTACTCTGCTGCTTAATCGCTGCCCGCAGAACTTGTGTTGGAAGGGCTGTTTCGGGGCCTCAGCTTTATGACCTTTTTAAGGCAAGAGAACAGAAGGGCGATGGGGAAACCATTCTGGACGATCACAAAATAATGAGTGTCTGCGAGTGGGAGAGGCACTGAGGTCTTGACTACAAGTACAATAAGCAGCAGGAAGCGGGAAGCCGAAGCATTCAAGTCTGAGAACTAACAAAATAAGAATGTTCACATAGCTCAATCACCAGGGGACTCGGCAGGAAACAGAATGTAAGGGAGGACCACGCTGAAAATATCTAGCTTGGGCTTTTCAGAACATGTGCTGAGTTTGCTCTTGACCTCAACAGTAGTGGCTATCAACTGGGGTGTGTGTGTGTGTGTGTGTGTGTGTGTGTGTGTGTGTGTGTGTGAGTGGCTCTGCCCTCCAGGGGCAGGGGAGACGTGTTTAGTGGTCACAACTTGGGGTGTGCTACTGGGTAGCCCCAGAGATGCTATTCAACATCCAAAGGGCAGCCCCAACAACAAAGAAATGTCTGCCCTGAGATGTCAGCAGTCAAGGTTTAGAAACTCAGTACTACAGGAAGAATGAAGAGTCCTCGGATGCTGGTTCAATTTCCCATCTAACACCAAAATGTTAATGCTGAGAATCTGTCTGGGGAGCAGCCGAGGGAATCCCGGATTTCAGCTGGAGCCACGGGAAACTCTTCAAAGTTTATTATTTCCTGTGTTCTCGGGATGAGAAGTCATCTCTTTGGCCTTAGATTCCTTCCCGGTAAAGAAGGAAAAGGACAGATGTCCATGTAGCATTAGAAGAAAAATGGCACACTGAAATTGATCTTGTCAGCAGAAGTCACTCAAAGAAAACAAGAGCCAAGAAGTAATAAACCAAAATCTAAATAGAAAAGAGCATTTATACATCACTAGCCACACCATCTCAAACCTGAAAAAAAAAAAAAAACACACTTCAAAAATGGAGTAAAGAACTTGCAGAAACCATGAAATGCGGCCACAAGGCAGAGATCCATAACAAATAGGGTGTAATCTGAGATAAGACACAGAGGAGGAGTTGAGCCACTGAATATGAAATGCAGGCCCTGGAGAGAGGCTATAATCTGGGAGCTATATTGAGACCAAGAGTTCAGAATCACTGCCTGGGGGCCATCCTTCTGTCTCCAAAGCTGAACCAAGAAGCCAACACCCCAAGGAGTGGATGCCCACTAATCAGTAGTTATTTCCTTACCTATAATGTGGCTTCACATCAAAGAAATAAAGGTGAATGAGGGGCACCTGGGTGGCTCAGTCGGTTGAGCGTCCAACTTCGGCTCAGGTCATGATCTCACAGTTCCTGAGTTCAAGCCCCGCATGGGGCTCTGTGTTGACCGCTCAGAGCCTGGAGCCACTTTGGATTCTGTGTCTCCCTCTCTCTCTGCCTTTCTCCCCACCCCCAGAAATAAATAAACATTAAAAAAAATTTTTTTTAAGTGAATGAGCTAAAGCAGGAGAAAAGGAGATGGGAACAAAATACTTCAAGAGCTCTTTCTATAGAAATAGTTTAAAAACATCTATCAAAGGGTAACTAAGAATAAAAACTAAAATGTAGTGCCAGGACCATTCAATAGGGAAGGGCAGTATTTTCAACAAACGGTGCTGGGGAAAACTGGATATCCACATTCAAAAGAATGAATTTGCACCATAAACAAAAGTTAGCCCAAAATGGATCCAAGACCTAAAGGCAAGAGTTGAAATTGTAAAATGCTTAGAAGAAAACACAGGAAAAAACTTTGTGGCATTGGATTTGGCAACAGATTCTTCAATATGGCACCAAAAGCACAGGCAACAAAAGAAAAATCTATAGAAACTGGACTACATCAAAATTTACAACTTATATGCATCAAAGAACACAATCAACAAAGTAAAAAGGCAACTCGTGGAAGGGGAGAAGATACTTGCAAATCACTTATCTGGTGAGAGGTCTGCTATGGACTGAATGATGTCCCCCACTCTCCCCAAATTCATATGTTGAAACCCTAGTCCCCAGTGTTAGTGTATTTGGAGATAGGGCTTTTAGGAGGTAAATTAAAATTAAATGAGGTCACAAGGGTGGGGTCCTAATCTGACAGGATTGATGGTCTTATAAATGGAACTGAAGAAAGACCTTGTAAGGGCATAGTAAGAAGGCAGCCGTCTACAAACCAGGAAAGAGCCCTCACAAAGCACTAAACAGCCAGCATCCTGATCTTGGACTGCCCAGCCTCCAGAACTGGGAGAAATAAATGTCTGTTGTTTAAGCCACTCGGTCTGTAGTATTTTGAAGCAGACAAAAATAGGGCTAATATTCAGAACATCTTTAAAGAACTCCTACTACTCAACAACAAAACCAAACATGATTTAAGATGGACAAAGAACTGGGATAGACATTTCTCCAAAGAAGATATGCATGGCCAATAAGTACATGAAAAGCTGTTCAACATCACTAATCATTAGGCAAATGCACATTAAAATCACGACAAGATACCGCACCCAACCCATCAGCATCGCTCCTATAAACAACAGCAACAAACACAAACTAACAAGTGTTGGAGAAGATGTAGAGAGATAGGAACCCTTGGGTACTATCGTTGGGAAAGTAGAATGGTGCACCTGCTATGGGAAGCGGTATGGCAATTCCTCAAAAATTAAAAACTAGAATTATCATATGATTTGTTCAATCCACTTCTGGATATATTCCCAAATAACTGAAAGCAGGGTCTCAAAAGGATGCTTTACAGCCATGTTCATAGAACAACTACCCACAAGGGCCAAAAGGTGAAAGTAACCCAAGTAGGTATTGATGGATGCATGGATAAACAAAATGTGGTATATACAACCAGTGGAATAGGATTCAGCCTTATTTTTAAGGCAATTTGATACATGCCACAACACGGATGAACCTTGAGGACGTTAGGCTCGGTGAAACAAGTCAGTCAGAAAAAGACAAATACCGTATGATTCCCCTTACACAGTTAAGTTCATAGAGACAGAACGTAAAATGGTAGCTGCCAAAGTGGGGGGGGGGGCGGCGGCCGGGGAGAATGGGATGGGGGTTACTGGTTAATAGGTATAGAATTCCAGTTTTATGGGGTAAATACAGTTCTGTGGTTGGATGATGCTTAATAACACAAATGTACTTAATAACACGCTGAATTGCACACTTAAAAATGGTTAAGGTGCAGGAGCCAGGGGAGGAAGCTGTTGGCGCCCAGAGACCGAAAGACAGAAGCTTGGCCTTCACTAGAGAAACGCAACCAACCCGTGGAGATTCATTCGGGAGGGGGCTGGGGCAAGAAACGCCTCAAACTCATCCTCCTTCTCCCTCCAATCTGCTGCTCACTGGCTCCCTGGAAGAGGGAGACCGAGAGGAGACGTGGAGGGGCAAACACTGGAAGCTCAGGACACCCGCCCTGCCCCCTTGGCCTGGCCAACCTCAATGCCACCTTCTGAAGTGAAGTCGAGAATCTCCCCTCTAGAAACTTCTCCCAGTTCAGGGGGCCTCACAAGGGTCTCTGGCCTGTGGGACCTGCCCCCAGGGCAGCCTCCTGGCATTTGCCTGTGTGGGGCCGCCCTAGCACAGTGCACAGCACAGACCCCGAACAGCCAGCTCTCCCCTGCCCCGTGACTTCCCCATTTCTCTTCTCAGCCTGGCCTTTCTCTCGCTCTCCCAGACTCAAACCCTCAGTGGCATCGTGGGTTCCTCCCTGGGGCTCCAAGCCCACAGCTGTGCAGGCTGGGAGATGGGATGCCCGCCACGTTTCCCCAGCGTGGACCTGAGTAGCAGCTCTTGCTTTCCTCCTGAAGCCCATCCCTCCCACGGATTCCTGACAGACTTCCAAAAGCTCAGCTGGGGTCATCACTTCCTGCTCAAAACCTTCATCTTCATTTATTTTTAAGCTACGTGCCGGGCACAACGTTCCGTGATTGCCGGAGATCACTCTCTCGAATGCTCCTGCCTGCCCCATGAGTCAGCTGTTGTCACCCACGCTCTGCAGTCAGCGAGGCCAAGAAATCCGCTAGCTTCCCCGATGCGGAAGCAGGGCTACATCTCACAAACTGTGAGATCATGACCTGAGCTGAAATCAAGAGCCAGATGCTTAACCCACTGAGCCACCCAGGCGTCCCAGGAGCACTCCCTCTTAAGAGGTGTTTTCCTCCTGTTCTTTTGAGTAGCTCTCCCACTCCACCCCACAATTTCCTGTTCATTTCTTCAGAGCCTTCATCACCAAACTAAGACTACCACCGTCATTGATTACCTGCCTCCCTCTGCCACCACGGATGCCCTGTGACAGCAGGGCCTTACCGTCTTTGGGCGTCATGGTGTCTGCAGCATCTACACTGGGGCAGCACGTAGTAGGTGCTCAAGAAACATTTGCTAAAATGCATAGTTAGCTTCCGCCTCTCGCTGAAGAAATGTGTGCAAGTATCTTCCCGCCCCTCCCTCGTGAGGCAGCGCGAGCCTCTACAAATGGGTATCATCACTGAGCACAGGTGGAATTCGTGGGCAGATACAAAACAGATCTAGAAAGCCATCCCAGTCTTTCTCCCGTGAGACTTAAAACGTCTTTCAACAACTGGGGGGGGAAAAAGCCAATCCCCAAACTGGATTTCAGGATGAAAACCCCGTCGACATGGATAGGGTGCCTTCTGGCATTATTACCTTGAAAATCACATTCGTGTTGACGTTTAAGCGTTCGCATTATAAAAATTCATCTCATTAACTTATAACATGCTTGGGGAAATGGTTCCTAAAATCATGTGGTACCAAACCTCTAAAATCACCTATTGCTTCATTTTGTTTCCTGGGCTTGTTCCTGAAGGGTGGCTGCTTAAATTTTGGGTACGCATCTTAGTTTCACAGTAATAGCAAATGATACTTTTCCACGTTTATGGTTTAAGATTTCAGATGTCTTCATTGAAACATAAAAATAAATGAAATTACGTAGATGCTTAGTGGCAGCTGGTGATAACCACAGACTGAGGGACCCAGTAATTTAAAGGCACAAGTCTACATGTCTTTGTCTTTTAGCCAACGTTTTTTTTGTGTCTTTGTTCGTAAACGGGGCCCCTAAGTCGGGTGGGACAAGGGGCAAAGCCCCGTGATGTCAGTGACACAGCTTCCAAGGCAACAGGGAAGCCAGTTCTGACTCATTCTGTTCTACTTCCTCTAGAAACAATGCAAGGACGGCAGGGCTCACAGCCCCACCCCCCCGACGGAACCCCTGTGCCCTCCACCAACAAGCTTCAGTGCACCTGCCCTACCAAGACCCAGGAGGGAGGGCACAAATCCTTCCCCCGGCACTGCTGAGCATAGGTGCCAAATAGGGACCTTGTGTGACGGCGGCCCCCCTCCACCTGTGGACAGGTAGGCCCCCTCATCACACCCACCCACCCCCACCTTTGCTCACGTACTTTAGCCACGCTGGCCTCCTGCCCAAGAGAAACGTCAGCCGGCAGGAAGCTGGCATCATCTGCGGGGGCGGCCTCCACGCGCCATGCAGTGCATCGCAAGTGAGACTCCCCAAGAGAAACCACAGAGGGCCATCCTTCAAGTTCCCTTGCTGAGAAAGTGGTTTACCAATTCAAGAGTTGTGGGAGGAGAACCCCACCCGCGCCCCACTTGTGATCAGAGGCCAGAGCGCTGGCGGGGAGCTCTGCCCGCCATGGCAGCCGCGAGCTCCCCAGCCAGCGAGGCCCACGAGTTACGTGGCAGGACTTCCCCAAGTGGCTCATTTCCCCTTCGATGCTTTAATCATGACTACGGCATTTCTCTTCCCCGTGAAGATGTGTGTTCACCTCTGCTGGTTTTTCTTCACTCATCTGCGTCTCACGTCAGGCACGGGAGGCCAAGGGAGGGGTTCACCTGACAAGGGCCCACGTTGTCTCGACTAGTTTCTGTCAGCGTGCATTTGTGTTGGGCAGGGTTGGGGGAGATGACCAATTTAAAAAAAAAAAAAAAAAAAAGTAAATTTTGACCTTGGCCTTGGATCTGGTTTCTCTCTTGCTTCTTGACCAACGATGGTATTCTTCCCGGACGTGGCACCTTCAGAGTCTTGTGGTTGCTGACAGACTCACAAAGGATGCCCTTCAGGTTGATGTGGGTCTTTTGTGATGACGACATTATTCTGAAAAGGTGGCCCTAAGTCACGAGAGCTCGAAGAGTTCAGAATAGCAGGGTCTCGACTGGATTCAACCACGTTGAGTGCTGTGGGCCAGCAGGTGTGGTAGGTCAGGAGGCTGGTGAGCGAGGGCCCCTGACTGTCTGAGGAACTGAAGGGCCCGCGGGGATGAGGGAGACAGGCAGGAGTTGGACCATCAAAGTAACACTGAAATCTGAGGAAATTCAAGAAACTCTGAGGTTTCTCTCCCACTGTCTGGGGTCTTTGGAGATGTCTTGAATACCCGGTTCTCTGGCACCTCCCAGCCACAAAAAAACAAAAACAAAAACAAAAACAAAAAACATGGTGGGATACAACAGGCATCCCGGAAAGTGCCCTGGCAGGGGCAGGGGAGGGAGAAGGGAGAGCTTCGAAGCACCTGAGGCTATTAGCCGGTTGTGTTCACTCCTGGGACCACCGGAAAGAAATAAGGGAAGGAGCGGTACCTGGGTGGCTCAGTAGGTTAAGCGTCCGACTCTTGGTTTCAGCTCAGGTCATAGGTTCGAGCCCCACATGGGGCTGTGTGCTGACAGTATGGAGCCTGCTTGGGATCCTTGGTCCCCCTCTCTCTCTGTCCCTCCCTTGTTTGGACCATCTGTCTCTCAAAAATCAATCAATCAATAAATTGAAAAAAAGAAACAAGGGGGAAAGACAGAACTTTCCTGGAGCTTGTACAGGTTCAGAAGGGTCAGGGAGCTGATTCTTGCCCGCACAGTCACCCTGGTTGCCCCAGGGTCACGGTGGACACCCCCTCTGAGTAACGGGCAAAGTCTGTCCCTTCGCACCGGCTGTGAGAGTCTGTCATTCCACTGGATTTCCTTATTGTTCCTGGATTAAGTTAAATCATTGAACGCGGCTGATTTCTTGTTTTTTGCATTCCTGAAATATTCTTTTCTACCCCACAGGCTTCAGCTATTTTCCTGTAATGCCAGCTGGCTAATGAAAGCTACTGCTGTGCTTTGTGGGGTTAATTTATTCAGTGCCTGGAATATGCTCTATCTTTCCCCAGCATGAAATGTTTCTGCTATTGCGTTTTAAATATATACAATAGCCGCAAATATGAGGGATAATGTTGCAGGCTGCCCCTGGGATTACCTTGTCATTACGTGTCCCTTGCACGGTCCCCAGGAGAAAATCTACAGGGAACAGCAGTATAGCCTCGGCTCTGTGCTCTGTGCTCTGTGCTCCAGGGTGGGAGCTGGAGACAAATGTGGAACAGCCCTGCAGCTGCCCCCTCAGGGTGGGCTTTGTGACACAGTCAAGTCTGACTTTCAGTGAAGAGAGACAGTCCCCTGTCCCTCAAAAATACAGAGCAAAAGCCGTGTTGTAAAGCTGCCCCCACCTTCTCTTTGTTTCAGCGTAAGGCACATTTCCTGCTGGCCCACTCCTTCCAGGTGCCTAGGGCTCAGACCCAGTACAGCCAATGACTGATCATTTAGTCTTCAGGCCTCCCCAAGGCCACTCCACGCCCAGAACAACGGGCTTCCCACCCCTGTCTGATTCCTGATCGCTGCCTAACGCCTACAAGTCCTTGTAAAACTCGGCTTCCTGCCCCTTGTCCAGGAACAGTCCTGCTTCCCCAGTTCAGTGAGCATCCACAACACCCCGTATGAAAGCCTAACACTCTGCTGACTTGTCTCCTGCCCCCCAACTTCCCAGCCTCGATGACGTTTGACCAAAGAACACATTCTCATTCCTCCGTGATCCCACAGCTCTGGGCCCAGCGTCTGGTCCATAAGAAATGGTAGTTGAAGACGAATCATCAACCTAAATGTGAAGCCCAAATAGAACTAGAAAAATACTAGAGGCAAACAGGAGAAAATCTTTGTGATCTTGAGTTTGGCAAAGATCTCTCACATGTAACACCAAAAGCACGGTCCATAAGAGAGAACATTAAAAAAAAAAAAAACATGATAAGTTAGATTTCACTGCAATTTAAAACTTCTCTTCAAAAGACATTATGAAGAACATAAAAAGACGAGCCACAGATCGGAAGAAAAGCATCTGGAAAACACGAAACTGGTAAAGGGCTTGCTTCCTGAATTTATAAAGAACTCACCCAACTCAACAGCAACTCTGTAACTGAACTCCGTAAAAGATGGTCAAAGATTCAACACTTTGCCAACAAGGATATTCTCGGGATGGCAAACGAGCACATGAAAAGATGCTCCACGTCATTAGTCGTGAAGTAAATGCAAATTGAAACCACAAGGAGATACTACTACACGCCTAGGAGAATGGCTAGAAAATAAAATAAAATAAAACAATATCGAGTGCAGGGATTTGGAGCAACGGGAACTCTCACTCATTGCCGGTGGAAATGCAAAACGGAATAGAATCTTTGCACAACAGTGCAGCTGTTTCTTATAAAATTGAACCTGCACTAATACAACCCAGTAATCCCACTCCTTTATCCAAGAGAAATGGACACTCGAGTTCACATAAACGTTTGTAATGGGAATGCTTGTAACAGCGTGATTCATAGGCTTGGTTCATAAGAGCGAAACTTGAAACCACCGGACTGTCCTTTGAAGGTGAGTGGATATCACTGTGGTATGTCCACGTGCTGAATGACGTGCAAAAACAACGCACGAATTTTAAGTGCATCGTGCTAAGTGAAAGAGGCCAAACTGAAAAGGCTACACATTATAGGATTCCATTTATAGGACACTCTGAAAAAGGCAAGACCATAAGGACAGAAAACAGAGCAGTGGTTACCAGGGCTTGGGACCTCACCCTACATTCCTCTCCAGCTAGTTGTTCATCTGTAGCCTTTATGATATCTTTTATAAGAAACTGGTGTAAGTATATAAATGTTTTTCTGAGTTCTGTGAGTCACTCCAGCAAATTAACTGAACCTGAGGAGGGCATTGTGGGAACCTCCGATTTATAGCAGGTTGGACTTGTGACTGGCCTGAATTGGGGGTGAAGAGGGAGTGGGAGGAGTCTTGTGGGACTGGGCCTTAACATGTGGGATCTGATACTCTCTCCAGGTAGATGGTGTCAGAACTGAGTGAACTGCTCAATGTGTTGGAAAACACACATCAGAGGGACTGACTATAAAGAGGTACAAGGAAATTTGGGGCATAAGTTGTAAATCCTGATTGTGGCAGTGGTTACACACGCATTTGTCAAAGCTCAAGTGGGCTGAATGAATATAATCCAAGGCTCTCCTTGCACTGGCCCAAGCCCACCTTGCCAACCTCATTTCCTCCTCCCCTACTCATGCTTTCCGGGCTCCTGTGAAGCTGGCCTTCCATGGCCCCCAGCAGCATGGGCCTTGCCCACCCCCAGCCTTTTCTCTGGTTTTCTTCGCGTTCCCTTTGCCTGGTCAGCCTTTCCCACCTTTGCCCCCGCTTATACACAAATCTTATCCATCCTTCATGCCCCAGGGCAAATGTTACCTTTTCTTGTAACTGTATTTGATTACCATCACCCCACATGCACAAAAAGCTGGAAGTGATTTGCTATGCCTGTAAATGCCAAGCATCTTATCTGCATCTCTTACATTTCTCACCATTTCTTGTACGATTGTGTACATATCACGTATCTCCAACTAACTTTAAGTGCCAAGTTTGAGTCACTTTTGCATTTATGCACAGTGTCTAGATCGATGCCTTATATGTGGTAAGTGCTCAGAAATGTTCTGTTTGATGAATTAATGAAAAAAATCGATGGCCAGGGTGACCTGTGGCAGCTAAAGTTGGTGTGGTCAGCACCCGGAAAGAATAGTATCACCCAGGAGTCCAGATTAGATGGCCTCTTAGTGATAAGCAAACAGGACTAGAGAGGTTATACCTCCACAACTACTATTCATATGGTAGTCGCCTGGTCCCCCTACCTGGCTGATCAAGGCTGGTTAAAAACACACATGCCTGGGGTCCTGACTCAGTCCATCAAGGGTGAGTGCTGCTTCTGAATTTTCAATAAACTCCCAGTGTGACTCATCAGTCAAGCTTGGGACTTACCTTCCTAAATGGTCAGAAGGCCAAAGACTCACCTACAGGTAGCCAATAAAAAAATGCAGGCTTTGAGTATCTGTTTAGGGGTACCACACACACACATGCACGCACACACGCACAGGTATATGGATCATCAAACTGTAATACGTCCATACCCGTCAATAAAAAGGAGTGAACTGCTGACACATAGAACACGGATGAATCTCAGAAGCATTATGCTGAGTGGAAGAAACCAGACACCAAATACTGCAGAGTGTATGGTTCCACTGATCTGAAATTCTAGAAGAAGCAAAAATAACGTGGAGTGATAGAAACCTGATCCGTGTTTGCTGGGGGCCAGGGCCAGGGGGCAGACAGGCACTGGGAACCTGACTTCCTGTAAAGGGGCACAAAGGGAGTTTTAGGGGTGATGGGAATGCTCCGTGGCTTGACTGGAGTGGTGGTTCCAGGGATGTATACATTTATCAAAAGTCATCAAAGTATACATTCAAGGGGCACCTGGGTGGCTCAGTTGGTTAAGCATCCAACTCTTGGTTTCGGCTCAGGTCATGATCCCACAGTTTCGTGGGTTCGAGCCCTGTGTCAGGCTCTGTGCTGGCAGCACAGAGCTTGCTTGGGATTTTCTCTCTCTCCCTTTCTCTCTGCCTCTCCCTCACTCGTGCTGTCTCTCTCAAAATGAATAAATAAACTTAAAAAAAAAAAAAGAAACCTAAAAAATACAGAGTGCCCATTCAAAATGGAAGCATTCATTGGGACTCAGAATCCAGGAACCTAATGATGATCCTATCCCTGTCCTTCGCCCCCTATATATCTGGCCCCCTATATATCAGACTGCTAAAGGTCTCTTCCTCTGCTCCTTATTTCCACACTTCACATCCTCATGGGTATCAGAATTACTGCTGGTTTCCCTACCTAGAGTCAGGATCACGGCCCCTGTGCCGCTAGCAGGCTTTCTAAAACGCAGCCCGCTCAAGTCCCTCCCCTGCTCAAACCCTCCCACCACCACCACTTTCAAGATAAAGCCCAAATTCCACATGCCGGGCTTCTTGTACCCTCACACCCACCCCAAGCCCCACCTCTTACCATTCTCGAGCAGGCCCACTGCAGACGTGGGCCTATTCCCTATTCCCACAACGGGAGCTCCTCAAAGGCGCCGTGACCCCTGGCAAGTCCGGGCCTTTGCACACGCCATCCCTTCTGGGTGCAACACTCTCCCTGCTCCCTCAGCCTGTCCACTCCCATCCACCCTTCAAGGCTCAGCTGAAGCATCCCCTGACCTAGCAAGCTTTCTGCTGGCTCTGATCCGGCACTGGGTGGGATGCCCCTCCTCCAAATGTTGGCATCTGCCACACTGCATCACAGTTGCTACCATTGGTTTGTCCGTCTCCCCACTGAGCATTCGGGCTGGGTACCATATTTTTCACCTCTGGATAGCCAGCGTCAAGCAGATCTCTGGCACACAGAAGGAGCTCAGTAAGTAAGTAAGCAAGTATTTCTGGGTATTTCTCTTTTTTTTTCTTTTTTTATTTATTTGGGGGGGGGAGGCAGAGAGAGACAGAGAGGGAGGGAGACAGAAACCCAAGCAGGCTCCGTGCTACCAGTGCAGAACCCAACATGGGGCTGGAACTCAGGAACCATGAGATCATGACCTGAGCCAAAATCAAGAGTCGGGCACTTAACCGACTGAGCCACCCCGGTGCCCCTGTTTCTGGGTATTTCTAATGCCTGCCTGCCTGCCTGCCTGCCTGAATACCAAAGGACAGGGTGTTAGAAGTCTGCTGAAGAGCTATGATGCATGAGAAGGGAAGATGCTTGGGGACAAAGTGGTATTTAAGTCAGACTCTTGTTATGCACTGAACGGAGTCCTCCAATTCATATGTTGAAGTCCTAACCCCCGGAGTACCTCATAATGTGACTACGTTTGGAGACAGGGCCTGAAACGAGGTAAAATGAGGTCATTGGGGTGAGCCCTACACCCAACGGCTGGTGTCCTCACAAGAACGGGGAGTTGGGACACAGTGGTGCACAGAGGGAAGACCACGTGAGGACACAGGCCGAAGATGGCCGTCCACAAGCCAAGGAGGGGAGGCCTCAGAAGGAACCCACCGGGCCAACACCTGGATCTCAGACTTCTAGCCTCCAGAACGGTGAGGAAATTAACGTCTGCGTTTAAGCCCCCACTCTGCGGTGCTTTATGGCAGAAAGGACCTTCCAGGTGAGAATCACACCCAAAGGCAGGGGAGGCACGGTTACGGGGTGCGTGCCCTGGAATGGTCTGGTTTGTCAGCAGTGGATGAACGCTGTAGCAAGTAGAGCAAAGCGGCCCTGAGACCAATGAGACTGTGGAGGTCCCAAAAGCCAGGTGAAGGCGGCTAGCCTTTCCTCTGCAGGCTGGTGCGTCTCCGCCCGGTGTGACCGGTGTCTGGCTGAAAGCAGCAGCAGGCCGGGCAGGGCTGGAAGCCAAGGCCACTGTGTGTCCCACACTGGTGCGTACGAGCCATGGGGCTGCTGTGGCGGCTTTTGGGGACAGCAAACATTTGTTAATTTAAAAGTTCTAGGGGCGCCTGGGTGGCTCGGTCGGTTAAGCGCCGACTTCGGCTCAGGTCGTGGTCTCATGGTTCGTGGGTTCGAGCCCCGTGTCAGGCTCTGTGCTGACAGCTCGGAGCCTGGAGCCTGCTTCGGATGCTGTGTCTCCCTCTCTCTCTCTGCCCCTCCCCCACTTGCACTCTGCATGTGTGTGTGTGTGTGTGTGTGTGTGTGTGTGTCTCTCTCTCTCTCTCTCTCTCTCTCTCTCAAAAATAAATAAACATAAAAAATTGAACAAAAAAGTTCTATATGTATTTTAACGTGTGACACATAGGACTGAACTGTGTCTCTTTTGTGAAAAGGCAGAGCATTGATCAGGGCAACAAACAATGGGATTCTGCCAACCAGAATGGCCATGTGCCCTTGGCTGTACGGTCACGACATACCCCTGGGTCCTCCTCCGACCTTCACTCATCCTACCCACAGCTCTCCTTTTAAAACGCAGGTCAGATTCTGTCACTCCCTGCCCTTCACTGCACTGGAATAGCAAAGTCAGGCCCAAAAGGACGAGTGTGAATTCACTTGTTTGCACAAGCAAACAGCTGGGGACTATTTCATTCCTTTGCTCCCTCAACAAACCCTTGCGGGGCACCTGCTATAGGTCTCAGGGAGGCACCAGCACAGGGACGAGCGAACACGAACATAATCCCTGCTCATGGGGGGGATCGTGGTCCCAAGGGGGGGTGGGGGGGAGGAGGCTACCATATAGTCTCAATGAGATCACAAAAGATCTCAACTGTGACACTGCTGAAGAGAGCTTACTTGGGGGGGGGGGGGGAGGGAGGTATGGCCAAGCCAGGGAGGACAGCCTGAGCAGGCTCCATGAGGCAAAGACAATTCCAGGATAGCCAGCATTAACTAGGTGCAAAGGGGCAGAGAACATCCACAGGCAGAGGGAGCAGCCAGGCAAGGAGGTGGGAAGGAGGTGGCAGGAGGTGGGAAACAAGTGTGGGGGACTCTAAGACCCTGTGGCTGCAGGGATGACCTGAGCAGGAGACAGGGTGGAGAGCAGGGACAGGAGGGGGACCCTCACTTCCCTCACCAGTCAGGTGCCCCCCCACCACCACCCTCACCAGCTGCTCAGCAGCCTAAGTCTAGTCACAAAAGCCACTGAGCACTTCCTGGCGCGGGCTCCTGCCGTGAAAGGAGGGCTCCAGGTAGCACAGGAGAAGCTGGAACTCTGGAAACCCTTAAGCTCATCGGTGAGACCAAGAACGGGTCCCCACAGGCAGTAGGTGCTGGAAAGTTCTCCAGCCCCCAGGCTCAATAAAGATTTTTGTTTACAACCCAGACCATCCTCCCAGGATCCTGGCCTTTATCTCCTGCATAAATCCTCCCCAGCGACTGCCCTGACTCTCCCCAGAGGGTGACTACTTGGGCTCTTGTCATTAGAGAAGACTCCTTACTGCAGCACCAGGTGTGGCTCTCAGGGCTCTCTGGGCTCCCAGGCCTGTCTCAGAGGGACCCTCGGCCTCCCTGGCTGTCACGTGTCCCCGGCTTACCTCACTCTTGTCACTGTAAAATAAATAACTGCTCTCCATTCTCCTCTTTCTCTCTTTCTTTCTCTCTCTCTCTCTCTCTCTAACCCCCCCCCACCTCTCTCTCTCTCTTGCAGTGTCCTTGTCCTGAATTCTACTGGCTAACAAAGTCATCATAGACAAGAGTCACTTTCTACTGGCTAAATATCTAAACCTAATACGGTTCCTTCCAGAAATAGCATCCCTGTGATCAAGGCGACCTCTCAGGCCTTAGAGACCAGGTGACAGAGTTCTGCATTCGTTCCTGGTAAATTTTTTATTGTTGATTTTTGAATTTGGCATTATTTCATTTTGTTTCTCACTCACGGTGAGTCAACAAGTTTCCTTTTAAAATCTGTTAACGATGGCAGTTTTAGGAAATTTAATAAGAAAAGCTGTGGAAAGAGAAAATCTGAGTGACTAAAATCTGGGAAGCGGTCGTCCCAGGGAAAGGAATGAAGAAATGGCAGGAGGAATGGCAAGAAGGGGACGACGGAATGTGAGAGAAGAACCATTAGGTTCCTAATGGTTGGATGTGGGGGGGGGGTCATGGGGGGGGTTGGGAGGGGTCCCCACCTGTGCTTTTCTTAGACCAGCCTCCCTCTACTCGCCCCCTCCTGAGCACCCATGTAAATGGGCCTCTCATCTATTATTCTCCTTATTTGGTAGCTTCATAGCAACGCTCATGATCCGTGATGAGTAATTGGCTAGTGGGTTTGCTGCTCCCACGGGGCTGGCACCGTCCCTCTCTGGCTCACCCTGGTCTCT
The DNA here is from genome assembly GCF_014898765.1 of Herpailurus yagouaroundi. NCBI lineage: Eukaryota > Metazoa > Chordata > Mammalia > Carnivora > Felidae > Herpailurus > Herpailurus yagouaroundi. The sequence continues at coordinate 2,741,983 of NW_024412439.1, read as the reverse complement.
GCGGGGCCTAGAGCACTGCCTGGCTGGGACCAGGCATGGGGTATCTGCCGGGCAAATATCTGGATGAATGGCCATCATGAAGGTTGGATGAACCTTTTTAAAACAGCGATAAGGAACACAGATGAAAGGAAGGAGAGAGGCATGGTGTGTCGGGGCTGGGGTCTATGAGCCACCCAAGTGGGGACCCCCTGAACACAGCGTGAAAATAGGGATGGGACAGAATGGGAGCTGCTTAGAGGTCAGAACTCGTCAATGAAGCACCTTTCCCTCTGTGGCTCTTGGGTTGAGTTTTCTCAACAAGTTCCTTGCTTCTTTTCCTAAAACTTAAGTTAAAACCTGTAAAGAATGTGAAAACACTGCCATTCAAATGTTCACTCTTCCTAAAATTTGTCGTGTACTTTCCCAACTGTAGGCCTCTATACCTGGGGTTCTGCTCCCTAAAATTTTGCCTGTGGGCCTGGAAAAATGCCTGTCTGTCTATCTATCTATTTACCTATCTACCTATCTATCTATTTTGCACAAATAAGAGACAAATACAGGGGCGCCTGGGTGGCTCAGTATGTTAAGCATCTGTCTTCAGCTCAGGTCATGATCTCGTGGTTTGTGAGTTTGAACCCCATGTCAGGCTCTGTGCTGACAGCTCAGAGTCTGGAGCCTGCTTTGGATTCTGTGTCTCCCCCTCTCACTCTGCCACTCCCCCGCTCACATTCTGTCTCTCTCAAAAATAAACATTAAAAAAAATTTTTTAATAGGCACAGATTTATAGAAGAGTTCAAACATAGAAATGTATGTAGCAGAAGGTGAAAGAGACCTTGCCCTTAATTCTACTTCCCACAGCAAGCAGCTTGATATTACATATCCACTACTTTTTTAAGATGAATTTTTATATACATGCAAATAAAATTAGGGAGTTTAGATCTCTTAATATAAATAATGAAATTTTACAGGTAGATATGATTATACTGTATATGTTTACTTGAAAACATGTACCGTATTTTTCTGAGATACATTAAAGGTTATTTTACACTTTGGTAATTTGGTAAAATTGTACAAAAAGCTTTATTAGTTCTAGTTCCTTGCATTTGATTGCCTATGCCCATCTCCATACGTTCTCTTTGATGCTGGATGCTCTGTTTTCAACTTTTGCCAATCTGTCACAGGGGAAATATTGCATAGTATTTGAATCTGTGTTTCCATGATTCTTTTTTTATTAAGGTTTATTTATTTATTTTGAGAGACAGCCTGAGTGGGGGAGGGGCAGAGAGAGAGGGAGACAGAATCCCAAGCAAGTTCTGCACTGTCATCACAGAGCCTGATGCAGGGCTTGAACTCATGAAACCATGAGATCATGACCTAAGCCGAAACCAAGAGTCGGTCGCTTAACTGACTGAGCCACCCAGGTGCCCCTGTGTTTCCATGATTCTTACTGAGGTTGAACATTATATGTTTACTGGTCAACTGTATTTCTTCTTCTGTGAATTGCTTGTTTATAAAAATAAATATAATTTGCCTATTTACAAATTGTCCTTGCCCATGTTTTCTTTACGTATTTGTCTTTCTCCAATTGATTTGTAGGAATTCTTTTTTTTTAATGTTTATTTATTTATTTTTTATTTATTTTTATATTTATTTTAAGAGAGTGAGAAAAAGCGTATGTGTGCACGCAAGAGCAGGGAAGGGGCAGAGAGAGAGGGAGACAGAGGATCTGAAGGGAGCCCTGCACTGACAGCAGAGAGCCCAATGTGGGGCTCAAACTCACGAACTGTGAAATTACGACCTGAGCCAAAGTTGGACGTTTAACCAACTGAGCCACACAGGCACCCCTGGGAATTCTTTATTTATAATGGGTAGTAATCCTCTGTGGTATGTGTGTTGCATATATCACTCTAGTCACTTGCCCGTCTTTCAGTGTATCAGTTCCTTAACGTATAAAGAGTCAAACGTTCTTTCTCTGTCTCCCAAGATTACATGAAAGTTTGTCTTAAGCCATATAGGAAAAGAATGACACATTTGTCTCATATAAGAAGAAGATATAATATATCTTTGTGTACATAAAATACATATATGTATGCCTCAAATACTTTCTATACGTATCTATACACATCGATTACTGTTTCCAGTGGTTTTCTTTAATTTACCATTTATTTCCTCACCCCAACAACCCATGGAGTACACACTACCTATCACTATCCCCATACAAGTAAGACTGAGGGACACATAAGTTAGGACTCAGCACCTGCCTCCCGAGCCCACACCCTTAATACTTCATTTGGACTCCACACAACTTATCCTCTCTATATATCAGAAAAGCAACGGTAATTAATACAATGTGATAACGGCACAGAAACAGCAACTATAAATAAAACAGATAATATAGAAAAATCTTTTTAAAAAGCTTAAGGAATGAAAAGACAAAACTATAAAATACTAGAGAACACAAAGATTTATCATAAATGATATTGGAAACACTGGCACTATTTTAAGTCAGTCTAAATCCACTTTTCACATCATCCACCAAAGTAAAAACTAGAAGGAAAAAAAAAATCCTTTAAAAGAGGATAACATCTCTAAAGTAAGAAGAATCCGGGGAAAAAATGGACAGTTTGGACTATGTAAAAAAGTGAAATGGCTACATTTTTTAAAAATTCATTTTTTTTAATTTTTTTTAATTTTTTGTTGTTTTTAATCGGAAGTAGGCTCCAGGCTCCGAGCCATCAGCCCAGAGCCCGACGCGGGGCTCGAACTCACCGACTGTGAGATCGTGACCTGAGCCGAAGTTGGCTGCGTAACCGACTGAGCCACGGAGGCGCCCCTAAAAATTCATTTTTAAAAAGTAACCAAATAGTCTGGGGAAAAGAACTGCCAAAATTATGGTGAATAAGTCTTATCAAAAACCTATGTAAATCAGCAAAACAAAAAATGAAGCAAAACAGATGAGCAAAACAGAAAGTACAACTTATAAACAAACACGTGAAAAAACCATTCAGCCTAATTATGTTAAAAGAAATGCAACATTACAAAGGGCCTCTGTTTTGCCCATTTTTTAAATGATATTGTCCTTGATGGAATGCGTGAAATCAAACGGGCACTCTCACACAGAGTGCTGATACAAAGTTATGAGTAACATACACCAAGCATCATTAAAATAAATGTTCATGCCCGTTTACCTAGTAATCCTATGTCTGAGCATCTATTCTACAGATATGATCCAGAAACCTGGGGAAAATCACATGGCCAAGATAGTTACTGAAGTATTGGGTTTTTTTGTTTTGTTTTTAAGATTTTATTTTTAAGTAATCTGTACCCTCAACCTGGGGCTTGAACTCACAACCTCGGGATCAAGAGTTGCGAGCTCTACTGACCGAGCTATCCAGGCACCCCTAAAGCATTATTCATTACAGCAAGAAAACAGAAAAAGAAAGAAAGAAAGAAAGAAAGAAAGAAAGAAAGAAAGAAAGAAAGAAAGAAAGAAAGAAAGAAAGAAAGAAA
>NW_024412439.1:2671223-2738484 GCF_014898765.1 Herpailurus yagouaroundi | reverse complement strand
AAAGAAAGAAAGAAAGAAAGAAAGAAAGAAAGAAAGAAAGAAAGAAAAAGAGAAAAGCAACCCAATTTTTAAGAACAGGGAATAGTTAAGTAATTTATGGAACAATCACCTACTAGAACATTATACCCCTTAAAAATAATTTTGAAACGAATAACATTTTAAAAACCCTATGCTATAATATCTAGTGGTACAACTACAAAGAAATATAGAAATTTTAAGTTGTTTCAGGGTGTGGGATTGAGTCATGAGTTTCTCTAATTTCTAAATTTACTATGGATTTAGAAGGACCGAGTCCCAGTCCTGGCTGTACCTCTTCCACCCACCAGTCATTCTGACCTCGCCCCAGTTACAAAACCTTTCTATGCCTCAGTTTCCTTGCCTGTAACAATGAAGATCGTAAATGTAGCCATTTCACGGGAGTGTTTTGAGAATCGGATGAGACGATACTTGGGAAGAACTTGACTGCCATACCTCGCACACGTAAGCACTCAGAAATGTTATTTTTATCATATAAAAAAAAGGGTAACATGTTTGCAGGGGAAAATCATTGAAATGAGGAAGCTATTTCACAGGCAGGGTCTATTTTCATTTGGAAGTTTAGTACGGTTAATTTCGTACTCCCTCTGCTTCTGCGGCTTTTTCCTGCTCAGACTGCTGCTCAGACGACACTTACATGTAAACCCACGTGGTGAGGGGAAGATTAAAGGAAATGAAACCTCTACTCACAACCAGAACCATGTAAAAATATATAGTCCGTGGAGCTCAGTTGGAAAGGAACAAAAATCGAGCCATGTTGGGGAGTCCTGTCGTAGAAGTAGAGAACGTGTGTCTTTTTTACTTTTCTGTTCTAATGACAGGGAAAAATCACATTGTTTGAGTAAACTTAAAATGTCAACTTCCTGCATGACTGAGCTCAATATTTTAGCTCAGAAATTGGGCTCAGTGGGAAAAGGAGGGGGGGACCCTAAAAACTTCATTTCTAGAAAATACAGTGGTGAAGAGATGTTTCAAAGTAGCCTGTGCTTTGGCCGGGGCTGGGGCGGGGCCGGGAGTGATGGGGGGGGGGGGCTAGTGCAAAATACTGTCTAAACAGAAACCATATAATAAGTAACTTCCTAGAAAAGCCTCTGTCTTTGTCATATCTTTGAAGTTCTGCCTTCTAGGCCTCATAAGCACAATGTCTGGCTCAGATATTAAGCACTGGGACATTATCAGGCCCTCTGCAAGATGGGAGGGCGCCCTCCACAGTGCTCATCCTCACGGGGAGAAGGCTCTAGAACCTTCCGGGGGCTAAGAACCAGTCAAGTGGGTGCTTCTCTCTACAGGACTTCCCACGTTAGTGACAAGAATGCACAGAAGTAGCCCTATTCACCTTGGTTGTGAAAAGAGATCGCCACACTGCTAGTAATTAGTACCCACAGAGAGGGTTTCTTTTCCCCAAAAACTCTACACATTAACTTAAAGTCAGCACTAATCATCCTCACTTTGCAAGATGAAAAACGTGACAGGCAGCGAAAAAAGTCTATTTTTTCAAGATGTCAGAAGATGAGTTTTCAAATTCGTTTTTAGCTCAAAGAAGCAGGTATATAGCATTAAGTTACCTAGCCCATGAATCGCCAAAAAATGTATTAATCACGCCTTCGTTATATCAGGATTCACTAGGTGTGTTAGACATTATACCTAAGGCAGAAGAACCTCTTCCCCCAGATACAGCTATCCTTCTAAGATTTTCCAGCCCCATCTTAAATAATAACCAACTCTGTACTTACTGCAAAGGCTCTCGCTTCTCGCGCCTCCTGGGAGCTGCTGACCTCAATCAGCAAGCCAGCCGCACTATTCTGGGGTCTGGTGCTGGCCAGGGAGGAAAACCACACTCAAGGGGCCCAGGCAGTGAGCATTTGAGCAATGCTTCACTCAGGAAGCAGGCGGTTCTCTGCTCTCCAGGGCTTCTGACGGCCTCTCCCCTCTCCCTCTCCCTCTCCCTCCCTCCGTCTCTCACAATCTCTCTCCCTTTTCTCTCTCTCTCTCTCTGACTCTCATACACACACAGAGTGCAAAATCATTTCTATCCTACTGGTTCCTGAATACTTACTTTGTACCTCTCAAAAACATAATGATTTAAAGATATAGGCGCGCGCGCGCACACGCGCGCGCACACACACACACACACACACACACACACACACACACACAAAGATATAGGCTGACAAATTTCTGGCTGTTTCCCGAGATAATCAAACAGAAAAAAAAACAAAAAAAAAAAACAACCCAGGCTGTCTTCAAAGGTGAGTTTGCCCTGAAGCCTCAGGGCCCCTCACTTGCCATAACCTGAGGGCTGTAGAATGTTCTAAGGGGGATGGGGAAGTCGGGTTATGATCCAGAAGCATTTCAAAGCCGGCAGCTCTAATGAGCGGACTGAAGCTTGCTCAGAGATAAAGCATCTAAACCTCCAAGCCCCCCTGTCACTTGTTGTAATTTCTTTCTTCATTCTAAAGATCTCCATACCTAATTTTGAATTCCGAGAGCTCCAGAATTATCTGAACATTCTCACAAAACCTGAGGTCCAAGAATCCTGCTGCTACAGATGGCCCCGTGATGATGAGATTGCCCGTAACAACATGGAAGAAATTCTGTGGAGGTGAACCAGCAAAGTGTGTTATATCTACGCTCACCAAGAACTGCAGTCATCAGGGCCGGGCTGAGCTTAGTCACTGCTGGAGTTAGCTGGAGTTTAATTGCTATTATACCAGATAATAGGTGTGAAAAGCAGCCCCCTAGCTCTTTCTTGGCAGAGGAAGTTTTCAGAGCCTCACTGAGGCTGAATGCCCCGGGGTGCACTGTAATGCCACACCCCCCATATGCAGACGTTGCCTTTCTAATGACAGATCACAGTAAGGAGCTGTGGTCAGGCAGTTTAGAGCTGGCCTTCCCCTGTAAGAGCTGTTATTACAACCGTGGCCCCGTACCACTCTGGCAAACACTGCTGCCTTTGGTGGCCCTCCCTCTTTGCCCTAAAGAAATCAAGAGACAGTGCATGGGACCTGCTCTCACTGAAGAATATCCATCCTCCTGGGGGTTGGGGGAATAAAGGTACCTAACTCATGGGGTGGGGGCCCCATGGCCCAGACACAGGAGGTGGTAGTGGATGGGACTCTACAAGTGACGAAACTCCAACTTAGCCTCGCTCAAGCAAAATGGCAACTTACTGGCTTGACTAACTGGAAAGTCTAGGGATGAATTCAAGCTGGCTCCAAGCCAGGAGATTTGGAGGTGCAAACGTCGTCGGGACTTTCTTTCCATCACCTTTCAGCTCAGCTTCCCTAGGTTCCATTCCTTCAAACACCGGGGCTCTTAGGATAGGAAAGGCTTTCCTAGAGGCATTCCATGATAAAGATTCCAAGTCTTCAGCATTCAAGACCTTGGGAGAGAGGCACTCCTCAGAAAGGAAACTTAACGTTGACAACACTGTCCAGAAAGACCTGGGTGACTGACAGCCCCACGAGTTATAAGAAGAGCAGTTCCCAAAAGCAAAAAAACACACACACAAAAAACAAAAAAAAAAACCCCAAAATGCTACACAGGCAAAAAGATACAAACTAGTGCCTTGGATTAAGCCATTCATGTGATTGTGTCTTACTTCCCCAATTTGATTGTAAATCTATTTATAGAAGGATGTACACAGTGTTAAGTGTGGTTATCTCTGATATTGTGGGTCATTTATTTTTTAAACTCACACTGTATCTTCTAAACTTTCTAAAAATAGGGGCGCCTGGGTAGTTCAGTCAGTTGGGCATCAGTTCAGCTCAGTCATGGTTTCACTGTTTGTGGGTTGGAGCCCCGCATCAGACTCTGTGCTGACAGCTCAGAGCCTGGAGCCTGCTTCAGATTCTGTGTCTCCCTCTCTCTCTGCCCCTCCCCTGCTCACACTCTGTCTCTCTCTCTCTCTCTCTCAAAAATAAAAATAAAACCTTTAAAAATTTTTAACTTTCTAAACATAATAAAAATTATTAAATTGTATAATAACACAATACATTTTAAGTTTATTTTTGAGAGAAGAGACAGAGCTTGAGTGGGGGAGGTACAGAGAGAGAAAGGGAGACACAGAATGTGAAACAGGCTCCAGGCTCCAAGCTGTCAGCACAGAGCCGGAGCTTGGGCTCAAACTCATGAACCACAAGATCATGACCTGAGCTGAAGTTGGACGCTTAACTAACTGAGCCATTCAAGTGCCCCAATAACACAATACATTTAAAGAAGTTATTGCATGCTAAACAAATCCTGCTTACAAGCAAAAATATATATAGAATATCTATGAATAAATCTGGTAAGAAAATTACAGTCACGCCCCACCCAAATCTACAACATTTTACTGAACAACAGAAGAGAGGACTGGATGAAAAAAAATATACCATGATATTCCAATTAAATATTCATTCTCCACAAAATAATTGTATAAATGTATTACAGTTCTGATGAAAATTCTAATAGGTGTGAAAAATGCTCTATATTTCTTTTTTTTAACTTTATTTATTTTGAGAAAGAACGTGTACAAATGGGGGAAGGGCAGAGGGAGGGAGAGAGAGAGAATCCTAAGCAGGGTCCACACTCACCACTAAGCCCATTGCAGAGCTCGATCCCACAACCATGAGATCGTGACTTGAGCCAAAATTGAGTCAGACACATAACCGACTGAGCCACCCACGTGCCCCAAGAATTTTGATTAAAATAAAGATCGCATTACTAATCTAAGGATAAAGAATGGATTGTTAAAAATGGTATTGGGAAATTTGGTTAATCATTTGGGGAAAAAAAAAAAAAGACTACTACCTCACACCGTATACCCAAATGAATTCTGATAAACATTTAAGTGGAGGAAAAAAATAAAAAGAAGCATTATAAGAAGTAGAAGAGAGGAGACTGTATCTGAACCTGAACAAGGTGAGAAAGGCCTCTGAGCCCACACACAAAGGCAGAATACATAAAAAAGAAACAGATTTGACTTTGAAGATAAAAATCTTTGGGGCCCCTGGGTGGCTCAGTCAGTAAAGCAACCTACTCTTGATTTAGGCTCAGGTCATGATCTCACGGTTCATGGGTTCGAGCCCCATGTCAGGCTCTGTGCTGACACTGGGAGCTTGCGTGAGATTCTTTCTCTCTTCCCCTTTCTCTGTTCCTCCCTAACTTGTGCCCTCTCTCCCTCCCTCTCAAAATAAACAAAAAAAATATTTTAAGGGATGCCTGGGTGGCTCAGTCAGTTGAGTGTCTGACTTCGGCTCAAGTCATGATCTCACAGTTTGTGGGTTCAAGCCCCACGTTGGGCTGTGTGCTGACAGCTCGGGGCCTGGACCCTGTGTCAGATTCTGTGTCTCCCTCTCTCTCTCTCTCTGCCCCTCCCCTGCTCACATTCTGTCTCTTTCTCTCTCTTTCTCTTTCAAAAATAAATAAACATTAAAAATAATTAATTAGGGGCGCCTGGGTGGCTCAGTCGGTTGAGTGGCCGACTTCGGCTCAGGTCATGATTTTGCGGTCTGTGAGTTCGAGCCCCGCGTCGGGCTCTGTGCTGACAGGCAGAGCCTGGAGCCTGTTTCGGATTCTGTGTCTCCCTCTCTCTGCCCCTCCCCCGTTCATGCTCTGTCTCTCTCTGTCTCAAAAATAAATAAACGTTAAAAAAATTTTTTTAATTAAATAAATAAATAAATAAAAATTTAAAAAACCAACCTCTGTTAATAACAAAAATCCTGTAAATAAAACATAAATGCCAATGACAAGATGAGACAAACATCTCTGCATAACCTTTGGTTCAGTTATTCTATTTGTAGGAATGTATCCTAAGAAAATAATCATGAATATATACAAAACTGTATGCATGGCAATTACGAGTTTACCCTTGGTTATAACAATAACAACAAAGGAAATAATTAAAAGTCTAATTGATTAGATTATTGTAGGTAGATCCATGTAATTAAACATTATGCAGCCATTAAAAGTGATACTATATCTATGGGGTGCCTGGGTGGTTCAGTTGGTTAAGCATCTGGCTTCAGCTCAGGTCATGATCTTGCAGTTCATGAGTTTGAGCCCCACCTTGGGCTCTGTGCTGACAGCTCAGAGCCTGGAGCCTGCTTTGGATTCTGTGTCTCCCTCTCTCTGCCCCTCTCCTGCTCATGCTTTGTCTCTCTCTCTAAAATAAATAAGCATTAAAAAAAATTTCTTTAAATATTCCTTATGATGTAAATGTAAAAATCCTTAATAAAATACCAACAAACCAAATCTAGCAACACATATAAGGACTATACACCATGATCAAGTGGGATTTATCCCAGGAATTCAAAGTTGGTCCAACATGTGACAACCAACCAATGTAGTACACCATATTGATAAAATAAAGGACAAAACCACAGGATTGTGCACGAATAGGTGCAGAAAAAGCACTTGATAAAATCCAATACACTTTCATAATAAAAATACTTAACAAACTAGGAATAAAAAGGAAACTCCTCAACTTGACAAAGGCCAAACTACAAAGAGCACACTTAATGGTGTAAACCTAAAAACAAAACAAAACAACAAACAAAAAAAAAAATTGTGCAAACCTGAAATACTTCCTCTAAGATCAGAAACAAGATAAAGATGTCTCTGCTCTCACCACTTCTGGTCAACATTATAGCAGCAGAGTCTTTAGCCAGGGAAATTAGGCAATAAAAAGAAAGGCACCAGATCAGTAAGAAAATTATAACTATATCTATTATCTCATGATCATATATGCAGAAAAATCTCAAAAAAAATCTACAACAAAACAGAGCTAATAAACCTGTTCGGCAAAGTTGTAGGATTCAAGATCATTATACATAAGTCGTTTTCATTTCTATATACTTGCAGTGAACAATCCAAAATATTAAGAAAACAATTCTATTTATAATAGCCCCAAAAGGAATAAAATACTTAGAAATGTATTTAATAAGATATACGCAATAGTTGTACACTAAAAACTATGAAATATTGAAAAAAATTAAAGAAGTCTTAAATGGACAGACATCTCATGTGCATGTATTATAAGATGGCAATACTCCTCAAATTGATCTACAGATTCAACACAATCCCTATCAAAATCCCAGCTGCTCTTTTTGCAGAAATTGATAAGCTAACTCTTTAACTCGTATGGAAATGCAAGGGACTCGGAATAATCAAAACAATCTTGAAAAGAACCAAGTTGGAAGACTCATACTTCCAAATTTTCAAACTTACTACAAACTATAGCAATCAACACTGTGTGGTATTGACACAAGGAGAGACATAAGCAGGTCAATAACACAGAACCGAGAGTCCATAAAGGAACCGATGCATTTATGGAAGTTGATTTTTGACAAGAACGCTGAGACCATTCAATTTGTCTTTTCAACAAATGATGCTGGGGCAACTGGATATCCATATACAGAAGAATGAAAGTAGATTCCTATCTCATACCACATACAAAAATTACCTCTAAAATGTAACAGGTAAAAATATAAAAATCTTAGAAGAAAACATTAAGTGTAAAACTTCATGACCCTGGATTGGCAATGTTTTCTCAGATATTAAACACAAGCAACAAACCAAAAAGTCTATAAATTAGACTTGATAAAAAAAAAAAATCTTTTGTGCTTCAGAGGGCAGTGAAAATATAACCCACATAGTGGAAGAAAATGTTTGCAAATCATATATCTGATAAGGATCTATTATCCAGAATATATAAAGAACTCTTACAACTCAATAATAAAAGGACAAATAACTAAAAATGGGCAAAGGATTCAGACAGACATTTCTCCAAAGAGAATATAAAATATACAAATGGTGGGGCACCCGGGTGGCTCAGTCAGTTAAGAGTCTGACTTCGTTTCAGGTCATGATCTTGTAGTTCATGGGTTCAAGCCCCATATCGGGCTCTGCGCTGACAGCTCTCTCTCAAAAATAAATAAACATTAAAAAATTTTTATAAAAAACCACACACTTGGGGCACCTGGGTGGCTCAGTCGGTTGAGCATCCGACTTCGGCTCAGGTCATGATCTCATGGTTCATGAGTTCGAGCCCTGTGTCGGACTCTGCTGACAGCTCAGAGCCTGGAGCCTACTTCAGATTCTGTGTCTCCCTCTCTCTCTGCACCCACCCCACTCATGCTCTCTCTCTCTCAAAAATAAATAAATGTTAAAATAAATAAATAAATAAATAAATAAATAAACAAACGTTAAAAAATTTTTTTAAATGGGGGTGCCTAGGTGGCTCAGTCAGTTAACAACCCAAATCTTAATTTTGGTTCACATCATGATCTCACAGTCTATGGGATCGAGCCCTCGGTCAGGCTCTGCTCTGACAGTGTGCAACCCTCCTGGGATTCTCTCTCCCCCTCTCTCACTGTCCCTCCCTCACTTATGCACATGCATGCTCTCTGCCTCTCAAAATAAATAAGCCTTTTGAAAAATGACTGTTCTTGGCACTCCTGTTGAAGATCAGTAGGCTATATATGCATGAACTTAACGTCTCAGGTCTCTGTTCTATTCTATTGGTTTATACATCTGTCTTTATGTCAGTACCATGCTGTTTTGATTACTGTAGCTTTCTTATATATATATATTTAATTTTTTTAATGTTTATTTACTTTTGGGGGGGGAGGGGCAGAAAGAGGGAGACACAGAATCCAAAACAGGCTCCAGGCTCTGAGCTGTCAGCACAGAGCCCAACATGGGGCTCAAACTCATGAACCACAGGATCATGACCTGAGCCAAAGTCGGACATCTAACTGATTGAGCCACCCAGGGTCCCTGTTTTTGTATATTTTTAAACCAGGAAGTGTGATGTCCCCAGCTTTGTTCTTCTTTCTCTGGATTGATTTGGCTATTCGTGTTTTCTTTGTGGTTCCATATGAATTTTAGAATTGTTTTTTCTATTTCTACAACAAATACCATTGGGATTCTAATAGGGTTTGAAATGAATCTGTAATGGGGAAAGGACAGTTTCTTCAGTAAATGGTGTTGAGAAAACTAGATAGACACATGCAAAAGAATGAAACTGAACCCTTGTACCATAGATAAAATCAACTCAAAATGGGTTAAAGAATTAAACATAAGACCTGAAACTCTAACACGCCTAGAAAAAACAAGGCAAAAAAACCTTCATGACATTGGTCTTGGTAATGATTTCATCAATATGACACTAAAGCCACAAGCAACAAACACAAAAATAATCACAACCACATCAAACTAAAAAGGCTTCTGCACAGCAAAGGGAAATAATCAACAAAGTAAAAAGGCAACCTATAGAATGGGAGAGAATATTTGCAAACCATAAATCTGATAAGGGGTTAATCTCCAAAATAGACAAGGAACTCCTACAACTCAATAGTGAAGAACAAAAACAGAAAACCTAATAACTGATTAAAAGATGGGCTAAGGACTTGAATAGACGTGTCTTCAAAGACACACAAATAGCCAACAGATATGTAAGAAAATGATCAACATCACTAATCATCAGGGAAACGTAAATCCTAATCTCAATGAGATATCTCACTTCACACCTGCTGTGATGGCTATTATAAAAAACATAAAAGGCAAGTGTTGGTGAGGATGTGGAAAAGTTGGAACTCTTGTACATTACTGGTGAGAACACAAAAATGGTTCTGCCGGTATGCAATAGTATATGGAGGTTCCTCAAAAATGAAAACTAGAACTACCATATGATCCAACAATTCCACGTCTGGGGATTTATCCAAAAGAACTGAAATCAGACTCTTTAAGACATATTAGTACTCTCGTGTTCATTGTGGCACTATTCACAATAGCGAAGATGTGGAAACAACCTGAATGTCCATTGGCAGATGAATGGATGAAGAAGATGTGAGATGCACACACACACACACACACACACACACACACACACACACACACTGGAATCTTATTTAGCTTTCAAAAGAAGGAAATTCTGCAATATTTAACAAGCTGGATGAAACGTGAGGACATTCTGCTAAGTGAAATAAAGGAGTCACAGAAAGACAAAAACTGCATGATTCTCCTTACCTGAGGTATCTAGAAGAGTCAAATTTATAGAATCGAAGAGTGGAATGGTGGTTGCCAGGGGCCGGGGGAAAGGGGAAATGGGAAGTTACCAATCAATGAGCATAAAGTCTTAGCCAAGCAAGATGAACAAACTCTGGACGTCTGCTATACAATACTGTACCTATAGGCAACAACAATACTGTATACACTTAAAAATTTGCTAAGAGGTTAGATCTCATGTTAAATACTCTTATCACAATAAAATAAAATTCAAAAAATAAAATAAATTACAAAAAAGGGTTATCTCCGGTTCGTAGTATTAACTTCCATTATGCTTTAAAGATTTTTCTTTTTTTTTTTTTTTTTTTAATTTTTTTTTTTCAACGTCTACCTATTCTTGGGACAGAGAGAGACAGAGCATGAACGGGGGAGGGGCAGAGAGAGAGGGAAACACAGAATTGGAAACAGGCTCCAGGCTCCGAGCCATCAGCCCAGAGCCCGACGCGGGGCTCGAACTCCCGGACCACGAGATCGTGACCTGGCTGAAGTCGGACGCTCAACCAACTGCGCCACCCAGGCGCCCCTTTAAGGATTTTTCTACACTGGTTGCAATGAACACATAACAGGTTTACAATTTAAAAAATACTATTTAGGGGCGGGCGCCTGGGTGGCTCAGTCAGTTAAGCATCCAACTTTGGCTCAGGTCACGATCTCACATTTCGTGGATTCGAGTTCCACATTGGGCTTTCCCTGTCAGCACAGAGCCCCCTTCAGATCCTCTGTTCACCACCACCCCCCACTGCTCTCTCAAAAATAAATAAACAAAAAATTAAAAATAAATAAGTAATATTATTTAGGCATAAGAACTATTATCTATCACAAGAGCATTAGACTCTATTTGTGACTGATGGCTTATATTGCAGAAACTAAGCTCATTTGACGCAAAGAAGATTTGTGTGTGTGTGTGACCCAAAGACTTCTTTTTTGAGAGAGAAAAAGAGAGAGAGACCTCACGTGAGCAGGGGAGGGGGGCAGAAGGAGAGAGAATCCCAAAGCAGGCTCCATGCTCTGCGTGAAGCCCAATGCAGGGCTCGATCCCACGACCCTGGGCTGAAATCAAGAGTTGGACGCTCAACCGACTGGGCCACCCAGGTGTTCTAAGACTTCCTTAATTGTAGAAATAATTAAACCCCGGATGAAACATCCTTTGCAAGGACTGAAATCTCTACTCCTGGACTGTCTAGGAAAGAACAGGGTCAGACGATGGGTTACAATGGCACACTGAGGAGTTCATTTGCACAGAGGCTGGGCAGTGTCAGGGTGGTCTAGCTCCAAGAGCTGGATGGAGGAGTCCGGACCAATGCTGAAGGAAACCTCTGTGCAGGCTGAGCTCCTAAGTGCCTCCGTGGGAAACCCGCCAGCTCTCTACAGAACAGAATTTCCTAAACCTTAGCCAAAAATTGAAGCCTAAAAATGCGCTGTTTTGCTCTTGCAAAATAAATTTATCAACTCTAAAAATAACTAGGACAAAGCCAAAAGATGAAAGCCACTCTGAATGGGTTTCAAACAGATGTGTGACAAATTTTTGCAAAGACTGTCAGGAGTCAGACCCTCAGGACTCTTGCATTAGCCGGGAGGTACCCAAGAGAATCTGTTATTATTATTTTTTAATGCTTATTTATTTCTGAGAAAGAGAGAGAGCATGAGTGAGGGAGGGGCAGAGAGAGAGAGGGACAGAGGATCCAAAGCGGGCTCTGTGCTGACAGCAGCAAACCCAACGCTGGGGCTCGGATTCATGAACCATGAGCTCACGACCCGAGCCAAAGCCAGAGGCTCAACCGACTGAGCCACCCAGGTGCCCCAAGAGAATCTGTTATGATGCAGGGTGAAAGGACATGCTCCCAGGGCAAAGGTGGTGAAGATCTTCATGGGTCTCTAAGCTTCATCAGCAGCAGCAGGTCAGTGCTTATTACTGGAAAATGAGTATAAATAGCCAGTGTTTATCTGATGAGTCGGTAGATCGTAATGAACATGCTAGTCTACTAAATACAATCTGAAACGTGACATCTGCATGTAGTATAGAAATATATTGCACTTCTTTGTAAATATCTATAAAGCCTGACCATAAACACTCATTCTGACTAAGAGGAGCTTGACTTCTATGTTAACCTAACCATCTCTTTAGAGGACTTTTTAATTTCGTTCTAAAACATAGCATTTCACTGTGAGAAATTACACAGAGAGAAGTAATTACGGAGGGAGACACACTGCCCTGGGAAAGTGGTGGTTAGTGAAGTTGGCCTTCTTATGAGCCGCGAGGCAAGGTTCATCACATCCTTCCCAAGAGAACATAAAGGGGAGGCCCTTTCCGTAAACACACAGTTGGGAACGAGAAGTTTGTTGGCTTACAAGTTACCATATGCTATGTTTTCTTTTTTTCATAGTTGTATGTTTTTTTGTTTATGTTTATTTACTGATTCCTTTTGAGAGAGAGAGAGAGGGCAAGAAGGAGAGGGGCAGAGAGAGAGAGGGAGAGAGAATCCCAAGCAGGCCCCACACTGTCAGCCTGGAGCCCCACGCAGGGCTCAAACTCCCGAACTGAGAGATGACGACCTAAGCCGAAGTTGGACACTTAACCGACTGGGCCACCAGGTGCCCCTGATACATGTTTGTTTGTTTGTTTGTTTGTTTTTTAAGAAAAGCCCTGCTGTAGGGGTGCCTATAGTCAGTCGGTTATGCTTTGACTCTCGGTTTCGGCTCAGGTCATGATCTCACGGTTTCATGAGTTCCAGCCCTGAGCCTGCTTGGGATTCTCTCTCTCCTTCCCTCTCTCTCCACCCCTCCCCCGCTCATACTGGCTCTCTCTCTCTCAAAATGAACAAACTTAAATTAAAAAATAAATTAAAGAAAATCCTTTAAAAACAAAACAAAACAAACAAACAAAAAAACAACACTGCTGTAGCACCGGGTTGACTCACATGCCTGAATCCTGAGACATCACATAGCCACGAGGTGAGTCTGGCTCCAGAGATGGACCTCCCCCCACACCCCCCATGGTCTTCCCTCCTCAGCACTGACCACCTTCTGCTTCTAGCGATACACCTGCCACCCACACTGCACTTCCCTCCTGAGCTGTGTGAAAATGCTGAGTGAGGCTATGCATATGTTTGAATTTGTTAATTAGCCAGGAATAGGGAAGCAGCGACTCTTTTGGTTTCCAAGCAGATGTTAAACTAATTTTGGGAAAGAACAAGGGCCCCAGAGAGTCTGACGAATGACTCAGCTTCAGTCCCTCACAAGTTCCGTGGCACCTGGGGACATGCCTCTCCGCGGACTCTCCTGCCATCAGGATTCCGAATCTGCAAGAGCCCTCCCAGACCTCCGGCTGCTCTTCCCCCAGTCGTCTCGCTACCACGCTCCCTCCCAGCCTGGTCTGCTCCCCAGTCTCAGGTTCCCTTCCTCCCCTGCCAGACTCACATCGCCCCCACCCCCACCCATTCTGAGCCCCAAGATCCTTCCACCATGCTCCTCACCAGTCCCTGGATGCCTTTACTGCGGCCCTGCTCAGCCAGCCACCAGTCAGGGACTGCTATGTTCCCAGCCTGGGTCTCCCAAGGGAACTATAAAGACAGAACTCGCCTGAGGCCACGTGGCCCTTGGTATCTCCGAGCCACTGATGTGTTTCACTCTAACTGGCTTCTCGCGGAGCCTTGCAAAAAAGCATTTATTTTAAGAACATCTCGGTCAAGTTTAATTCAGAAAGGGAGGGTCATTAGCTTGACTGTGAGCACAGGTCAGGCACTATTCTCCAAGTCAGCCGTATCATTAACAAAGCTGATCTCTGATCTCCATCAGTCTGATTCCTGAACTATATTTGTGATGGCAGGGGTGGGGAAGAATGATGCCGACAATTCTTTTCCACACCCCCAGCGACACCCTTTGACCTCTGGTCCCACCTTCCTCTGTGTGCAGGAAGGGAAAACTAGATAGCCTTCCCTAAATCCACAGAAAGTGGAAGGAAGAAATGAATAGTTAGAAGCAGCAGTTAATGAAACGAAAACATTTTTTAGAATGGTCTTGAAGATTAAAAAAAACTAAAATTAAAAACAAGAAAGAGGACATAATTACATACGTGGCTTTGTAAAACCAGGCGAAACAGATAATTTTCCAGGAAAACACAGATTACCGAAATTAACTCAAGAAGAAACAAACAGTCCCATAGAAAAAGGGCAAAGGGTAAGAAAAGGCAATTCACAAAAGGAAAAATACTGTAAACATGAAAAGATGCTTAGCCTACCTAGCATCCAACAAACACAAACTAAAGCAATAACATATTTTTAAAAGTCCATTGCATGGATGAATACATTTGCAAGGGATAAGAGCGTTAGCAAAAATGTAGGAAATACACACTTGCACACAGTTGTGTGTGTGGCTCCTTGGATGCAGCTGGGAGTAGAGATTGTAAAGAGGGACTTCTCATATTTTACTCTATTTCTATATTTGAATTTTCATAAAAATATGTTTTTTTGTATTATATCTGAAATTTTATTTTTTTAATTAATTTATTTTTTTAATGTTTGTTTATTTTTGAGAGAGAGAGGGAGAGCGAGCGAGTGGGGGAGGTGCAGTGAGAGACCGGGACAGAGGATCCAAAGCGGGCTCTGTGCTGACAGAAAATGGTAATTTGAAATAAGGCCATAGGTTGTAAAATACTTTATGGATCTGAAACATAGTAAGTAAGAAAAGGAGAAAGAGAAAAATAAGCAGCAAAGTGCAGACTGGATATGATATAGAAAACCACACGGGGCGCCTGGATGGCTCAGTCGGTTGAGCCTCCGACTTCGGCTCAGGTCATGATCTCCCAGTTCGTGAGTTCGAGCCCCACGTCGGGCTCTGTGCTGACAGCTCAGAGCCTGGAGCCTGCTTTGGATTCTGTGTCTCCCTCTCTCTCTGACCCTCCCCAACTCACTCTCTGTGTCTCTCAAAAAATGAATAAACGTTAAAAAGAAAAAAAAAAGACGAAAACCACACATGCGAAAATATTAGCTCCCTCAGGGCAAAAACTCTGTTCCATTCACTGCATATCCCTCTGACACAGCATGCCCAGCACAGAACACTTAGTAAATGCTTGTTGAGTGAATAAAAGAAAAATGGGACTAAAGAATATCAAAATGTACTCTGGGGATTTCAAGCTTAAAAGAAAGAAATGAAACAATTTTGTTCACATATATTTCAACAATTTGAAATGTAAAATTATTTTGGGGGCACCTGGGTGGCTCAGTCGGTTGAGCATCCGACTTCGGTTCAGGTCATGATCTCGCGGTTCATGAGTTCGAGCCCCACATCGGGCTCTGTGCTGACAGCTCAGAGCCTGGAGCCTGCTTTGGATTCGGTGTCCCCCACTCTGTCTCTGCCCCACCCCTGCTTGTGCTCTGTCTCTGTCTGTCTTTCAAAAATGAATAAACATAAAAAAATTTTTAAAATTATTTTTGCTGAAATCCTGTTATACTCAATATAACCATTAAGTTGGGATTTATGCTTGTACTGGTCATTTTCCTGCAGCTGACCTTCAATTAAAAGAATATGGGGGTGTCTGGGTGGCCCAGTCAATTAACCTTCTGACTCTTGATTTCCGTTCAGATCATGATCTCAAGGTTTGTGAATTCGAGCCCTGAGTTGGGCTCTGTGCTGACAGCATGGAGCCTGCTTGGATTCTCTCACTCTCTGCCTCTTTCCCACACGTATGCATATTCCCTCTCTCTCTCTCTCTCAAAAATAAATAAACTTTAAAAAAAGTAAGGTTAAAAAAAAAGAATGTGCTTCATCTTGATTAGTCTGGTTACTGTATTTTCACGATGTTTTCGTAATATTCATGAGCTGGTATTTATATTTGTTAAAATTCACAGTTTTCACCTTTTTCTATTTTGTAGCATTATGTAAGTTCAGGAAAGTTAATAAAGCAAAGTGGCTCACTGAAATGTAAAAGTTGGGTTGAGAGTGATATAAATAGAACTCTTAACAATGATAAGGATCACGATCGAATGAACTCAAATGCAAGATAGAGAGATCTCTGCCCTCTGTGTCAAGTGGTATGCCATATAGGCTGTTAAAAAGGGGAAGCGCAGGGGCACCTGAGTGGCTCAGTCGGCTGGGCATCTATCTGCCTCTTGGTTTAGGCTCAGGTCATGACCTCATGGTTCCCACCTTGGGCTCTGTGTTGACAGTGCAAAGCCTGCTTGGGATTCTCTGTCTCCCTCTCTCCCTGCCTCTCCTGCTCTCTCTCGCTCTCTCTCTCTCAAAATAAATAAATAACCATTTTTAAAAAGGGAAGTGCAAATAAGAGGTATAACGGCAAAGACTGAAAAATTGGAATTTATTGGGCCATTCATCCATTTGCTCCTGAGGCTAGAGCACTTTATTGTTTTCGGGAAGCTGCTGGAACGGTAGCAGTAAACCATGTTGTGCCTTCCATGTCGCCATCGAAGTGCAATGGCCTCTTTGGTAAACCAACCAAGTTCTTCCTCAAGGGCAGAATAATGTATCTCAGTGCCAAACTGAATCATTCATCACCAAAGGAAAAGACTGAAACTACCAAGGCATCATTTAAAGTTGCACTCCTCAGACATAAAACACACGCAGACACACACTAAGGAAATGTTGTTGTTGTTGTTGTTGTTGTTTTAAGAACAGCCCCAAGGTTAATGATACATGTTTTGGTCAGAAAGAAAACAGAACAAGATATTAGCAAAACTCCTCTATCAAATAACACACTGGACACCAAGGAATACCAATGGCAGGCCATACGGAAGAGGAATTGTGAGCTTGAGTGAGATCATTGTGAGCTGGAGTGAGATCTGAGGCAGATAATTTCAGTTTACCATTGACTGAAACCTCTGAGCAGGGTATGAATCAGTACCTTTCATGTCTGAGGCTCATATTCGAGGGCTAAGGTCCTCGGTGGAGAAGGACCCAGGGACCTGCGCTGATGGAGGACCTGGTAGGAGTCCAGCCAGGAAGAAAAGGAGCTGTTACACACAGTGTAACTGAACACCAGTCTACACCACTGCTCTTTTTCTTGCAGGAGGGCTGCTGATCTGAATAATCTGATCTTCATTTAGTACTGAAAAAAGGGATAAACATTTTGAATCAAACTACAGCCATGGCCAATCTGTCTTTTTTTTTTTTTTCAACGTTTATTTATTTTTGGGATAGAGAGAGACAGAGCATGAGCGGGGGAGGGGCAGAGAGAGAGGGAGACACAGAATCGGAAACAGGCTCCAGGCTCGGAGCCGTCAGCCCAGAGCCCGACGCGGGGCTCGAACTCACGGACCGCGAGATCGTGACCTAGCTGAAGTCGGACGCCCAACTGACTGCGCCACCCAGGCGCCCCCAATCTGTCTTTTCAATGTGAGGTGGGACGCTGAGTACCAGGGTTTGTTTTCTACTCGAATATACAGGCTGTTAAGGGGAAAGGCACTCACATGGGCATTAGAAATGAGGAACAATATAAAACTGTTTCTTCATGGCATCGAGAGTGCCGGTAAAGACCATTTCTGTAATCTCAAATGACTGGCTGACATCGTACATGTCAGAAATCAATATTTAGAGCAGCCTGAATCTTCGCCGAAATGTCACGATTTCTTTTGAACGCTCAGATGTTAGGGTAACTTGATAGGATCAAACTGCAATGCAAGTACCTAAGTCGCCATGAGTTTGACCTCCCCAGCAGTTGGCAGTTTTCATTACAAATTAAATAAATTTGGGGCACCTGGGTGGCTCAGTTGATTGAGCGTCTGACTTTAGCTCAGGCCATGATCTCACAGTTTGTGGGTTCCGGCCCCGCGTCGGGCTCTGTGCCGACAGCTCAGAGCCTGGAGCCTGCTTCGGATTCTAGGTCTCCCTCTCTCTCTGCCCCTCCCCCACTTGCTTTCCCTGTCTCTCTCAAAAATACATAAACATTAAAATAATTTTTTAAACAAATTAAATGAAATTTTCATATGTCGTTGTGTATTTGAAAATGACACTGAAATGTTGCAAAGCAATATAAACAAGCATTTTTGTGATGGCTGAACCCTCTCCTGCATGAGAGATAGGAGATAAAGCTGGAAAGCGAGACAGGGATCAGACCTCAAACAGCTTTGCCTGCACTGCTGAGGTGTTTGAACTTGGTAACCCTTAGTCTGTGAGGACAATTTAAGCAGAGACGCAAAACGATCAGAATCCCATTTTAGAATGACTGCTCTGACGGCAGTGTGGAGGACAAATACAAGGGAGTAGAGCCGGAAGCGAGGAACCTGTTAACAGGCAATTTTAACGGTTCAGACGAGAAATAATAAATCTAAGAGAGTGACAACAAAATTCAAAAGAGGCTGAATCAAAAGATACCTAAATGGAAATAACAGGACTTGATCATCAGTCGGATTAGGATTCGGATTCAGGGGAGGAAGAGGGAGTTTCCTGGTTTGGGCACAACTTGCTGAGATTTACCATGTGTACTACTTCTCTATCACTGCGTAACAAATTACCCACAGTTTAGCAGCTTAGAACAACCAATGTTTATTACCTCACAGTTTTTGTAGGTTAGGAATCTAGGAAGGGTTCAGCTGGGTTGTTCTAGTTCAAGGCCTCTCATGAGGTTGCAATCAAAATGTCAGCTGGGGCCACATCACCCGAAGGCTTGACTGGAGCTGGAGTTCCAAAGAGTTCACTCACATGCTTAGCAAGTAAGTGCTGGTTGTTGGCAGGAGAGGTCAGTTCCTTTCCAAGTGAACCCCCCTATAGGGCTGCTTAAACATCCTTCTCATGGCACTTGGGATCCCCCAGACCAAGTGATCCAAGAAACAGAGAGCAAGGAGGAAGCCACAATATCCCTAATAACCCTGAAGTCTCAGACCACCATTTCTGCCTTATTTCATTCATGAGAAGAAGGTCACTAAGCCTAGCCCACATTCAAGGACAGGGGAAGTAAGCTCTGCCTCTTGAAAGGAAAGGTATAAAGAATGAGTGGATATATTTTAAAATCATCACATCTCATAAGTGGACAATGAGTTCAATTCATGCTGAATTGGAAATGCTTAAGACATTCAGTGGAAGTGTCCAGCAAGGGGATGAACATACCCCTACAGAGTCATTGTTCAATTTAGCAAGAATAAAATATAGTGGCACCTTGGCGGCTCAGTCGGTTGAGTATCTGACTCTTGATTTTGGTTCAGATCATGATCCCAGGGTTGTGGGGTCTTCTGTGTTGGGCTCCATGCTGAGCATGGAGTCTGTTTAAGATTCTCTCCCCACACCCCTCTCTCTCTCTCAAAAATAAAACTAACTTTAAAAAATTTTTTAAAGAATAAAGTTTATAGAGTGACAGAGTTAGAGGGTCACAGAATTAAGGAGAAAATGAAATATAAAGGAAGCAGGGTCAGCCTAAGTTCACCATGAAAGGAAGTCAACAGTTAGAGATCAGAGTAGGGGATTTTCGTGGGCAAAGGTGACAAAGGTCTTGGTAGAATCCCTTGTCCATTGACTTGGGCCAGAGGAAGGACCTCTTTACTTGAGAGAGAAAGAAAAGAGGAGAGAATGGGTGCTATCCAATGTGCTCCTGTCTCCAGGGAAAATAGATAAGCAACACACCATATGTTAGAAATATAGATGTGACCCCTTGAGGAACATATCTCAAATCAGTTTGTTATCCCAGCCTCCCTACCTTCTCGTGTTGTAGGAAGATCCCTGCTATGTCTCCCTGGCCTGTTGTAGGCTTGTCATTCTGACTTACCTGCTTTCCTCTTCCCGAACCTCTCATAAACCCTACTCCTCCCTGGGGATGGCATCTGATTGGGCTGCTTCTCAGATAAGTATGACTTCAGCTTGTCCTCAGAATCTCCCCTTTGAGAAGTACCCATCAGTAGCCCTGACGGACTTGGTATCTTGGAGCCCTGCCCTGCTGCCAGTCTGCGGCCTAGAAGGATCCCTGCCTGGATCCCTAGTGGTATGGATGAGATGTTAAAATGTCTTTGAATCGTAGTCGGTCATATTCCTCAGTGTGGAACAGGTGAAACTGTGCTAGCGCTCGTGTTTCCAAACTGGAACTCCACTTTAGCGTCTAGATTCTTTGACGTAGTGCCTTCCAGCTCTACTAAAATTTGTTTTAAGATGATGTTAAACACAAATGTAGTTCCTTTTCTGCTTTTAATGACCTCAGCAAAATTTGACCAACAGTAGACGAACATTGAACCATGACAATTCATGGAAAGGAATGCGCGGATACCAGCAAGTCCCCATTTTAGCCATTACCATGGTGACAACGTGGTATTAGACACGGATGGTAATAGACACGTGGTAAGAGACAACGGATGGCTATTTAAAGGGGCCGTTCTTCGAAACGCCTTATTAGGCCCACAATATTAAAACTAATGAAATCATGGAGAAATTTCTTATTTTTGCAGTTTTAACGAAGAAGGTGTTAAGCTAGTAATACTTTAGCTACTATTTTTAAAGCAACGACTATAGGTCAAACACTTCTCTAGGATTTGTTGCTTCAGTTGTCACATTTGATTCTCAAAAAGCCACGGGAGGCCAGGTATTATTTTTTCTCCTCAGGGCAGCTGAGGAAACTAGGGATAGGAGAGGTCAGGTAATTTGCTCCAGCTCACACAACTGCCATGTAGAAAACCTGATATTTGCGTGGGATCTCACCTAAGTCCAGGCCTTTTCCATTATCCCACATCACCCCTCTAATAAATGGTAACAAGTTGTAAGTATGACGACATTGGCCTATTACTGGATATTGCCCGCAAGGTCATTCACTATCATACCACCCTGCTTTATTTTCTCCATAATAACTGATTACAACCTGGAATTTTATTATTTATTGCCTGTCTTCTCACTAGATCATAAACTCATTGAGAGCAGGTTCCATGTCTCTTTCATTTCCCACTGGCCACCAGTACCTAGAATTTTATCTAGCATAGAGCAGGTAATCAGAAAGTGTTTGTTGAATTAAAAAAAATGAATGAAAAAGTTCAAAGCAAGAGAAAGCACTAAAACAAATGCTTATATAAACATTATGTTTTTTTTTTTTTTAAAGAATTTGACAAGTTTAAGGCAGAATTTAAATTATGATTGCTTTAAAGAAATGCCCAACTGCTTATTTGGGAAATGCTGTGCTATATTTTCCCATGCACTATTTCAGTAAAGCAGTCAGCAAACCTGTAAGATCATAATAACAATAACATTTCTATAATTCTGAAATTGTGCTTATAAAGTTCCTCTTTACCAGCTCATGCATACATTAATCTAAAAATTAGTAGTAACTTTTTTTTTTCCTGAAGAATACCCACGGCCAGTTTAACTAAGGGAGGATAAAGCTTCCCATATGAGCTCGAGTTAGTGTCAACATATTCCAGAACAAAAAAAATCCTAATTTCCTCTGCCAATCCTGCAAATTTATTTCCTATATCACTGGGGGGCCAGAGTAAGAGAATGTAGAATGATCAACCAAAAGTCCTTACTTTTATCAGCAAAATCAACCCAAAGCACATAAATAAATGTGTGTCCTAACACTGAATTAGCAGAAGAATCACGTAAAACATCTTATTATGAAGATACTACTAAATTCATCAACATGATTTCTCTCTGAGGTAATTCTATTGAATTAGTATTAAAAAAATTGTAGGCCTAAATTTTTAAAAGTTTGATACTAGTACATGAATAGACAAAGAGATCAACAGAATCGACAAACCATGAATTAGGCCCAACTACATATGATTTTAATTTAATATATATGAATAAATATATTCATATATATTTAATTAACTTAATATATGATAAAGGAATATACATATATTTAATATATGATAAAACTGATATTCCACAGGAAAGGATGAATGTATTCAATAAACAGTATGAGACATTTGGACAGGCATCTGGAAAAAACAGAGTTGGACACCCTACTTTACTCTTTATACCAAAAATGATTCCAGCAATACCAAATATTTTAAAGAAAAAAACTAAAATAATTAGCAGAAGAAAATGCAAGAGAATCTTTAAAGTCATAATATGGAAGATCTTTTAATTTATAATATGAAAACTCAGAAGCTATTAAAAAATCAACTACATACAAGCCAAATACCTAAAACATGACAGAAACACAGTTAAACAAACACCACTGAATGAACTGAGAAAAAACCAGTTGACTCATATCCAGATAAAGAGTAAATTTTCCTATACACAAGGGTACCTTAAAACCCAAGAAGAAAACCACCAATAATCCAAAATAGAAATGTGCAAAAGTAATGAACAGACAGTTCACAGAAAATACAAATGGCTCATCGACACATAAAATTCTCTATCTCACTTTTAATAAAAGAAATGCAAATTAAAACTATAAACATATTTTACCTATCAGCATGGCAAAAATTTGAAACGTTTGTTACACATCACTGTGTTGGTGACTGTGTGAGAAAATTGACACTTTCACTTTTAGTTAATAGGATGTGTATTGATAACATCTATGGAGGGCAATAGAGCAATATTCATGAAATTGACAAATGCATATGTCCTATGACAAGGCAATTCCACTCTAGAAATATATTCTACAGATTTATTCTTTTTGGGGCTGAGACCTGGGGAACAGGGAACAGAGGCAGAAAGGAGATGTCTTTTCACCTATATCTCCTTTTGAACATGTTGAATTTTATATATGGTTCTGTTACTTTTTCACAAAATGAAAATTTCAAGCTGTGTTTTTTTTTTTTTTTTAAAGTCACGTTTACTTTCCCCTTCGGTTAAAGCCAAAATAGAGAAGGAAATTAACCTATGAAGGAAGTAGAGAATGGCCTCCCCCCTGGGTAACAGATACAAAGACTATCTTCCAGAGACAAGAATTCACTGAACAAAATTGAGGAAGGATTACAAGAATTGATACTTCTCTAGATCTTGAGCAAGTTAGAGATTTCTCTGAACTGAGTGAGAAGCAGAAGCAAGGACTATCCTCCTGAGGTCCCTGCTCCCCGCACCTGAGGAAAGATACGGTGGAAATGAGGCATCACAGGAGAGCTCATAAGACAATAGTAGGAGATGAAAAGGACATAAATAGAGGAAAATAGTTAACACCGTCACATTATGAACAAATGTTCCATGAGGAAGAGCAAGAAGTGAAACCAAATGCTAAAAAAGTCAGTGAAATAAAAAAAAAAAAAAGCCAGTGAAATAGAAGACTCATTTGAGGAAATGGAATAGAAGAAAACAAGGATGAAAGTGGTTAGAAAGGTGCTAAATATGGAAGATAAAGATGTGACATCCACATAATTGCTAATTCTGAATTAAATACTTTTCAATCCACAAGCTGAAAAATCAGGAAGAGTGCAATCAAAACAGGACATATCCTAACAAAGTTAAAGGGTGCTTAAGGGCAAAGAAATAACTGCCAACAATGAAGCAGAAGCAACAGATTACCCCTAATCAGGAGGCAAGTTAGACTCTGCGATTTCCTCCAGTCTTCTCCACAACGTTAGATGACAGAAGACAAAGGAGCAACGCCAGCCAGGGGAGTGTTGAATGAAAGAAGGGACTCAAGAATTCTTTCCCAAGTTAGAATGTCACGCATATTTAAAGGAAACCAAAAACGGAACTCAAAGATCATAGCACTCAAGAATCCTTTAGAAAAATGCAGTCATAGTCCAACCAATTAAAAGTTAAATGTGGGGCGCCAGGATGGCTCAGTCGCTTGAGTGTCCAGCTCTTGCTCTCAGCTCAGGTCATGATCCCAGGATCATGGCATTGAGCCTTCCTGCCCAGCATGGAGCCTGTTGGAGACTCTCTCTCTCCCTCTGCCCCTCTCCCCTGCTGGCACTTGCTGCTCTCTCTCTCTAAAATAAATACAATTTTTTTAATTAAAAAAAAAAAAACCTAGACGTAAATAATGTGCTCATTAAGGGAAAGTTCACTGCGTGAAACCACACTGGTCCCATCTAGCGACACATGGTATTCTTGCAAGAAGCTAACTCATCTCTTCTTTCCGCTGATGTCCCCCACAGTCCCCTCTCAACATGGCAGACACAGTGACCATGTACCACCTTCAACAGACCCCTCCAGTGGCTCCCCATCTCATTCAGGGTGAAGTGCAGTCTGTGCACTGGTCTACAAGGCGCCCACACACGCCCTCCTGACCCCTGTGACCATGTCTCCTACCCTGCGCTGGAGTTCCCAGCCTCCTTGCTACCCCCAAACATCAGGAATGCTCTTCCTCAAGGCCTTTGCTCCAGGTGCTTCCCCCACCAGCATGATTTAACTAATTCCCTTTCCTATTCCAGGGCTTCGCTCAGATGTCACCTCTCAGTAGGACCCTTCATGGCCACTCTTTTGAAAATTCTAACCTATCTCTCCTGGCACGCTGGACCTTACTTACACTATTCTGTTTTTATCTCCATGTTCAGCACTTGTTCCCTTCTAACGTGCTATCTCATTTCCTCATTTATCAGGCTCATTGTCTGCGGCCCCCAATTGTACATACGTTCCAGGGGCCAGGAATTTCTGTCTGTTTTTTCACTTGTATATCCAAGCACCTAGAACATGTGGTTGGGGGCATTCAATATCAACAAAATTAGTGGTAGCACTGAACCAGTTGAGCACAGTTATATCTAAATATAACTAAGTCTATCAGCTGTAGCAACTCCTTTCTAGATATGCCTCCTGAGGCAAGGGAAACAAAAGTAAAAATCAACTATTGAAACTACGTCAAAGTAAAATCTTCTGCACACTGAAGGAAACAATCTAAACAAACTAAAAGCCAACCTAAAGAACGGGAAAAGATATTTGCTAATGACGTGTCTGGTAAAGAATTAGTTTCTAAAATATATAAAGAACTTATACAGCTCAACACCCAAAAAATAAATAACCCAAATAAAAAGCGGGCAGAGGACACGAACAGACATTTCTCCAAAGAAGACATACAGATGGCCAACAAACACATAAAAAGATACATCAGGGAAATGTAAATCAAAACTACAATGAGATATCACACCTGTCAGAATGGCTAATATCAACAACACAAGAAACAACAGGTGTTGGCAAGGATGTGGAGAAAGGGGAACCCTTTTGCACTGTTGGTGGGCAAACTGATGCAGCCGCTCTGAAGAACAGTATGGAGGTTCCTCAAAAAGTTAAAAATAGATTTATCCTATAATCCAGCAATTGCACTACCCGGTATTTACCCAAAGAATACAAAAAGACGAATTCAAAGGGATACATGCACCCCAATGTTTATAGCTGCAGCACCTACAAAAGCCAAATTAGGGAACCAGCCCAAGTGTCTAATGGCTAATGAATGGATAAAGAAGTTGTGGGATATATGTGTATGGGCACACACACACACACACACACACACACACACACACACAGAGCTATAAAAAAGACTCAGCTATAAAAAAGAATGAAATCTTGCATTTGCAATGATATGGATGGAGCTAGAGAGTATAATGCTAAGTGAGAAAGTCAGTCAGAATACCATACGATTTCACTCATATGTGAAATTTAATATGGGAATCTCAGAAACAAAACAAATCAGCAAAGGAGGAGGGAGGGAGAGGCAAACCAAGAAACACTCTTAACTATAGAGAACAATGTGATGGATACCAGAGGGGAGGTGGGTGGGGGGATGTGTTAAATAGGTGATGGGGATTAAGGAATGCACCTGTCATGATGAGCACAGGGTGACGTATGGAAGTGCTGAATCACTATATTGTACACCTGAAACTAATATTATACTGCATATTAGCTAACTGGAATTTAAATAAAAACATACATATATATATTATGATTATATATATTATGGTTATTAGACTTAATCATATGCTTATACATATGATTAAGTCTAATAACCTCTATTAACTATGGCTACAAAACTGAATACAATTTTAAGAAGTCTAGAAAGAAAAGGGAACAATGTAAAATAATATGAACTCGACAATAATAACAAGAATTCCCAAAGGGTCACAAATACTGAAGAGTAAGGAGAATGCCAATTATTTTATTATTTTTTTTCAGAAAGGCATATTGAAAAATTGTTCCTCAAGGTGAAAAACTGAGAAGGGTGTTTGAAGCATATCGTTTAAAGGTAAAAAGGTAACAAACAGAAGAATTATAAACATATAAGTATATCTTCCAATTAAGAGAGGGGAGGAAGAGAAAAACTGGATCATGTAGCATGAGATATAAATCAGCTTCTAACTGAAAATGAGTAAGAGTTATTTTGCTTCACTCTCCTCTCCTGTGACCATCAACCCAAGTCATAGGGAAGAAAGGCATCATCTCAGATAAAGCAGGAAAATCACCATGGTCCTAAACCACAAACTATGAACACGTGTGCCCAGTTCTGCCTGGATGGAGCTGAGGGACCATGCTCAGAGTTGAGATGTGCCAACTTAGACATCCTGCAGGATACTGATGACCCTGGAAGGTGGGGTCACCATCTCAAAAGCATCTGTGCCCACTGTTACAGTCACCATATCAGAGCAATGCACCACAGTGGGAGGGGAGAGAATACAGCCCTAGGAAGCTTGGTCCATCCCAACAACCATGGGGAACTGGAGGGAGACTAAGGAAGAAACCATGGCAACCAGCCGCTGTCGCTGTCTGCAGCCCTCTGAACTCAAATCTAATGAAGGAAAGCTCCCTTCCAGGACACAGGCCCACACTGAGGGAGTACGCTCCAGGCCAGGCATGACAAGGATATTAGGGACAAAGGAAAAGAGAAGATCCAGGTAAAAGTAGAGGAGGAAAACATAACCTGTACATCTCACTAAAGCCCAAGGCCATGGACCTGAATACCTGGTGAGAACAAGAGGAGAGAGAACTCAGGAGGCTCAAAGCTGGGAAAGTTATCCTGCCCCACTGCTTCCATCTGGCCTGAGAGCAACAGAAAGGATACATGGTCAATCCCACACTAGGGTATGATAGGAAAAAAAGAAAATATTGAGCAGACCAACACCCCTACAGAGAGTGAAGGCATGTTAGAGAGACAGGCTCATGAAACAGAAGAAAACCAGAACAGCATTTCTGAACAAATAGAAAGACATGAAGTTATATATTGAAAATGTCCACTGTGGAGAGAGCCAAAGCATAAGAGACTGTTAAAAGCTGAGAACAAACTGAGGGTTGATGGGGGGTGGGAGGGAGGGGAGGGTGGGTGATGGGTATTGAGGAGGGCACCTTTTGGGATGAGCATTGGGTGTTGTATGGAAACCAATTTGACAATAAATTTCATATATTAAAAAAAAAAAAAAAAGAAAATGTCCACTGTGTACCCAGAAAAGTCAATGCAGAATGGCCAAGAGAGATTTTTTTTTTTTTTAATTTTAGGAGAGCACAAGTCGGGGGAGGGGCAGAGGGAGACAGAGAAAGAATCTTTTTTTTTTCAATATATGAAGTTTATTGTCAAATTGGTTTCCATACAACACCCAGTGCTCATCCCAAAAGGTGCCCTCCTCAATACCCATCACCCAACCACCCCTCCCTCCCCCCCCATCAACCCTCAGTTTGTTCTCAGTTTTTAAGAGTCTCTTACGCTTTGGCTCTCTTCCACTCTAACCTCTTTTTCTTTTTTTCCTTCCCCTCTCCCATGGGTTTCTGTTAAGTTTCTCAGGATCCACATAAGAGTGAAAACATATGGTATCTGTCTTTTGAGACAGAGAGAGAATCTTAAGCAGGCTCCACACTCAGTGTGGATCCAGACGTGGGCTCAATCCACGACCCTGGGATCATGACCTGAGTCAAAATCAAGAGTCGACGCCCAACCAACTGAGCCACCCAGGCACCCCTAAGGATTTTTTTTTAAGTCCTTTGAGAATCCAGGCAAAATAACCAAGTCACTTACAAGGGGGAAAATTGTCATCAGACTTTGATAGCAGGCAGCAGAGTAACATATTGAAGATACTCATGGAGGAAAACATAAACCAAGGATTTTATAATCAACCAAACAGACTCTCAAGAATAAAGATCATAGATGAACAGTTTTGAACATGGAAGAACTCAGGAAAAACTATATTGAGGAATCTTCTAGACAACAAGTATTAACCAAGCCAACTATCCAGAGAGGTTTCATCATAAGAACTGGCAGTAAGCATTAAATATATATTTACCCAGAAAACTACTGCAAAATGATTAGTAAAGGCAAACAGTTGAATAAGAAATGATTATATATTATGACAATATAGATTCAGTATATCTATCAAAAAGTACTAGATAAAAATCTAAACCCATAGAATGGAAAATACCTTTCCAAACATGGTATAAACTCCAAAGCCACAAGAAACAGTTTATAATTTCACTACGTAAAAATCTTTAAACTTTTATATGGTCAAAAACACCATAAACAAATTCAAAAGACAAGCAACAAACCACACAAAAATACGCACAACAGTCCTAGTATCGCATTGAAGTGTAAAGGGCTCAATAATGAGTTAAAAAATAAGAAAAACAATACAACATAGGAGTGCCTGGGTGGCTCAGTTGGTTAAGCAGCTGACTTCAGCTCAGCTCATGATCTCACGGTTCGTGAGTTCAAGCCCCGCATCCGGCTCTTTGCTGTCAGTGCAGAGCCTGCTTCAGACCCTCTCTCTCCCTCTCTCTCTGCCCCTCCCCCCCCACAATAAAAATTTAACAAAAACACACAAAAAAAACTTTTCAAAAAACACACAATATAAATTATTATAAATCTATGTGAGGGGTGCCTGAGTGACTCAGTTGGTTAAGCGGCGGCCTCTTGATTTTGGCTCAGGTCATGATCTCGTGGTTCGTGAAATGAAGCCTCACACCGGATTCCACACTGACAGTGTGTGGAGGCTGCTTCTGATTCTCTCTCTCCCTCTCTCTCTCTCTCTCTCTCTCTCTCCCTCTGACCCTCCCCCCTCACACTCGCTGTCTCTCAAAATAAATAAACTTTAAAATAGATAGATCGATAGATACATATGAAAGGGTTTTCACACTGATTAATAATTTTAAAATACACAGTAAAATAATGACCTTTATTTGCTGTATTTGTCAGGCTGGCAAACATTGATAATACCAAGTGTCAACAAGGGTATGGGGAAATATTTATCACTTAATGGGTATACATTATGTGTAAGGAATTATATTGGATACAAATATAATAATATAATAACAGAGATACAAATATAATAGAAAAACAATGTTCCTGTCCACAAAGAACTTATATTTTTAGGGTGTGAATAAGGGGAGAGAGGGAAAATTTTTAAACCAGTATGTAATCATTTAAATGCAATTCTGGTGTGCTACAGAGGAGACCTATAGGGTGCTTAGAGAGTGTAGAAGAGGAAGCACCCGATATAATTTGGGCAGAGATATTCTCAGCCACTGTGAATTTGATCACCTTTTTAGGAAAATTGGCAAAATCTTCGATATCCACAATGTTCGTCTCAGTAACTCTACTCCTAAATAGCAAGTCTTGATCCAAATACATAACTGGGCATATACATACACAAAGTGATGCTTACTGCAGTATTGTTTATAATTAAAAAAATAATTCAAATCTTTGTCAGTAGGATATTGGCTAAAGGGGGGTATATCTAACCATCAAAAAGAATTCAACCATCAAAAAGAATGACACACCACCAAAAAAGAATAAGATACCTAGGAATAAACCTAACTAAAGAGGTGAAAGGCCTGTACTCTGAAAACTATAAAACACTGATTGATGAAAGAAACTGAAGACGACACAAACGAATGGAAAGACATTCCATGCTCAAGGATTAGAAGAACAAATACTGCTAAAATGTCTACACTACCCAAAGGAATCTACGCATTTAATGCAATCTCTATCAAGAGGCCAACAGCAGTTTTCATAGAACGAGAACAAACAATCCTAAAATGTGTATGGAACCACAGAAGACGCCGAATAGCCAAAGCAATCTTGAAAAAGGAAAGCAAAGCTGAAGGCATCACAATTTTGGACTTCAAGTTATATTACAAAACTGCAGTAATCAAAACAGCATGGTACTGGCACAAAAGCAGACACCTAGATCCATAGAACAGAATAGAAAAATCTGGAAACAAACCCACAATTATATGTTCAATTAATCTTTGACAAAGCAAGAAATACTATCCAATGGGAAAAAGACAGTCTCTTCAACAAATGGTGTTGGGACAACTGAACAGCAACATGCAAAAAAATAAAACTGGATCACTTTCTTACACCATACACAAAAATAAATTCAAAATGGATTGAAGACCTAAATGTGAGACCTGCAACCATAAAAATCCTAGAAGAGAGAATAGGCAGTAATTTCTCTGACATTGGCCATAGCCACTTTTTTCTAGATAGGTTCCCTGAGGCAAGGGAAACAAAAGCAAAAATCACCTATTGGGACTACATCAAAATAAAAAGCTTCTGCACAGCAAAGGAAACAATCAACAAAACTAAAAGGCAACCTATGGAATGAGAGAAAGTATTTGTAAATGACATACCTGAATAAGAGTTAGTACCCAAAATATATAAAGAACTTTAAAAACTTAGCACCAAAAACCCCCAAATAATCCAATTTAAAGATGGGCAGAATTAATAGAACACTGTATGTTAACTAACTGGAAATAAAATAAAAACTTAAAAAAAAAAAAACGGGCAGAAGACATGAACAGACAATTCCAAAGAAGACATCCAGATGGCCAACAGACACATGAAAAGACGTTCACCAACACTTACCGTCAGGGAAATGCAAATCAAAAACTACAATGAGATGTCACCTCACACCTGTCAAAATGGCCCAAATCAACAACACAGGGAACAACAGGTGTTGGCGAGGATGCGGAGAGAGGGGAACCCTCTTGCACTGTTGGTGGGAATGGAAACTTGTGCAGCCACTCTGAAGAACAGTATAGAGGTTCCTCAATTGCA
This sequence comes from Herpailurus yagouaroundi, assembly GCF_014898765.1. NCBI lineage: Eukaryota > Metazoa > Chordata > Mammalia > Carnivora > Felidae > Herpailurus > Herpailurus yagouaroundi. Next base: position 2,707,556 of record NW_024412439.1, on the reverse strand, counting down.
CTATAGGTATATACCCAAAGAACACAAAAACATTTTTCAGTAATTCAAAGGGATACATGCACCCTTTGTTTATAGCAGCATTATCAACAATAGGCAAATTATGGTAACAGCCCAAATATCCGTCAACAGATGAATGGGTATATATATAGAGAGAGAATAGAATATTACTCAGCCATACAAAAAGAATGAAATCTTGCCATTTGCAGTGACATGGATGGAGCTAGAGAGTACTATGCTAAGCAATAAGTTAGTCAGAGAAAGACAAATACCATATGATTTCACTCACGTTCAAAAAAGCACTTGTCATGGAATACCTCTAACTTTGCCAATAGTAAAGGAATAAAGTTTTCTTCCTAATCATAAAACACACACACACACACACACACACACACACACACACACACACACACACCCTTTACTTAATAAATACGTTTAATATTTTAGTCTTTCCTTTTAGCTTCTGTTCTTTACACTCAAAATGCAGGTTATAAATAAACCCACTTTATATGTGCCTCCTGCCAAAACCCACTTAAAGGAGACTGAACAAACTCTGACCTTGCAGTCCCATTATTATTACAGTCTAAATGCTAGACTCAGGCTGCAACCACCCTTTCATTTGGAACGCTTGTTAAAATGCCATGCTACGACTCCTCTGAATGAAAACAAACCCTAGAATATGACGTTAGGCTTCCTTTGTTACTACTTATAATGACTAAGTTCTGTGCCTATAATACAGATTTCATTTAATTATTACATATCAAAGGATTTTATATGGTTTTTCTCATTACATCTTAATTCATTTTGTTTAGGATACTGTCACACATTCTTTTCCAGGTAAAAATGAGGAAAAGAAATCGAGCAACTGGCTTAAAACGAAGCAATTGGGCAGGAGTGCCAGTCAGCAAAAGAAAACCCTTAGGTCTCCTACGTAGAGGCTGAATCCTGGTTAGTTGTACACTACCCGTCTGTAGGGTGAGATGTAAAGCTTGGACAGTCACCTTCAACAGTCATTCACAGTGAGTCATGTCCCACTGCCTTACTATTACCTAACAAAACAGCCTCAGATCTTGTTGTAGCCTTTTTAGTATTCAGAAGCCAATAAAACACTTACCATTCAGCAAGACAAACAAGTTCTGAAACATTTAATAATTTGCCCACAGCCAATGAACATGTCCACTGCAAAGCTTCTTTCCAGATCCTTTACTATTTCTCTACAGAGTTAGAAAATTAGAAAAATATTAGAGTTATAAGATGAATAGTTTATGAGTTCAGTTAGCACAGTTTAAGTCCAAATAATTATTAAGTGCCTCTTCTGCTCTAGAAACTATGCTAACCACTGTGAATATAAAAATGGAAAAGATACTAGCTTGGCCCCCAAGAAGTCCCGTCCTGTAGGGGAGACACAGCTCACAAATTACTATCATACTAAACTCTACCTCCTTAACTTTCACCAACAGGAGCAGTTATGACTATGAATGACTACTTTAATTCAGTACATTATCTTCCCACTCGTCCCACTTAGAATTTATCTATATTTCTTTTTTTTCAATTTTTTTTTTTTTTTTTTTTTTTTTTTTTTTGAGACAGAGAGAGACAGAGCATGAGCAGGGGAAGGGCAGAGAGAGAGGGAGACGCAGAATCTGAAGCAGGCTCCAGGCTCCGAGCTGTCAGCACAGAGCCCGACACGGGGCTCGAGCTCACAGACCGTGAGATCATGACCTGAGCCGAAGTCGGTCGCTTAACTGACTGAGCCACCAAGGCGCCCCGAATTTATCTACATTTCTAAATACAATTCCTACTAAAAGTTAGCAGGGCTCCTTGGAAAAATAGCTGGTTCCAGGTATGGACTATGGGATTAACAAAAGAGTCTGGGATATCTTGTGGGGGCCCAGAAATCAAGGAGCTGCCCAAAGACTAAAAGGACCATGTCACACAGACAATGGGGTGAACCTGAAGGAGCTCAATTTACTTATTTGGGACAATTTCAACAACAACAACAAAATGACAATAGTGAACTATAAGACACTGATTAAAACATGTATTGATACTAAAAAAAGAATAAAAGGACAGAAAGATAAAGCTCTTCTTTACAGAATGAAAGAGCTAATAAATGTAAAGGAAATGACAGAATTATGGGGGGGAATCACCCCCTAAAATCTTATAAATCTTATATATGCACCAAAACATGCTAAAACCATTGACTAAAAGGTTGTTTTTTGGGGAAGAAGATGTTCACATGATGTCAAGGTTTCACTCCACAATGTATCAATTACAGAAAGGAAGACAAAGTGCTCAAACTTACCATGACTACCTGGTGGGCCACCTAACAGTGCACGCCTCTTAAGGTGATGTGATGAGACACCCAGCATCACCTACCTAGCCTTCTTGTTGAAACTGTTTGCTAAATCATGAGGAAGGATTAGACAAATTCAAATGTGGGACGCTATATTGGGCAGCTTGCCTCTTAAAAGAAAATTCACCTTCATAAAGAGCAAAGCTAACTTTAAAAAAAAAAAAAGGAAGAGAAAAAGGCATGGACTTAGGCTTCTGGGAAAATGGAACAGACATACTTTTCCCTATTCTTTATACTAAGTACAACTAAAATCCATAGACGTGACACAGAAAATAAATATAAGAAGGTTCTGAAAGGTGAAAAGAAGAAGACAAACCGTTTAAGGAACTCAGGGCCCAAGGAACAACACAGTGGCAAGTTGCCTGGGTTTCCTTTCTGTGTCACATAAACCAGACTGGGAGCTGAAGAAGTGGGAAACCTGGAAATACGACAGGGCACAAACATATTTGTTGGCTGCTGTTCCAGCCAAAGGACCAGGAAAGGAGTAGTTTAACAAGACAAAACATTCAGACAATAAATGCTCTACTCCAGCCGGAAGAAACAGCCAATGAACATAAGTCAGTAGAAGTCAAAAGAATAGAGCTTCAAAGACCTGTGAGACTGTAATAAAAGACCTAACGCTTAAGTCATCAGGGTATAGGAAAGAAACAAAGAGGTAGGAAGCTGAAAAAGTATTTAAAAAAAAATAATAGCTGAAAACTTTCTGAATTCAGCAAAAGACTTAAATCTACATATTAAAAAAAATGAAACCCAAACTGAGAAGCCCAAAGAAATCCACATCAAGACATAGTCTTCATCCTAAAAGACTAGAAGACATCAAAATTCTAAAAGACAAAAAACTTGAAAACAGTGAAAGAAATAATATTTGCCTATAGTGAAGGAACAATTCTGGGGCGCCTGGGTGGCTCAGTCAGTTGAGTCTCCAACTCTTGATCCTAGGGTCCTGGGATCAAGCCCCATGTTGGGCTCCATGCTGAGTGCAGAGCCTGCTTAAGATTTAAGATTCGCTCCCTCTCTCTCCCTCTACCCCTCTCCCCAACTTGCACTCTGTCTCTAAAATAAAAGAAAAAAAAATAATTCAAATAACAGCAGATTCCTCAACAGAAACCATGGTGGACAGAACGAAGAAATACATATTTCAGGTGCTAAAAGAAAAGAACTATCAACCCAGAATCCTATCCAGAGAAAATATCCCTTAGGAATCAAAGGGAAATCAAGACATTCTCAGATTAAATAAATAAATAAATAAATAAGAGAATGTGTTGCTAGCAGACTTATCCAAAAACTATGTCTAAAGGAAGTTCTTGCAACAGAAAGAAAATGATAAAAGAAGGAATCTAGGACCATCAAGAATAAATTTTAAAAATGAGTGTAATTATAATAAAATTTCTGTCTCCTCTTAAGACTTCTAAATTATGTTTGAGGGTTGAAACAAAAATTATAATCCTGCCTGATGTGGTTCCGAATGTAGATAGAAAAGTATAAATGAGAAGAGTAAAGAGGGGTGAGGTTTTTGCACTTCACTTCAAATGATGAGGTAATCACACTAGTAGACTGTGATAAGTCATATATATAATGTAATACTTAGATGACCACTAACAACAGTGTGTAAAAAGTTACAATCAAAACACTTTAGGTAAATCAAGATGGAATTCTAAAAAAATTCTAATATAATACACAGGAAGATGGGAAAAGACAGAAAATATGGAAAAAAACCATAGAGAACAAACATATTAAAATAAATAAAACGGTAGACTTAAGCCATAACATATCAATAATTACATAAATGTAAATTATCTAATTATACCAATCAAAACATAGAGATAGGCAGAGTGGATTTAAAAATATGTCTATGAGAAATTCACTTCAAATATAAAACTACAGGCTGGTTGAAATTAGAAGAATAGTAAAAGATATATCAAGCAAACATAAATCAAAAGAAAGCAGATAAAATAGACTTCTGAACAAAGAAAAATTCTAGAGACAGAGAGGGATGAAAGGATCAATCTGCCAGAAGACATAGAAGCCCTCCTAAGGTCTGAACAAATATTAGACACTAACTTCAGAAACTATTCAAATAAGCCAGAATTTGATTGAATTAGTTTTTAGAGCAACTTCTGCCCTAGGGCATTGTTGAAAATAATAGGGCAATCAGCCAACAATTAGTGGAGTTCAACAGCTGGGTATAGAGCAGGAAAGAAAGGAAGAGAGCTGTACCAATACCACTGTCATTCAAGGGTGACTGTGGGCATACCCAAAGCTGTGCCTCCCTGAGGAGCAATGTCAGAAGATTTAACACTGCCGGAGGGAAACAGACTTCACTGAAATAGTCCCTGAACAAATAAACAGGCAAATAAAAACAAGAAGCTCCAGAGGGGGAAATCAGTACCCCAAGTTCCTAAAACATGGTACCTAAAAGGTCTAGTTTCCAACAACAACAAACTTATGATGCGTGAAAAGAAACAGGGAAGTATGACTCATACTTTCTGTGGTTAGGACAGGGTAGGGTACAGGGGAGAAAAAGCAAGAGAAACTGCAAATGAGAGTGAACAGATACCAGCATTAATAGAAAAAGACTTCAAAACAACCATTATATATATGTTCACAGAATTAAAGGAAAGCATAATTAAAGAAATAAAGGAAGGAATAACAATATCATATCAAATAGAGACTATCAATAAAAAGATGAAAATTAGATAGAAAAAAATGAAAACTCTGAAGTTGAAAAGTATAACTGCAATAAAACTCACTAGAGGGGTTCAACAGCAGATGCGAACTGGCAGAAGAACTAATAGTGAACTTGAAGATAGATCAATAGACATTATTCAAGTTGAAGAACAAAAAGGGAAAAAATAGAAAAAAGTAAAACAGATTCTCAGAGTAATATGAGATATCATTAAACACACCAACATACACATAATGGGAGTACCAAGATAGGAGATACAAAAAGGAGAGGAAAACATATCTGAAGATATAATGGCTGAAATCTTCCCAAATTAATTGAAAAAACAATGACCTCTACATTCAGGAAGCTCAACAAACTCCAAGCAGGATAAACTCCAAGCAGGATAAACTCAAAAAGATCCACAAACAGGCACAGTATAGTAGAAATGCTGCAAATCAAAAACAAAGAGGAAAATCTATAAAACAGCAAGAGAAAAACAAGTGGCCATTCACAGTGGAACCATAATAAGATTAACAGCTGACTTCTCATCAGAAACAATGAAAGCCAGAAGGTAATGGAATAACAAATTCAAACTACTCAAAGAAAAAAAATTGTCAACTAGGAATTCTATATCCAGCAAAATTCTTTCAAACATAAAGGTGAAATAGGGTATATGCCCAGAGGAATGAAAAGTACAATCGTGAAGAGATAGTTCATATATCCATGTTCCTAGCAGCATTATTCACAGTAGCCTAAAAGTGCAAGCAACTCAAATGTCAGATGAATGGACGAAGAAGATGTGATATACACCTAAATGAAATATTATTCAGACTTAAGGAGAAAGGAAATTCTACAACATGAATCAAACTTGAAAACATTATGCTAAGTGAAATAAGCCAGATACAAAAGGACAAATACTGTATAATATACTTTATATGAGGTACCTGGAGCAGCCAAAATCACAGAGACAGAAAAAGAATGCTGATTGCCATCTGGGGCTGGGGGGAGGTGGGGATGAGGAGTTACTGTTTAACGGCTATAGAATTTCAGTTTTTGAAGACAGAGAATTCTGGAGATAGATGCTGGTGATAGCTGCACAACACTGTGAGCATACTTAATATCACTAAACTGTACACTTAAAAATAGTTAAGATGGGGGGCACCTGGGTGGCTCAGTCGGTTAGGCGTCCGACTTAGGCTCAGGTCATGATCTCATGGTCCGTGAGTTTGAGCTCCGCGTCGGGCTCTGTGCTGACAGCTCAGAGCCTGGAGCCCGTTTCGGATTCTGTGTCTCCCTCTCTCTCTGCCCCTCCCCTGTTCATGCTCTGTCTCTCTCTGTCTCAAAAATAAAGAAACGTTAAAAAAAATTAAAAAACATAGTTAAGACAGTAAATTTTGTTATGGGGATTTTACCATAATACAAAAATTGGGGGGAGGGGGGTGAAGGTCAAATAAATATTTTCCCAGATAAAACCTGAGAGAATTTGTCGCTAGTGTACCTGCCTTACAAGAAGTACCAGAGGAAGCTTTTCTAGGTGAAAGCAAGTAAACCCAGAAGGTAATTCAAATTCACAAACAAAAAAATCAAAAAGCACCATAAAGGTAATTAAGTGATTATAAATAACAGCAAAAGTGCACATTTTTCTCCTTTCTTCTCTGGATTTAAAAAACAATTATATAAAATATATTCATATAATGTATTGTTAGACATAGAATGTATACAAATGCATGTGTAATCTATCTGCCAACAACTGTACAGAACAGATGGATTTTGGTAAAGCTGTATGGAGCTAAGGAAGTTACTATAGTTGGTTAAAGTAATAATTATAACAATGTACGGTTGGATTTGTAATATTAACAGATGCAATATACATAATTTTGATACAACAAAAAGTGAAAGTAGGCTAGAGCTCTACAGGAGTAACATTTCTATACCTCATTGGAATTAAATTATTATAAATCTGAAGTCAATTCTGATAAGTTATCAGAATATAACTCAAAGAGATAAGGTGAAAAAAATCATTAAAGGAAAGAAAAGGTTTGTATTTATTTCCTAGGGCTGCAGTAACAAACTACCACAAATTGAGGGGCTGAAAAGAACAGAAATTTATTCTCTTCCAGTTTGGGAGGATAAAAGTCAGAAATCAAGGTGTCAGCAGGGCATGCTCCCTCTGAAGGCTCTAGGACAGAGTCCTTCCTTGCCTCTTCCAGCTTCTTGTGGTTCCCAGTTATCATATGTGTTCCTTGGCTTGTACTTGCGTCTCTGCCTCTGTCTTCACATGCCTTCTGCCTTCTTCCTTTTGTATGTCTCTGCATATACTCTTCCCTTATTACAATGACACTAGTCATTGCATTTAGGGCCCTCAATCCAGAATGATTTCATCTCAAGATCTTCAACTAGTCAACTCACTGAAATGTTGCATGAAAAAGCACTCAATGCAAAAGGAAGCAGTGAAAGGAGTAACAAAGGAACAAAAGAAGATGAGATATAGAAAACAAAAAGTAAAATGGCAGACGTAAATCCAGCTATTACAATAACAATATTAAATGTGAATGGATTAAACATTGCAATAAAAGGGAAGATACTGTCAGCCTGGATAAATAAAATACATGATCCAACTATATGCTATCTTCAGGAAATACACTTTAGATACAAAGATACAAATGGATTGCAATAAATGGATAAAAAATATATATCATGCAAATAACAACCACAAGAAAGTTTGGGTATCCATACTAATATCAGATGAAACAGACTTGAAATAAAAATGTTACTAGATATAAAGACATAATAAGAGAGTCAATTCATCAGAAGACATAACAATTATATATGCACTTAATAATGGAGCACCAATATACATGAATCAAGAAGTTACAGAAATGAAGGGAGAAACAGACAATTCAATGACAGTAGCTAAAGACTTCAATATCCACTTTTAATAATAGACAAAACTAGGCAGAATCTCAACAAGGAAATAGATCTGAAAAACACTCTGAACCAATTAGAACACTAGATCTATAGAACGCTCAACCCAAGACAGTGGAATATACATTCTGCTCAAGTGCACATAGAACATTCTCAAAGACACACCGTGTGCTAGGCCATAAAACAAACCTCAATAAATTTAAAAGGACAAAAATATTCCAAAAATGTTGTCTAACCAAAATGGAATGTAGTTAGAAATCCAGAGCAGAAAAATATTTGGGAAACTCACAAATACATAAAAATTAAACCACATACTCCTAAATAACCAACGGGTCAGAAAAGAAATCAAAAGAGAAATCAGAAAATACTTTGATATGAACGAAAATGAAGAATTAACATACCAAAACGTATGGGATGCCACGATAGCAGTGCTGAGAGGGAAACCGACAGCTGCAAGGAGCTATGTTAATGTTCGAAGGCAGGGAAGAGACAAGTAAGTATCTCCCAAACTGAGTAGGCATTTTGAGACTGGAAAACAAAAAAGACAACCCCATACAGTTTAGAGAGTTTTATTCAGGGTAATTAACTGACAGGAGGGATTGGGCAGACAATGATCCAATCAGCTGGGCAGCTATTCTCTGCAAAGTCCTGACCTTCATCTACAGATTTTATAGAATGAGGGGGTGTACAGAAGGGTGCTGTAGTGAGATCAAAGGGTTCCCATGCATTTCAAAGGGTTTGCATGCACCTAATTGACATCTAACATTTAATTAGGCCTCGTGGCACCACCTATGCCTCAGGAAGGGAAGAGACTATTTTATCTTTTTACCAAACTTGAGGAGGGACAAAGCAAGCCACCCCATCCCAGCCTTGGCGGGCATTTCTAAGGTATGTATATTAACCTCCAAGAGAACGTGTAGCTCCAAGAGAGGTCATTGAGTGAACATGAACAAGATGGAGGGCCAAAGATGGAGTCAGTATTGCCAGCATGCCTACAGTTAAAAGGAAAGATCGCAGATCAATAGCTCAATCTTTCACCTTAAAACACTAAAAAAAGGAGAGTAAACTAAACCTAGTGCACACAGAAGGAAGTAAATAATAGGTTAGAGCAAAAAATAATGAAATAGAGAACAGAAAAACAATAGAGAAGATAAGTAAAACTGGAAGCGCTTCTTTTAAAAGACCAAGAAAATTGACAAGCCTTTAGTAAGACTGATCAAGAAAAAATGATAGACAATTCAAATTACTAGAATCAAAAATGAAAGAAGGGGTATTACCAACAACCTTACGGAAATAAAAAGGATTATGAAGGAATACTATGAACAAATGTATACCAACAAATTAGATAAGTGAAATGGAAAAATTCCTAGAAAGACACCATACCAAAACTGACTCAAGAATAAATAAACAATGTGAAGAGAGCTATGACAAGTGAAAATATCGAATTGGTAATGAAAAATTGTCCACAGAGAAAAGCGAGGCCCATATTTCACTGCTGAATTGTACTAAACAAGAATTTTAAATATCAATTCTTCACAAACTGTTCCAAAAAAAAAAAAAATAGAAGAAAAAGCAACACTTCCCCTCATCTTATGAGACCAGTATTATCCTAATACCAAAATCAGATAAAGACATCACAAAAAACTACAGATCCGTAGCTCTTCTGAATATGGATATATAAAAATCCTTAAGAAAATATTAGCAAACCAATTCTAGCAACATTTAAAAAAACATGTATACCATTGACCAAGTGGATTTATCCCAGGAATTCAAGTTGGTTGAACATCGAAAACTCAATTAATCATTTCAATAGAATATATTTTAAAATCACATGATCATCTCAATAGACATAGGAAAAAAGCATTTGACAAAATCCAAACTCTTTCCTGATAAAAACACTCAACAAACTAGAGAGGAACTTCCTCAACCTGTTAACAATCATCTTCTAAAAACCCACAGCCTACATCATTCTTAATCGTGAAAGACTGGATGCACTGCCCACCCCACCCCCCCACCCCCCGATCAGGAATAAGACAAAGATGTCTTCTCTGCCACTTCTATTCAACATAGTACTGGAGCTTCTGGTCAGGGCATTTAGGCAAGAAAAAACACCCGGATTGGAAAAGAAGAAGTACATTTACTTATATTCAGAGATTTACATGATCCTGTATTTAGAAAATCTTAAGTAAAGGGGTGCCTGGGTGGCTCAGTCGGTTAAGCGCCCAACTTCAGCTCAGGTCATGATCTCACGGTTCGTGAGTTTCAGCTCCGCATCAGGCTCTGTGCTGACAGTTCAGAGCCTGGAGCCTGCTTCAGATTCTGTGTCTCCCTCTCTCTCTCTCTCTCACTGCCCTTCCTCCACTCATGCTCGCTCTCTCTCTCTCTCAAAAAGTAGATAAACATTACAAATTTTTTTAAAAAAGAAAATCTTAAATAAAACACACACGCACGCACACACACACACACACACACACACAAAAGGGGCACTGGGTAGTTCAATCAGTTAAGAGTCTCATGCTCTACTGACTGAGCTAGCCGGGAAGTTTAGTCCAGTCAGTTAAGTGTCCAACTCTTGATTTCAGCTCAGGTCATAATCACATGGTTCATGAGTTCAAGTCCCTCATCAGGCTCTGTGCTGACAGTGCAGAGGTTGCTTGGAATTCTCTGTCTCCCTCTCTCTCTCCCCCTCTCCCATGCATGTGTATGCATATGTGCTCCCCCTCTCTCTCAAAAATAAATAAACATTTAAAAAAAAGGATTCTTTCCAAAAGCACAACAAAAATAAAGATAAATTAGACTACACCACAATTAAAAACTTCTCTGCTTACAAGAACACCATCAAAAAAGTGAAAAGACAACCTACAGGATGGGAGAAACTACTTGCAAATCAGATACTGATAAGGGTTTCATATCCAGAATATATAAACAGCTCCAGCAACAACAACAACAAAGAACAACTCAATTTTAAAATGAGCAAAGGACTTGAGTATCTTTCTCTAAAAAGATATATAAATGGCCAAATACGACATGAAAAGATGCCCAATGTGTATCACAGAAATATAAACCAAAACCGCAATGAGATGAGACTCCACACCCACTAGGCTAGAATTAAAAAGTCAGAAAATAACAAACGTTGACAAGGATGTGGAAAAATCAAAACCCTCATTCACAGCTGGTGAGAATGTAAAATGGTGCAGCCACTTCTTAAAACAGTCTCGCGGCTCCTCAAATGATGAAACATAGACTTACCACATGACCCAGCAATTGTCCTCCTAGGTATGTACATACCTGCCCCCAAAGAAAACATATGTCCACATAGGAACTTGTAAAGGGGTATTTATAGCAGCATTATTTATAATAGCAAAGGTGGTAACAACTCAAACACACATCAAATGACAAACGGAGAAACAACATGTGGTATATCCATATGCTAGAATACTATCTGCCCATAAAAAGGAATGCCATACTGCTTCATGCTACAACATGGATGACCGTTGAAGACATTATGCCAAGTGAAAGAAGTCAGTGACAAAAGACAATTGTATGATTCCTTTCAATTTAAGGGGAAACGCAAGTACGAATGAGGAAGACTTTGTTTATCACAGGGTGGGACCTGCAGAGGAATGGGAAACAGTCGGCATAGGCTCTGAGAGAAACCTGGGTCTGACCTCCCCCACCCCGGGACACACAGAACAGTGTGGTTGCTGGTCTCTAGGGAGGGAACAGTGCTTTGCTTGTGAAAGTATGAAGAAGCCAGAGAACCGAATTTGGGAAGAAACCACCCCTGTCACAAGAAACACCACCAAGAAACCACCCCGTCACAAATTGCACCTGTAGTCAATCCTAACAGCGGCTAACTACGCATCCTCCACCAAGGGAAAACAAAACAAAATTAAACTTGATTACCATCCTTGCTCCTTGGACTCTACACTGAGAGAAATAGCACAGAGCGTCTAGTTCAAGGCCAATCCTGCTCCTACCTTCTCCATCCTTCCCTCCACTTGAGCTCCCTCATCTCCTTTCTACTCATTCCTTTCCATTCTGGCTGATCCAGTCCAGTCCTTCAGAATCCTTTTTTTTTTTTTAGAGAGAGAGAGAGCGATTGAGAACTTTCAAGAGTGGGGAAGAAGGGCAGAGGGAGGGAGGGAGAGAGAGAGAGAGAGAGAGAGAGAGAGAGAAAACCTTAAGCAGGCTCCATGCTCATCATGGAGCCCGACGCGGGATTTGATCCCATGATCTTGAGATCATTACCTGAGCCGAAATCAAGAGTCGGTGGCTCAACCAATCAAGCGACCAAGGCACCTCCAGAATCCTCTTCTTGTTCCTACTTTTAAAGGCTGGAGTTTCCCAGGAGTCTCACCTTGGTTCTCTTCTCCATCCTACTTCTTCCCAGGCAATCTCACCCACTCTCATGGTTTTAACTTCCAGGAACAGACTTGTCTTCCCAAATCTGTATCTACCACCAGAGACCTACATTTCTAGCTGCAAAATAGACACATCCACCACATCCACATGGATGCCACACTTAAAATGGATCATTTCCTCCAGACCCTGTCTTAGTTTGGGTTCCCCCAAATCTACCCCTTTAAAGTAAGGGTTTGAGAACAAACTGGTTATTTGGGAGGTGATACCAGAAAACTCGGGCAGAGGAGCAAGATGGCGAAGAAACGAATGAAAGTGTGCTTCATCAAGCAAGTTACCAGTGTAGGTACCTAAAGCTTAATCCCACTGAGGAACTCTGGGAACCAGCATATAAAATACCCACATCAGCACTCTACCACTGGAGAAGAAAGGAGCCGGGGTAGTCCTACACCAACTCCATTATCCTTGGTTGAAGGCTTCCGGGGAGTTGGAAGGGTGTTGATTCCCTGGCACTTTTACTCTGCTGTTCTGGGTTGCAACATGGGCACCAGAAAATCGTCAGCCAAAGAAACGCGGGTGCTGACAATGGGAAGTCAGGCCAGTGTTCACAGAAGTGGTGAGGGGAAGGGAATATGAGCAGCGTACCCACATTTCTGCTACCCATTCAAACCCGGAGCTCCTCCTGGATCCCCTCTTGTGGTTGGTATCACCCAGCCCAGAGAAACATGGTGTCAAAACCAGCTCTTCTCTCTTTCACCCCTCCACCCAGGACCCTGAAGATTCTATTCCCTGAGTGGTACGTCCTCTTCTCTCTTGGCATCCCCACTGCCAAAGCCTTGGTGTCTAACTGGATTTCCTACACTCTGCCTCCTCCTTCTCTCATCTACCCACTAAAAAATTGCTAGCATGAACGTTCTAAAATGCAAGTCCATTTACACACCATGTTAAAAATACTTCAATGCTTATATAAGGTAGCTGGAATAATCAAATTCGTAGAGACAAGTAAGCAGAAAGATGGATGCCAGGGGGGCTGGGGAGTTATTGTTGAATGCGGGACAGAGTTTCAGTCTGGGAAGACAGAAAAGTTCTGGAGATGGGTGATGGAGGTAGTTGTACGACAACATGAATGTCCTTAATGCCGCTGAAGCGCACCCTGAAAATGGTTAAGATGGTAAATGTTATGTACACTTTACCACAATAAAAAAAAAATGTGAATCCTTCCTTGGCTCCCACTGCCTACAGAATAAAGCCCCAGCATCTTCACATGACACATCAGTCTCCGTTCCCTAGTCCTTGCCTGTCCCTCCAGCCTCATCTCCTGCCATCCCAGCTTTGAGCTTCATCTCCCAGCATTTCCAACTACTCATGGTTTCCAGAATACATCTTGTTTTTCCATGACTGTTTCCCACTGCACTTTCTGGTTTCTCTTCCCAGAGTACCATTCATGCCCCTGACTACGAGCAACTTCTCTTCGTTCCTCACAACTCATTCGTGCATCTGTTCAATAATTATTTATTGGGTCTGGGACCCCCACCTTAGGAAACAGCAGTGGGAAAAGCAGGGTGGGAACAAGTGATTTCAAGTGAGAGTGTGTGCAAGGTCCTTGAGAAGCATCTAAGAAGGGGGTCTCGCCTCATGTGGGAAAGTCAATCTCCACATGTGAGGGACCCTCTGATAGGGTTATCCCCTCTCCTTGATGCTGCTTCTGAGCCTTGTATGTACTTCTAATTTCTGCCCGTGCCACATTGTTTATAATCATTTTATAAAGCTTCTGTATTAGTCATGATTCTCTAGGCCGCAAGTGACATTAAACCAATCTGAACTAGCTTTACCAAAAAAAGAGGGAGGAATTATCAGCTTCTATGAATAAACCATGGGAAGTACCGAGGTAGATGTGGTCTACGGAACAAGCGAATCTGGGACCACCCACTCGCCAGGCCTTTCTGTGTGTTACCTTCATTCTCTCAGTGGGAGTCACAGATTCAGGCAGCATGAGATTCACTTAATTAATTAACTTCACAAATATCACAGCCTATCAATTCTAAGACACACATTATAATATCCCCGAAATCAGCATACCTCTTACGGTTGCCATTGGCCGTCAGCGCCGAGGTCTGGATGTGCGCAAAATCAGGCAGTTAAAGAAGCAGCTCACCAGAAAGCATGGTGACTTGGTTTGCATCCCAGGTGGCCTCACGGATAACTGCAATCCTATAATATTTCACTCTACAAACCAAGCAAGGGTGTTCAAAGAAGGGATGTGAGTCCCGGTTGCTTAATCAACACCTTCCGGTGACACCTGCAGCTAAGATCAAGGACGTTGTCAGCATCAAATTTGCAGAATGGGTATCACAAGCTCAAAAGGAAATCCTGGAGAAAACTGAGGAATGCTTTTACAACCAACACATTACCTGTGTTCCTAATGGCAGAGGGGATGTTAACTGTGAAAAAAAAATCACAGACACAAATGACTTGAATGACTTGGAACGAAAAAGCGATTCAAAAGGGAAAATCTAGTGGCTCAGCTGGTTAAGGGTCTGACTCTTGATTTGGGCTCAGGTCACGATCTCATGGTTTGTGAGATCAAGCCCCGCATCGGGTTCTGTACTGACAGCGCAGAGCCTGCTTGGGATTCTCTCTCTCCCTCTTCCTCTACCCCTCCCCCCACTCAAAATAAGTAAGCTTGAAAAAACAGAAAATCTGAATGTAAGGAAGTTTTGGAAATACCTTAACCAATTTATTTTGCTTATATTTTCCTTTTTGCATACGTATGAGAACGGAATATGACATACATTGATGTCTAACTGTAAAAGATCTCTCAATAAGTCTAAAATAAAAAAATTGTGCAGGGGTGCCCAGGTTGCTTAGTCGGTGAAGCATCTGACTTCGGCTCAGGTCATGATCTCAAAGCTTGTGAGTTCGAGCCCCAAGTCGGGGTCTGTGATGACACCTCAGAGCCTGGAGCCTGCTTTGGATGCTGTATCTCGCTCTCTCTCTGCTCCTTGCCTGCTCGCACTCTGTCTCTGCTTCTCTCTCTCTCTTTCAAAAATAAACAATAAAACATTTTTAAAAATTTACTGTACATAATAAAAAGCATTGTATTATAGTTTCATTGACTGGTTTTTTTTTCTTTTTTAGTGGAACACAAAATAATTGTTTTAAAATTTCTAGCATCTTAGATTTTATGAAGTTGTGTTTATTGGGCACTTACTATGCACTGGAGACATACACTGAACAAAACAAGGACCAAGCTCCCGTGGAGCTCGTGCACCCTTCTAACTCCAACCTCTTGCTTTACTGGCTCCATTTTGAACTATGCAAGGAAAAGTGATCAACCCGATATGGATGACAGTCACCCTTGGAAAAATCTTTGTGAACGGGGAGTATGAAGTTCTATGATTGTTTCAATCTGGGTCACGGCCAGTCCCCGCACCCAAAGCGAAGTGTACTTCCAGAAAAAGGAAGATAGGAGCCTTGAACAGAAAAAAAAAAAAAATCAGAGTTGTTTTAATGTCCATTCGTCCTATAAGACACAGGAGTAGGGCTCTTGCCTTTAGCGGGCAGGGTCCAATCAAGAAAACGGCATTCAAAAGAGGCAGTTCAATAAGAGGGAATTTAATACAGGGAGTAGTTACAAGGTTTGGGGAAGGGCTAAACAGCGAAATGGGACGGTGGGATGGTGAGCCAAGCCAGAGATCGGCAAGAGTGGGACGTGCCCAGCACACTTAAGGCTAGAGGGAAAAGGAAGAAGGTGGTATCACCAGAGGCCAGCGTCACTCGGCCAGAGCTGGGACCAAGCAGAAGATGGGGAAGAAATCCCCTGGCTTCTCCCTTCCCCTCACCTTCCAATCTTCCACCAGTGTCTTTCACTAGCCACCCTTAGCCAGTGGCATCTGGGCAAAGGAGCCCGCAAAATGAAGTTGGCAGGATCGGCTGCCTCCAGTAGAGAGAACAGGAGAAGGGTAGGGCATGACTCTGAGGGTGAAGAGATGAATAACGGGGCAAGGTATTATCCGTCTCTGTATCGAACACAGGACCTAAGTGCCTAGCACAGGACCCGGTTCCTACAGAAGGAAATCAACTCAGTACTAACAGAAACGGAGAATGGCCACTGAAACACGAGAGTAGAGATACGGATAGAGCGTTACTGCATTAGAGAGAAGAGGGTAACTTCCTCCACACAGGGTACCCGAGAGAGGGCTCACAAGAAAACGTGATGAATGAAAAAGGATACAAAAATCGGGCAAGGGTTTGCCTGAGGAATAGAAGGGGCGACAGTCAGCCAGGCCGGGAAGACCGCACACGCTGAAGGCAGGGCAAACGAAAGCATTGCAACAACGACCAGATGCAAAGTCCAGTCCTATGAAGCGCTCTTTCCGTACCTCTCCGTGCGATTACATAGCTTTCCCCTTTCATTATTTACACAATGGGTTACACTAACATATGTCCTTACATCGAACCATTCTTGAATTCCTAGAGTGAGAACTATTTGGCCAAAATGTGTTACTTGTTTGATTCTGCTGCATTCATTTTGCCATTTCACTTGGGATACGTGCATAGATACCACAGGTAAGCTTTGGTCCGTAGTTGGCTTTTGCCGGGCTCCCACTGTTCTCTATCAGGGCTACCTTAATTTTGTGAAATTATTTGGAGAACTTTCTATCTTTTCCTATTTTCTGGCATATTTTAATAGCTGTGGAATCGCCACCATCGACCTTGGGTTATTTACGCATTGGTGATTCTGCCTGTGGGTTTGGGACTCAATCTCTTCCTTGTCACTCCTGCCACCCACTTTTTGGCCTCTTGCCACCCAAGCTACCGCTGTCCTGACTCCCCCCTTCCCTGCACCACAAAACCCTGATCTTTACCCCCCAGCTATAGTGAGTGAAACCCTCAAGGCCCTTGCCCCATCCCACCTAACGCCTCTTCCCCCTTTATTTTAGGTCTCTCCTTCTTACAGAAAGTCTTGTCTGATATGTTTCATCCTAAACCCCAGTGCCCGATTCTGTGCTCACCTGGTCTTGGCCTGTTATCTTCTCTTTTTTTTAATATGTTTATTTTTTCATTCAAGAGAGAAAGAGAGAGAGCATGAGCAGGAGAGGGGCTGAGGAAGAGGGAAAGGGTGGAGGGGGGAGAGAGAAAGAGAGAACCCCAAGCAGACTCCATGCTCAGCACGGAGCCCAACGCAGGGCTCAATCCCACAATCCTGGGATCATGACCCGAGCCGAAATCAAGTGTCAGATACTCAACGGACTGAGCCACCCAGGTGCCCCACTGGCCTGTTCTCTTCTTGGGTAATTGTCTGCTCATTTGTCTCCATACTTAAAGACTGATTTGTACCTTGTCCTTCATTATAATCTTAGCACTGGCACACAGTAGGTATTCACTGTGCAGCAATTAGGTGAATGCTATAAACTCGCACCTCAGAAACAAGAGAAGAGAGGAATAATTGAGTTGGCAAACTACAGCTTGTGGCCAAATGAATGGAGCCCATCCCCTGTTGGCAATGTCTTTGCGCTATAAGGGCAGAGTTGAGTCGTTATGAGAGAGACTGTATGACCCTGGAAATCCTAAAATATTCACTATCTGGCTCTTCCCAGAAAGTTTGCAGATGCTTGGTTTAGAGCTCCCGCTTCCACAAAGGCCTCTTTGTGCATCCAAATAAATGACAGTGCAGAAAGAGTTGGAAAGAATGAGTTATTGCTGCTGGAGGATGGTGGGGACATTAAGTCTGATGCCCATTCGATGTCATGAGCTGCTGTGCTCGCAACTCTGAGTCCACTTGACCCCACAACCACGTTCATCTAACATCTTCGTGAATATCAACGCCAGATTATTTATTTACAAGGTGTGGCTTCACATACAACAGGGCTGGTCATAAACCCAAATGACTCCAGGGACCAGGAGGTCAAGAGAACGAGTGAGGCCACCCGGGTTGGGGAGAGCTTGTGGCATGAAGGAGGAACCACCATTCGGCTGCTTTAGCCGACGAGGAAATAGGATTTATTCAACAGAGGCTAGGGATATGGATTTTTATGTGAAATGTCTTTTTTTTTTTAAGTTTGTTTATTTTTGAGAGAGAGAGAGAGAAGGAGAGGGAGAGTGAGCAGGGGAGGGGCAGAGAGAGAGGAGGATAGAGTATCTAAAACAGCAAAGAGCCCAATGCGGGGCTTGAACTCACAAACCTAGAGATCAGGACCTGAGCCGAAGTCAGACGCTTAACCAACTGAAGCACCCAGGCGCCCCAGAAATGTCTTAATTATTAAAGTTCTGTCAGTCAACATATCAAGAGGCAAAGCTAAAATCCTGTGCACTGCTGGGGAAGGGTGGATGGTGCAGACACATTGAAGACTGACCTGGCCGTACTTGGTTCTATGAAGCACAGGTGCACGCTGTGACCAGGAAATTCTGCTCCTGAGTCTAAATCCCAAAGAGATTCTCACACAGACCATCTGGGGGGTGGGGGTGGGGTGGGGGGACATGAACCAACAAATGCAGAAACAAGTAAACAAAACAAGGGAAGGGCTTGCATAGATCAATGATGATAAAGTGCCAAGAAGGTAAATATGATTAATTATTCCCCACGCCTGAGGTCTGAAAACACGGGGAGAAGGAAGAAACAGGTCTACAACCAGATATGTTACGTGGGGTTACGTAGACAAAAAAATGGTTTGGGAATCTAAGCCCCCACGCAGGTTCAATGACCTCAAAACACCTTTCGAACCAAAAACCTTTGAGTATACTCCAAAACTTGAACCAAAACATAAACCAAAAAACTTTGAGTATGCTGCTTGGGGAGACAGAACTCAGACAATCCGGGCAGTTAATGCCAGCTTGGTGTTTTACATCACTGTCCTCCTCACAGAACAAAAATCAGCCACGTGCTAAGCAGGGGACAGAATAAAGAGGACACGGCTTCCTACTCCCCTGTAGCCATTCCTTCAGCAAGCATTAATAGGCACCAACTGTGAGCATTTCACCCTACTAGGGAGGCACAACTAACATAACTAAGTAGGCATTGCTGTTCGGTCCTCAGGGAATTCTCGATCTTGTGGGAGATTAAACTCAGACCCAAAGGGTGAAGCAACAAAACCGTCTAATACAACCACAAAGGAGAAGTAAGTGAGAAAATGCTCCATGAGTAGAGCCGTGGCCGGAGTTTGGGGACCAGAGCCTGACGCGGACTGGGGTGATCAGAATGGTCTGTGGAGAAGGTGTCTATTAAGAGCTGCAGATTGCTACATTCGATGACAAGCCACCTGTCATCTTTTTTTTTTTAAGTTTTATTTATTTTCGAGAGAGACAGAGACAGAGCACAAGCGGAAGAGGAACAGAATCGGAAGCAGGCTCCAGGCTCTGAGCTGTCGGCACAGAGCCCGACACAGGGCTCGAACTCATGAACCGTGAGATCATGACCTGAGCCGAAGTCGGACACTTAACCGCCTGAGCCACCCAGGCGCCTCGATAAGCCACCTGTCATCGTGAAGTGACCAACAGGAGCAAAATAGTTGAGTGGCTTGCCCACGCTCTGCCACTGACATCCCTGCTCACGGCTGCTTGGCGTGCCATACGTTGGTTTCTTCCAAAGTCAGCAAACAGGTCTTTACCCATTGTTTGTACCTTAATATTCAAAAATGTTGCTCCCTCCTCAGACAGGGCAAAAACCACTTGATAATCTGGCGGGGAGAAGCCATCTCTAGGTATGGTACCCATCTTTTTCTGTGGAAACTGAGAGGGAAATTTTGCCAAAAAGAATGAACACAGCAGGCTTGAGACTGCAATTCTTGTTGGGTTTTTTTAATTTATTTTTTATTTTTTAATGTTTATTTTCGAGAGAGAGAGAGAGACAGCGCGAGTGGGTTAGGGGCAGAGAGAGAGGGAGACACAGAATCCGAAACAGGCTCCAGGCTCTGGTCTGACAGCACAGGGCTTGAACTCATGGGCCATAAGATCATGACCTGAGCTGAAGTCAGACACTTAACTGACTGAGCCACCCAGGCACCCCAAGATTGCAATTCTTTTTTTATATATTTTTTTAATGTTTATCTATTTTTGAGAGAGAGAGAGAGAGAGAGAGCCAGGGAGGGGCAGAGAGAGAAGGAGACACAGAATCTGAAGCAGGCTCCAGGCTCTGAGCTGTCAGCACAGAGCCCGATGTGGGGCTGGAACCCACGAACCCGTGAGATCATGACCTGAGCCGAAGTCGGACGCTCAACCGACTGAGCCACCCAGGCAACCTAGAGATTCCAATTCTAAAAAGGCCCTGCTTGTGAGGTTAGCTTTTGGCTGACATGGGGAACTTAGATTTGGGAAGTTCCCAAATTAGATTTAGGATCTAATTTAGATTTAGATCTAATTTGTTAGATTAGGAACAAATGTTCCTAACATTTGTAGAACTGGTAAGAGAGGCTCTCTGGGCCTAAACTGTTTGCACAAACACTGTGGTTGATCCTGAACACCTGCCTTCCTGCCAGGAGTCTGAAGTTTTGGAATATGCTAGGCAGAGGGCCCCTACATGATCAGCCCCCTGTAAAACGCATGAGTCTCTCTGAGTCTCTAGTGAGCTGCCCCGGTGGACGACACTGGGGGACACATGCTGTCACGGCTCATCGCAGAGAATTAAACACGTCCTGTGACTCTACTGGAAGAGGACTCTTGGGAGCCAGTGTCCTTGGACTTGGTGCTGTGTGCCTCTTCCCTTTGATGATTTTGCTTTCTAGCCTCTCACAAAACAAATCACAGCCATGAATAAGCCAGTGTGCTGAGTCCTGCGAGACCTCCTAAGGAATCACTAAATCTCAGGGTGGTCTTGTGGACCCCAAGCCTACAAATACAATCTAAATAAAAGATAATATTGGAGATTGGACTGACGTAATGGACTAAACACACACTTCTGCCTTCCGGGTGGCCTAAAAATCCATGGAATGGCAAAAAGTATTGTCTTTAAAATATTAAATTGATAAGACACCTAGACACACACACACACAAAAAGAAACAGTGCCACTGGCTAACTAGAACGTCTAAGAACTTTCTGAAAGGGAGAGGGTACTCAAAACGAGATTGCCTGAGCAAAGCACAGCCCCACACCTGCCCGGGAGGAGGCCGTCAGGCAGTGGGAAATGATAAGGGGCTTCAGGCTCTGAATCGGCAGAGAGAAGATGGGGCAGGGATGGAATATGACAACCCGATGAACTGGGGAACTACAGTCAGATAAGCCAGGACGACGAGACCCTTCCCCACACTCACTGAGCAGCCTACAACAAATGTTCCCTCACCTGGACTATGCACCCCACTCAGCAGCACCGTGCAACTCCTTGGCAATCTCCGGAGATGGCCTATGGCAAACAGGACAGGCGGGGAAATGGGAAATCTCAAACATAAAGACACCAAGGGCACTGAGTTTTTGTAACGTCACAAAATGGGGACAGCAAGTCAACAGAACATATGCCCAAGGAAAGAGAGTTAGTCCAGCACATAGAATATTAAGACATCCTTAGGAAGATTGGAGGGGACAGTCTGTCTGTGAAAAGGAAGCAGCTGAGAGGTGAAGATCTCTACACCGTGAAATAAAAAAGCAGGGTGAGGGGCAGGACATGGAATAATGCTATTATTTGTGCAAAAAAAAAAAAAAAAAAAAAGGAGGGATTAAGAATCGTTTCATATAACATTGTATTTGCACAAGGAGACCTTGGAGGACATATACAAAACTAATAATGGGGCTACCTGCTTGTGGGGTGAGGGAGAACTAGGCAGATGGGGGAAAGGGATGGTGGGAGACCTTCATGCATATCTTTTTAATACAGTATGATTTTTTTATTTTTTTAGATGTTTTATTTATTTTTGAGAGAGAGAGACAGAGACAGAGACAGAGACAGAGACAGAGTGTGAGCGGGGAAGGGGCAGAGAGAGGGAGACAGAGAAGTCGAAGCAGGCTCCAGGCTCTGAGAAGTCAGCACAGAGTCCGACACAAGGCTCGAACCCATGAACTGTGAGACCGGGACTTGAGCTGAAGTTGGACGCTTAACCGACTGAGCCACCCAGGCACCCCACATACAGTATGATTTTTGAACACTGAATATCTTTTCTATTCTAAAAACTAAATTTTACAAAGTAGAGACCTTGAAAGTTAAATAAATGATAATCAACATGGAAAACACTCAACAGATGGACTGGTGAGTTGACTGGACAAAGCCAAACACTAGATTTGTGAGTGGGAAAATCCAAGCCAAGGAATCTCCCAAAATGCAGCCCATAAAGATAAGGAGGCAGATCACTTGAGAACAAAGTGGAAGATGAAAGAAAAAGTTGAAAAGATGAAAGTGAAACATGAAAGATGAATTGAGAAATTCTGATACCCATTTAATAGGAATTCCAGAAAAAGAAAATAAAAGACAATGGAGGCAAGGAAATACCCAAAGAGAAACTTCCCCCGTGCCACAGAAATGCGTGAATCTATGGAAAGAAAGGGGCCACTAAGCACTGAGCAGAAAGAACAAAAGAGAACTATCCCCCTGGACAAATAGTAAAATGTTCCAACACCTAGAAAAAAGAAAAAATGGTTAAGCTTCAGAGAAAATAAACAGGTTCACTACAGAGAAATGGAAATCACACTGTAGAAACTTCTCATCCACGACGCTAGATACCAGCAGATAATGAAGAATTATCTCCAAAATGCAAAGGTTTTAACCTGGAATCCTATCCTCAGCCAAGAGTACTCAGGCAGAAAAGCAAAATAAAAAATACTTTAAATGTGCAAAGCCTCAGAAAGTTTACCACCCACAAAATCTCAGGTGAAAAAACAAAGTTACTTGAGGATTCACTTAAGGAATAATGAATCCACAAAGTAGAAAAACAAGAGATGAAAGAACCAATGAAGAGCAAATAATTGGCAAAACTTATAAATGATGAGTAAATAGTCAGTAAAACATGGCTGTTTATGCATAATGTAAAAAACAAAAACAAAAACAAATTCCGTATGATCTTAATATGAGGCAGAATTAAAATCAGGTTAAGGTTCACTCTTGCTTTACTCACGAAGGGTTCATATATACAGATTAGCTTTAAACACCAAGGGAAAAAAATGTTTAGATATGTGTGAAAATTTAAGGGTAGCAAAAGAGCTCGATTTCATTTATCATAAGGGAAATACGAATTAAAACCTCAATGTGATACCCACCAGGATGACTAAAATCTTTTTTTTTTTTTTCAACGTTTTTATTTTTATTTTTGGGACAGAGAGAGACAGAGCATGAACGGGGGAGGGGCAGAGAGAGAGGGAGACACAGAATCGGAAACAGGCTCCAGGCTCTGAGCCATCAGCCCAGAGCCTGGTGCGGAGCTCGAACTCACGGACCGCGAGATCGTGACCTGGCTGAAGTCGGACGCTTAACCGACTGCACCACCCAGGCGCCCCATGGATGACTAAAATCTAAAAGACAGAAATTACCAAGAGATGGCAGCTACCATGTATGTTTCTCAGGTACATAACTTAGAAACTGTCAATATTTACTTAAACCCTAGGCATGTGCTATGACCAAGCAATTCTCCTCCTGGATATACACACTCAACAGACATGCATACATTCATTCAACAAATGACAGGTACTAGAATGTTCACAGCAGCACTATTCACCGTATCCCCAAACTGCAAACAACCCAACTGTCAATCATGTAAAATGGGTTTCTACATCATGGATACACACATGATGGAATACATACAGCAAGGAGAACGGACAAACCACAACTACACTCAGAACTACAGACAAATCACACAACTGTAAGGTTGATGGCAAGAAGCTGGATATAAAAGGGCACATACTATATGATTCTATGGATGTAAAGTATGAGAATAGCTAAAACGAATCTACTGTGTTAGAAATCAAGACAGGGGCGCCTGGGTGGCGCAGTCGGTTAAGCGTCCGACTTCAGCCAGGTCACGATCTCGCGGTCCGTGAGTTAGAGCCCCGCGTCAGGCTCTGGGCTGACGGCTCAGAGCCTGGAGCCTGTTTCCGATTCTGTGTCTCCCTCTCTCTCTGCCCCTCCCCCGTTCATGCTCTGTCTCTCTCTGTCCCAAAAATAAATAAACGTTGAAGAAATCAAGACAGTGGGGGCACCTGGGTGGCTCAGTCAGCTGGATGTCCAACTTCGGCTCAGTGCCCCGAATCTCACTGCTCGTGAGTTCAAGCCCCACGTCGGGCTCTGTGCTGACAGCTCGGAGCCTACAGCCTGCTACAGATTCTGTCTCCATCTCTCTGCCCTTCCCCTGCTCGCTCGCTCACTCGCTCTCTCTCTCTCTCTTTCCCTCAAATATAAAAAATAAAAAACATAAAAAAATAAAAAGAAATCAAGATAGTGGTTATTCTTGGGGGTGGGACACGTGAGGGCAGATTCTGGAGTGTTGGAAAGGTTGTTTCTTATTCTGAGTGTTGGTTATATGTGTGTTCAGCCCGTCCAAATTCATGGAGCTATACACTTAACATGTGTGTACCTTTAAACATTTATGTTATACCTCCATAAAGGGTGCCTGGGTGGCTCAGTCAGTTGGGCTTCTGACTCTTGATTTTGGCTCAGGTCATGGTCTCACAGTTCGTGAGATCGAGCCCCATGTCGGGATCTGCTCAGATATCGCAGAGCCTGCTTGGGATTCTCTTTCACCCTCTCTGTTTGCCCCTCCCCTGCACATGCACGAATGTGCTTTTTCTCTCAAAATAAGTAAATAAACTTTATTTTAAAAAATTAAAAAGTATCTAAAAACATAACTTCAAAAATACATGTAAATAGATAAGCACTATTTACAGGTGGTCTGTAAGTATACATATTACAAAAACTAATAGAAATAGAACAAAAGAAACCCACTGGGAATCATAGTGGAAAACTTTAACACAACTCTCAGAATCAATAGATGAAACAGAGAAAAAGTAAGCTAAGGAGACAGAGAACATAATTTGTAATTAATAAATTGGAAATAAATCTACAATTTCATGCAGAAAAATGTCACAAAAACTGACAGCTCATTAGATTACAAATTAATTTCTGTTTTCTCATCTCCATCCTTCTTTCAGCAATACGGCAGACTAGAGATCCCAAAGCCTTCCAGGCACAAAACATCTTTAAAAACTGCTAAGGGGGAAAAAAAAAAAAAACTACAACAACTTTAAAATCAATGGACTAGAGAAACCTAGTGAAGCGAAAATTCAAGAGTGCAGGCAAAATAAAGGCATTTTCAGATATTATAAAAACAGAATGCATCATCATTGAAGGAACTTTTAAAGAATGTACTTCAGGGAGAAGGAAAATGATTCAAAGTGATATAAGAAGGAATGGAGAGTGAATGGGGCACCTGGGTGGCTCAGTCCGTTAAGCGCCTGATTTCAGCTCAGGTCATGATCCCACACTCCGTGAGTTCGAGCCCCGCGTCAGGCACTGTGCCTGGAGCCTGCTGCAGATCCTGTGTCTCCCTCTCTCTCTGCCCCTCCCCTGCTCATGCTCTGTCTCTCTCTGTCTCAAAAATAAATAATAAAAAAAAAAGACGGAATGGAGAGTGAAGAAGATAAACAGGTACAGAAGTCTAATAAATATTGACCCAGAAAATCGGTATAATAGTAACATCAGCAATAATGTTTCTCTTTTTTTTTGCATTTATTTATTTTTGAGAGACAGAGAGAGACAGAGCACGAGCGGGGGAAGGGCAGAGAGAGAGAGGGAGACACAGAATCAGAGGCAGGCTCCAGGCTCCGAGCTGTCAGCACAGAGCCCAACGCGGGGCTCGAACCCACGAACCGTGACATCATGACCTGAGCCGAAGTCGGACGCTTAACGGACTGAGCCACCCAGGTGCCCCAATAATGTCCAATTTAAAGGACTGAAGTAGTTACAGAGCTTAACACCAAATGGGAGGTAACTGGAGTGAAAATATTAGAAGTCCTTGCCTTGTTCAGAAGGAGGACTGATAGATTACATAAACGATCTAAGCCTTCAAATTCAAAAAGCTAGAACTTGCAAAAATAAATTCAAATGAAGTAGGAAGATTAAGAATGTACGTTACTGACGTAGAAAAAGAAAAGTAACGGGATTAATCAATAAATCCAGAACTGGCGCTTTGGAAAGATAATGAAATAAGCAAGGAGGAAGCAAGCCTGACCGATACAAAAAAAGAGAAAAGGCACACACACAAGAGTGTGAACAAGACGAACACACCATAAATGTGGAAGAACTATTTTCCTGCAACAGAAGACTATCTACAACATTATGCGAACACACATTAAATTCCAATAATGTTAATGATTTTCTGGGCAGATATAAAGCACTAGATTGACTGTGGAGAAACAGAAAACCTGAGGAAAATCAATGGTCGTGGAAAAAATAGAAAAGATAGTTAAGTACTGATATCAACTTTTTTTTTTTTTTATCAACTTCTTAAAAAAATATGATCACCAGCAGCCCAGGCAGCCTGCAGTCAGATTCTGCCAAACTTTAAGGAACAGATAATTCTTCTGCTCCACAGCAAAGAAAACGATGGAAAACTTCCCAACTGATTCAGTGAGGACATAATCAGCATAATTATAAAATCAGACCAAAAAAGGGGGGCAGGAGGGAAAAGTTACCGATCTCGCTTATAAATATAAATGCTAAAACTCTAATTAAATGTTAGCTTATTGAATCTATCAAACAACCCAAAAGTGCATTTTAATTTATGCCAGGATTTTAGTGACTGAAAATCTAGCAGTATAATCACCGATGTTATCAACTTTAAGAAGAAAACTACACAGTCATATCAATACATGTGATACACAAGCACTTGGGGGGGGGGGAATGATTCAACACTGACTCCTAACTTTTGAAACTCTTAGTAATTAGGCATAAATGAAAACTTACTTAATATGGTAAGAATATATTTAGTGAAGATCGCCTTGGATCACTGCCCTAAAACCGAGCCCGAAACAAACTGTCCTAGCTAACCTTAATAGCCAGGACTGTGGAGACAGTGGTCAATGGAAAATAAGAGATAAGTACAAACATTGGTAAGAGACGTCTGCTCCCTTTGAACACATGAAGAGAGAGTATTTGCCTACAACAACCAAACAAGTCAACTGAAAAACTATTAAAACGGATAGAGTTTCGTATGAAGGCTCAGCTTCAGATCTAGCCTAAGCTACCAAATTAAACGTGCTTGCTCTCTCAAAGGTACTACGCAAAGCTGTTTTCTGTGGAGTAAGACCTGAAGGTTGACAAACTTGCTCTGTCTCTCCTCCCCCGTCTTAAACGTTGCAAAAGCTTCGTGTTTGCAACCGGATAACCAAAATCTTCTCAAACCAAAATTTGTCCTGAAGAGTTGAGTTGTACCTCCCCTCAAAAACACGTTATCTCCTGCCTCCAGCTACCGCAGTTACTAATGGATAAGCATGTCAACCAGTCCAACATAATTCTTCCGATAGAGGGCAAGGAAGAGCACCTTCGCAGTAAATTTTTTTTTTTTTTCCCAAGCCTTATACTGCTTATTATATAAACTTACGTGCTGAAAACTGCAGCTCGCTCAAAATAAAAATGAGATATGCAGGGTCAAACTTCCTTTAAAAGAAAGGGGGGGGGGACCTAAAACTCATTTCATTTCAAACACATTTGGGAAGGAGGTCGTTGCTGTTGCACTCCTGGCAGGCTCCGCATCACCGGGCCACCCCTAAGCATCCAAACGGTCCCCCAGGGCTCACAGGTGCACTGCGCTGTGGCACCGCCGGCTGACCCGGGAGAAGCACGGCCAGCGCCTTCCCCGGTCACCCCAGGCCAACAGGGGGATCGGAGCTCTGTGGACGCGGAGGATGGCCAAGGGTTACCCGGTCCCCGACATACACGCATCCCCCAGACAGCACCAAGAGAAAGGTGCGGGAGGCTCCGGGGGCCGGGAGAGCCCCGGCCGGGCGTGCCCACGCACCTGTCCCACCGCGGCGAGGGTTGGGGGCGCCTCTCAGGGCCGCAATCCTCTGGGGTCACCTGGCCCTCTGTCCTGGGCTCCTACGCCAACCCCTGGGGCCCGGAAGGGAGGGGGGCGGCCCCCTGCCGCTGCCACCTGCGGCACCGGTCCCGCAGTTCCCGGGCTTGGTGGGCAGGACAGGGTAGGAGGTCCGTCCCGGGCTGGGGGCGGGACCCGCCGGGCGGTGGGGGACCGGGGCCACCGCAGCGACAACGGCAACAGCGCGTCTTCCGTCTCGGACGGACAGTCCTGCGCCCCGCTGCCTGGACCCTCGGACCCCAAGGTTCGCCCGCCCGACCCGGGAAGACGACGCAGCTGAGGCGCAAAAGAGCCGGCGACCAGCGCGGCGCCTACTCACCGGCTCCGCTCGCTCCCGCCGCGCCGCCGCAGCCCGCAGCCGCCGCGGCTCCCCGAGCTCACGGATGCTCCGCGAAAGGTCCCTGGGATCCCACCCGCGCCTCCCGCAGCCGCCTCCAGGGGGCGGGCGAGAGCCGGCGCGAGGCATCCTGGGAGATGTAGTCCTGCGGCCCCTGCACATTCACCCTCGCAGCTCTCCATCCACGAACTGGTGGTGGTGTTTCTTCCCCCGTGCTTCCTCTCTGTCTCCCTCAGGGGCTCACCTCCGCTTCTTGCTAATAAGTGTGGGAACGCTCCAGTCGAGCCCTGGGCCTCCTCTCCTCGCTCTAGATCAGTGGTTCTCAAAATGTGGTGGTACCTGCACCAGCAGCTTCAGCATCGTCTGGGAACTTGGTAAAAATGACAATTCTCCATCACAGGGAGGCTATTCAGTTTTTCCTGTATTAAAATCTGGGGGTGGGGCCCAGAAATCTGCATTTTGAAAACCCTTCGAGTGATCATAATTGCTCTCCACAGCCTTGCCAAGGTACTTGCCCCTCTATCGCCCCCTTGCCAAGGTACTCAACATTACACTTGTGGCATTAGTTACCCACACACATACACCCGTATATCCTTGCGTACACTGGGGGAGACCCAGACAGTTTATGTCCCAACCCAGACCTCTCCTCTGACCCCAGACCTCTCCTCTGACCCCAGCCCTCATTGTTTCAATGTCCACCCAACATCTCCTCCAGTATGCCTCTGACACACCTGAAATCCACCGGATCACGACAAAATTCATGACCTTTACTTCCCTCCATCTAGTTCTCCTCCATTGTGCCTATGGCCACAGGCTAAAAACTGCCCACTGCAGTTATAGACATGGAAGCCACTTGAAACCGTAGTGAAAGCTACAGGGGTGGAACGCCAAGAACCCTGAGTCATAGTTGAAGGAGAGAGGAGGGAGGAATAGAGGAGGCAGGATGAATAACCAACTTCTGCAAGATGTGGTGGGGAAGGGAAGAAGAGGTACTGATGGCTGGGGATGGAAGCGTGGCTGAGGAAGGATTTTTTTAAAGACGTTTAAATATTTATGAAAAGAATCCAGTTGAGAAAGAGCTTCTGACCATACAGGAGAGGAAAGGGTTTTTCATACTGTATGATTCCTGAAAAGATTGTATATATGTGAGGGTGGAGGTGGAGTCCCAGGCACAAGCAGAAGGATGAGCCTCGACTAGTGGTTCTCAACCAGGGGGGATTTACCTCCCACCCCGACCCAGGAAAATGTGCTAATGTCTGGAGACATTTTTGATTGTGACTAGGGGTGCTATTGGCATCTAATGGGTAGAGGCCAGGGATGCTGCTAAATATTCTGCAATGCACAGCTACACACACACACACACACACACACACCAAAGAATGTTCCAGCCTAAAATGTCAATGATGCTGAAATTGAGAAGTCCTGGCTTGGACAGCAGCCTGTTCTGTTGTATGAGGCAGGAAGAAAGAAAGAAGAGAAAGCCAGAGTTTTCTCTGGAAAGGAAGAGAGGGAGTTGTCTATGAGGATAGATAGGTGTGGTGTGTGTGTGTGTGTGTGTGTGTGTATCAAATGCTGAATCATAGGAGCTAAGCTGCATAAGAAGAGAAGTAGGAGAGGGAGAGAGCTGAATGGTGGAGAAGTGGGTTCAACAGACTGGGAATCTTGATGGGGGTCCGAGATTTATTTATCTTATTGGAGTAATCGAAGAAGCAACCTGGAAAGGAATTTCCGGTAAGAGAATAGAGATGGTTGCTGATGACCAGGTCAGGATGTGAGGACAGATGGCTAATGTGGAGTGGAGGCAGGCCACCAAGTACCCTTATGTAGTTTGTGCAGTGAGCAGCACAGCCCTGCTGGAGTAGTGGGGTGAATAGAGGAGCTGAGGTCATACACGTGGATGTGGAAACAGCCATCCACATGGCAGATCACTTTTTACATTACTATGAGTGACATCTTTGGTGAATAAGAGAGTAGAAAGATGGGGTACCTGGGTGGCTCAGTCGGTTAGGCATCCAGCTTCAGCTCAGGTCATGACCTCATGGTTCATGAGTTCGAGTCCTGCATCAGGCTCTGTGCTGACAGCTCAGAGCCTAGAGCCAGCTTCAGATTCTCTGTCTCCTTCTCTCTCTGCCCCTCCCCCACTCACATTCTGTCTCTCTCTCTCTCAAAACTAAACGTTAAAAACTAAATACATAAAATAATCTTTATAAATAAGTAAACAAATAAATAAATAAATTTTAAGAGAGGGTGATAGAGTTCTAAAACTTCCAGGGGTTAGGGGCGCCTGGGTGGCTCAGTCGGTTAAGTGGCCGACTTTGGCTCAGGTCATGATCTCGCGGTCTGTGAGTTCGAGCCCCGCGTCGGGCTCTGTGCTGACAGCTCAAAGCCTGGAGCCTGTTTCAGATTCTGTGTCTCCCTCTCTCTGACCCACCCCCGTTCATGCTCTGTCTCTCTCTGTCTCAAAAATAAATAAAAACGTTAAAAAAATAAAATAAATAAATAAATAAAACTTCCAGGGGTTAGAGTCTTTTGTTTCTGACCGGGTCATTAAAGTTTAGTTTTGTTTCCTTGTGATCAGAGATCAGAGATCAATGTTGTCTTACTACTTCGCATCTTTTAAATACTTGAGTTTTCTTTGCGGCCTAAACTAGAGTCCATTTTTGTGAATGCTTTAAGGGCCCTGGAGAGGAATGCATATTCCGTTTTTGGCATACAGACTTTAACACATATCAATGAAATATAACTTATTAATTATGTCGTGTGAACCTTCCATGTCCTTACATGTATTTTGACCTGATATAATCTGAGAGAAGTAAATTAAAACCTTTATACTATCTGGGCGCCTGGGTGGCTCAGTCAGTTGAGTGTCCAATTTCAGCTCAGGTCACAATCTCTAGGTTCGCGAGTCTGAGCCCCGCATCAGGCTTGCTGCTGTCAGCACAGAGCCCCCTTCAGGTGTTCTGTCCCCCTCTCTCTCTCTCTGCCCTCCCCCACTCATGTTCTCTCTCAAAAATAAAATAAACATTAAAAAAGAACTTTACTACTATTGCGTTTTTATTTCTCCTTATTTCTGTGGAGTCCTGCTTTGTAAATGATGATGCTATGTTATCTGTGCACAGATATCCTTATATTCTTGTGAATTGTCCCTTTAAATTATAAAATGACCCTTGTCTCATTTGAGGTTTTTGACCTTTGCCCTGACTTTAACCTTGTCCGATGTTAATGACAAGCCTACTAAATTTTGTTTGCCGTCAGCCCAATACAGCTCTGCCCTTCTGTTTTCTCCTTTTCTGAAGCCTTTGTATTAGGCAAATCCCTTGAATCGAACATCAAGTTTTGTTTTGTGATTTAATCTGAAAGTCTTTTTTCTTGGAATAGATGGGTTTAGCCCTATTCATGTAATGGTTATGTCGTTTTATGCTGTGTTTTCATAGCCTTTCAGGTTCTTCTTTACCCTTTTCTTATGTGCTTGGTGTTTGCTTTGCTGTGTTGGGTGTGTTTCTCCTGAGGATTTGGAGGGTTTAAGTTTTATTCAAAAGGTTGCCTTTACAACTGTAATTGTACATAATACCCTCAGTCCTCTACCCCTCCAGACTGTTTCCGTTTACTGCTTGTTGAACAACGATAACAGAGTACGTTTCCTTTTTCTTTATCCCTCCTGTCTCCACATCCAATGTCAAAGGATTTTATATTTCTTTAATGTTTGCTTTTTTTGTTGTTTTTTTTAATTTTTATTTTTGAGAGAGAGAAAATGAACGGGCAGGGGCACGGGGGGGGGGGGGGGGGGGGGGGACAGAGGATCTGAAGCAGGCTCTGCACTGGCGAGCCCCATGTAAGGCTTGAACTCATGAACCCAGAGATCATGGCCTGAGCCAAAGTTGGTCACTCAACCAACTGAGCCACCCAGGCCACCCCGGTGTCTGCTTTTTTCTTAAAATTACATATGTTTACACATACTTCTATTACTTGTTTAGAAAAATTTTTTTCTAATGTTTATTTTTTGAGAGAGGAAGAGACAGAGCACAAGCAGAGGAGGGGCAGAGAGAGAGGGAGACGCAGAATCCCAAGCAGGCTCCAGGCTCTGAGCTGTCAGCACAGAGCCCGATGCTGGGCTCGAACTCATGAGCCTTGAGATCATGAACTGAGCCAAAGTCGGATACTTAAACAACTGAGCCACTTGGGCACCCCTTGATCTTTTTTTAATCTGCTTTAAATGAAATATTTCCACCCCTGGCTATAAAAAATGAGGAACTCAATATGCTTTAAAGACCCCTTCCTTTACTTTCCCTTCTCATCCCAATTTTTGTTAGTTAGACCACTTCTACATTACTGGGTCTGTAAAATCATACATTCTGCTCTGTAATCATCAGCCCCACATTTGTGTTCATCTGGGTCCTCCGGGTGAGCAGACTCAGAACCCCCACAGTGATTTCACCAAAGTGTCCCCACCCCCCTCGCCACACACTTATTTTGTGGCATCCCATCCTGTGATCCATCCCATCTCGTGATGTCATCTTGAGATCTCATCTTGTGGAGATCTTGCTTTAGTTTTTTTCAAGCACAATTTATGGAAATGATAGTCGCTGAGTTTCTCGCGTTCAAAAACGTTTGTTGCCTTTATCCTGAAAAGGTTTGGCTGAATACGAAATTCTTGAGCGGTACTTCATTTCTTGAGAAATGTGTATGTATTGCTTCATTGTCTTCTCTGCCACGATGATACCTGAAACCAGCCTGATTTTCTTTTTTTTCTTACAAGCGATGTAAATGCCTTGCTGCCCCAAGAATTACTTCTTTGTTTATGAAATCCATGAACTTCACTGTTACACATTTTGGAATTATCATTGCGGGTGGATAGTTCCTGGGAAAAAAATGGACTGGCTGTGTGGATTCAGCTCATCTTTTTAATTTGGTCATTTTTCTTAGATTTTTTTTTTCTTTTTTAAGTAATCTCTACACTCAACATGAGGCTGGAACTCATCACCCCAAGATAAAGAGTCATATGCTTTACCGACTGAGCCATCCAGGGACCCCCAAAACGAATACTAAGGATGAGTCATGTTTTTGTCGTAGGATCACTTAATGACTAGTTCGTTCCACAAATTGTTTAGCATACGTTCATTAAGCAACTCTAGGCCAGGTACTATTCTGGGCCCAGGGACTAGAGGTTTTTGTTTTTGTTTTGTTTTGTTTTAAATAAGCTCTACGCCCAACATGGTGCTAGAACTCACCACCCCAAGATCAAGAGTCACATATTCTACCAAATGAGCCAATCAGGCACCCCATTTCTCTTAAATCTTTAAATATTTCTTCTAATACGTTATTTTCATCTAATTCTAGGGTAAATAAGCACTCTATTCCCATTGTTCCTAGGAAGGGTTTTATATATTCGGGTCTACTGTCACCTTGGTGGTAAACTTGGCCAGCTCCTCCTGAGAGATCTAGTTTTCTCCCGTTTGATTTCAGGAGCTTCTGTCAGCCCTCTCTTGTTTCTGTTCATTTGTCTGAGAGAGAGAAAGAGAGAGCAGGGAAGGGGCAGAAGGAAAGGGAGAGAGAGAATCTTAAGCAGGTTCCATGTTCCAGGCCGGAGCCCGACAGGGGGCTCCATCTCATGACGATGAGCATGTGACCTGAGCCGAAATGAAGAGCTGGACACCTAACCAACCGAGCCACCCAGGCGCCCCAGCCCTCCCCTGTTTTATGGTTGGGGATTTCACTGCCTCCAAGCTTCATGAAAGATGGTATTTATGTTTATGTCTCATACTCTTCCTTACTCAGGTAATTTCTGAAAGAGGTGTGGAAAATTTCAACTGTATTTCACCACGTCCAAAACAGATCCATTTTCAATCCTTTCTCCAGACTGTTCTATTATTTTTTTTATTTTTTTAATAAAAAATATTTATTTTTATATTTATTTTATTTATATTTATTTTATTTTATATTTATATTTATTTTATATTTATTTATATTATATTATTAAATTAATAAATTATTAATTTATTAAATATAATTAATTATTAAATATATTATATTTAAATTATATTTATATTTATTTTATTTTATACTTATTTATATTTGAAGGAGAGAGAGGCAGAGCATGAGCAGGGGAAGAGCAGAGAGAGAGGGAGACACAGAATCCGAAGCAGGCTCCAGGCTCTGAGCTGTCAGCACAGAGCCCAGTGTGGGGCTGGAACTCACAAACTGTAAGATCATGACCTGAGCCAAAGTCAGACACTTAACCAACTGAGCCATCCAGGCGCCCAGGAAATTTTAATTTCCCCTCTGTTAGGATGATCACTGGTCGCCCAAACCAGAATACTGGAAGCAAAAGACAGTGACATAAATATGATGCCATTAATATGACTCATATTAATCCCTGAGGATTAACTCTGGGAAAGCAGGAGGTACCGTCACCCTACCTCAAGGGTGCTTGCCTTTTGATTATTGAGTTTGGAGTTTCTATTGCAGTCTTATTTACAACTGGAGACCCTTGTTTCCCCCCTTCCCCCACCGTCCAGCTGTGTTAGAGTCCACTCACCCTCTGGAAAACACCACCCACCCATCCTCAGTCTAGACAGGAATTAGATGGGGTGGTTCAGGGTCCCTGTCCTTGGGCATATTGAAGATATTGCCGATTCTGTCACTAAACCAGAGGCTCACTTAGATGGGTGCCTGTGTCCTCTCGTCTCCCTGCACAGGTCCCTGCACATAAACTGTAATCCTAGGCAGGGATGGACAGCAGCTTTTCTTATCATTCTTTCAGGAACCAGGAATCCCACCCTCTACAGCCCCATCTCTTGTGAGGAAGTTTTAGATCCTGTTACCCACAGAATTAAACTCCCAGCCTTCTCTGCCTTGTTCCAGATTCAGGGTCCAGCAGTCCAATGGCTTCAGGCCAGCACCCCACTTTGGATTTCTTCCCTATTTCTAGTCCACGGAGATATGTTCAATGTCTTTGAGTCTGATTTTATGTTTAATTTTTGTTCTTTTTTTCTATCTATTTCTTTGCTATATTTAAGGGATGAACTTACAGTGCTATATTAAATAGAAATATCTGTACGATTTCTACTTTGGGAAATGTTCCATTCGTAAATGTTAGGCCGCAAAGAAAAACCTTGAAAAATTCCAAAAATCAACACTCACACTGACCCAATGCAATAAAATTATAAATTAACCACAACGTGATGTTATAAATCACTCAAGTCAGGGAAGAAAGAGGAAATAAACTCCAAAATTATAAACTCCCTTGAAATACATTTCAACACGAGAGTTATTGAACAACATTGGTTCACAGCATTTATCGCTCTCTGACATACTTTATGTTTTACATTTCAAAAAAAAAATGGTCTGTCTTCCTCCAGCTAGAATGTATGCTCCCTGCGGGAAGACACTTTGTTTCTGTTTCGTTCATTGCTGTTCTGTTCATTCTGTTCGTCCCCAATGGTGGAAACACTCTGTTTACATAGCAAGCACTCAATAAATATTCGCGAAATGAATGAAGTGTTGAACAAAATTCATCTCACGTGTGCAAGACTGGTTCAACATTAGAGAATTTGTTAGTGTTGGCAGACAGCCCCTCCTTTCCTGCCCATCACTCCCTTGCAGTGTGTTCAATAAAGTTCTATCTCCACAAAGAAGAAGAGAGGAGAGGAGAGGAGAGGAGAGGAGAGGAGAGGAGAGGAGAGGAGA